>NC_134819.1:16810092-17192592 GCF_046742065.1 Oratosquilla oratoria
CTGCTCCCTCCGCACTCGACCTCTGCACATTGTCGGTACTTTGTAAGTAAGAGATATTCTCACTAGTTGTGTTAGTAAATATTTCGGTGATTTTGTATATCTTCTTTCTTTATCCTGGCGTGTTGGATGTATCTATAAAGGGGCGATTCTTCTCTGAGACTCTGGATTGTATGAATTACTCAAACTCTGTTTTAGAGTTTGATGTAACACACAAAAACTGAGCTTAGGGCATGACAATGGTTTGGACACATGGAAAGAATGAGTGAAGAAAGACTAGTAAAAGAGGTATGGAAGGCAGATGTGGAGGGAGTGAACATGAGGGGACGTCCTAGGATGAGGTGGATGGATGGGGTGAAGGGGGCTTTGGGGAAGAGGGGAATGTCTGTTGAGGAAGGACGGGAGAGGACAGAAGACAGGGATGAATGGAGAATGGTTGTATATGGATGATGATGTGATTGCATGAGGTGGAATGGGCGGGGGATGGGGGGTGAGGTAGTATGTGTGAGCAAAATTTGACGCAGCCCGAAGTGATTTCTCCCCGTCCTCTCCTTTTATGCAATGGGGGGACAGAGGGGGGGTCACCAATTTAATGAAGCGGCCTTGTTGTGGATGTGCTGTGTCTTGCGACACTGCTTCTGACCCAGGGTAGTGGACAAGGTGCAGGGATGACCCGTCATCCAGGAGGTGCTCAGATAAGAGGGAGGGTGGAGGGGTGTGGAGTGTATTCAGGGATGGAATGGGTGGAAATGAATTTATGCCTTTTCCTTTTTGGCTACCTCCCTTATAAGGGGGAAAAAGCCTTGGTATATGTATGTATGTATAAAAGCCCAAAAAACATCCTTACTAGGTTTCTCACATGTCTGTCTTACCACAAAAATCTGATCTACACATCCCCTACCTGTCCTAAAACCACACTGTTCCTCACCAATTACTCCCTCTGTTCCTCTCTTAATCCTCTCAATCAAGACCCACCCATAAGCCTTCCCAACTACACTCAACAAGCTGATCCCTCTGAAACTACTACACTCACACTTGTCCCCCTTTCCTTTGTAAAGCGGAACTATACAGGCACTCCTCCAGTCCTCCAGCACTCTACCCTCTCTTAAACAAACCTTAAATAACCTCACCATCCAGTCCACCATAACTGTACCTCCTTTCTTCAGACATTCTGCATGGCATCCATCCAACCCAGGTGCCTTACCTGCTCTCATCATCTTAACAGCTGCTTCACTTCATCCTTCCCTATTTCTCCTCCATTTTCCTCACTCATCACTCTCATTTTCTTAGCGCCTCCTACTGCAACTACCTTTCCCTCCCTATCCTCCTTCACATTTAGCAACTCCTTAAAATATTCTCTCCATCTTCCTCTCACTGCCTTCTCTTCCAGTATCATCTCTCCATCTGCACCTTTTACCTTTTCTTCTCTACTTGATTTGCCTCCTCTTCCTCTTTTAATTTCCTTCCAAAACTTTTTTTATTACTTTCAATTTTTTTTGTCATAGTCTTTCCCCATTTCACATTTGCTCTCCTCTTTGCTTCCTTTATACTATGCTTAACTTCCTTTCTCTTTACTTTGTACCTCTCATACGATTCCCTCATCCTAATTTGTAGCCAATCTATGAATGCCTCCCTCTTCTCTTCTACACCCTTCTTTGCTTCCTCATCCCACCCCTCACTACCCTTCCTTCTATTTCCTCCCACCCTCCTTGTTCCTTTGCACACCTTATGACTCCCTCCTTGAACCATCCCCATTCCTCCTCCACTCCTAGTTCTACTCTATCCTTTACTCTCTCCCACTCCTCTCTCAACTTCTTCTTATACTCATTTTCCTTTTTTTCCTCATTTAAGCAGTTCACTCTAAGTATCTCCCTACCTTCTGCCCTTTTCCTCTTTCTCCACCTATTCTCCACTCTCAATTTACCTTCCACCAGGAAATGATCTGATATTCCCCCACTCTCTCCCTTTAGAACATGTACATCATTAACTCTTCCTACCATACTCCTGGTTGCCACTATATAGTCCACTAACACTCTTATCTGCCATCCTTCCATCCACCACCCTCTCCCATGTGTACTTATGCTTGACTTTCTTCCTAAACACTGTATTTGCTATCATCAACTCTCTTTCAAGACACATATCCACCATCATTTCTCCACTATGATTTTTACCTGGAACTCCATACTTTCCAATCACTCCGTCAATTGGTTAATTTCCTACCCTAGCATTTAGGTCTCCCAATACAACTACATTGACATTTCTCCCTAATCCCTTTATACACTCATTTATATCTACCCAAAAAAGCCTCCCTTTCCTCTACGCTCTTTTCACTAGCAGGCCCATACCCACTTACAAAAACCCAATCTCCTTTCCCAGCTTCACCTTCATCCACATCAACTTTGATGACACCTTCCACTCCACTACCCACTTATTTCTTCACTTACTAGTATAGCCACCCCTTCTCTCCCTCGTCCACTCTTCACTCCTGAGTACCTCCCAGCTACACTCCCAAACTCACAGTTGCCCTTTCCTTTCATTTTAGTTTCACTCAAAGCCAGTACATCCATCTTTCTTCTCACAAACATACTGCTTATCTCTTCCCTTTTACTCTCATCTGTACCACATCCATGCACATTAAAAGACCCAAACCTTAGGGTACTTGTTGGAAAGCTCCCAGACCCTCTTATGCCTTTACTTGCCGTCTGGGGTATTGGCTGCATGTTATTGTGACAAAGTAGCGTGCAGTGGATACTTTAGGGTCTATATGGGGCGCCACTATGGACCAGGGCCACACAACATTTTGTCTGTGATAAAGGAAAACTCTGTACATAGAGATATGATGACACTTTTATACTATGACTGTCCCTCCATTATGCTGTCCCCCAACCCCTTGTTACTGTCCTGTACAATTTCTCTGAATATTCATTTCCTTTTTTTGCCTACCTACCCTGTGGTGGGGGCAAAAGAATACTGCCACCAAGTATTTCCACTAGAGTCATAAAAGGTGACAAAAAAGGGACAGGGGATGGGATTAGGAGTCCTACTACCTGTAGCCCCAAAAGGGGACATTCCTAAAAACAAAAGTAAAGGCAAACAAATGAGACGTACAAAGAAAAGAGAAGAGAAGTAAAGAAAAAGGTAAAGGAGGCAAAGAGGAGAGCAGATGCAAAATGGGGTGAGAGTATGACAGAAAATTTGAAAGTAATAAAAAGATGTTTTGGAAAGAAATTAAGAGAGGAAGAGGAGGCGAATCAAGTAGAGAAGAAAAGGTAAAAGGTGCAGATGGAGAGATGATAATGGAGGAGAAGGCAGTAAGGGGAAGATGGGCAGAATATTTTAGGGAGTTGCTAAATGTGAAGGAGGATAGGGAGGAAAAGATAGCTGCAGTGGGAAATGCTAAGAAAATGAGAGTGATGAATGAGGAAAATGGAGGAGAAATAAGGAAGGATGAGGTGAAGGCAGCAGTTAAGATGGTAAGGCACCTGGTCTGGCTAGATGCCATGCAGAATGTTTTTAAAAAGGAGGTACAGTGATGGTGGACTGGTTGGTGAGGTTATTCAATGTTTGGTGGAGAGAAGGTAGAGGACTGGAGGAGTGCTTGTATAGTTCCACTTTACAAGGGAAAAGGGGACAAGTGTGAATGTAGTAGTTTCAGAGGGATTAGCTTGTTAAGTGTAGTTGGGAAGGCTTATGGGAGGATCTTGATTGAGATGATTAGGAGAGGAACAGAGGGAGTATTTGGTGAGGAACAGTGTGGATTTAGGACAGGTAGAGGTTGTGTAGATCAGATCTTTGTGGTAAGACAGATATGTGAGAAAGCTATAGGAAAGGGGAAGGATGTTTTTTGGGCCTTTATGGATCTGGAAAAGGCTTACGACAGGGTAGACAGAAAGGCACTGTGGGAGGTTATGCAGATATACGGGATAGGAGGAAAGCTTCTGGGAGCTGTCAAGAGTTTTTATGAGAGTAGTAGAGCTTGTGTCAGGATTAGAAGTGGAGAGTGAGTGGTTCGAGGTAAAGGTGGGACTTCGTCAAGGATGCATTATGTCACCCTGGCTGTTCAACTTATACATGGATGGGGTAGTGCGAGAGGTAAATGCAAGGGTAGTGGGTCAGGGATTGGAGATGGTTAAAGAAAATGGAGAAAAGTGGGAGGTGAGCCAGCTGTTGTTTGCGGACGACACTGCACTTGTGGCAGGATCGGAGGAGGGATTGAGGAAGTTGGTGACAGAGTTTGGGAGAGTGTGTGATAGAAGAAAGCTGAAGATAAATGTGGGTAAAAGTAAGGTGATGAGATGTACAAGGGGTGAAAGTGGCAATAATCTGGAAGTGAGCATTAAGGGAGAGCAACTGGAGGAAGTGGATAGTTTTAGATACTTGGGTGCAAATGTGGCAGGAAAAGGTGGAGTAAAGGTGAAGGTAGAATGTAGATTGAGAGAAGCGAGTAAATGCCTTGGTGGATTAAAAAGTGTAATGAGGAATAGAAATTTGGGAATGGATGCTAAGAGGAGACTGTATGAATGAGTGATTGTGCCAACAGCACTGTATGGGGCAGAAACATGGAACATAAGAGAAGAAGAGAGAAGGAGTTTGAATGTGTTTGAGATGAGGTGTCTGAGAAGTATGATGGGGGTTACTAGGCTAGATAGAGTGAGAAATGAGGAGGTGAGGAGGAGAACAGGTGTGGAAAGGAGTTGGGAGATAGGGTTGATGAAAGAGTATTAGGATGGTTTGGACACATGGAAAGAATGAGTGAAGAAAGACTAGTAAATGAGGTATGGAAGGCAGATGTGGAGGGAGTGAACATGAGGGGACGTCCTAGGATGAGATGGATGGATGGGGTGAAGGGGGCTTTGGGGAAGAGGGGAATGTCTGTTGAGGAAGGACGGGAGAGGACAGAAGACAGGGGTGAATGGAGAATGGTTGTATATGGAAGATGTTGTGATGCATGAGGTGGAATGGACGGGGGGATGGGGGGTGAGGTAGTGTGTGTGAGCAAAATTTTGATGCAGCCCGAAGGGATTTCTCCCCGTCCTCTCCTTTATATGGGGGGACGGAGAGGGGGGGTCGTCGATTTAATGAAGCGGCCTTGCTGTGGATGTGCTGTGTCTTGCGACACTGCTTCTGACCCAGGGCAGTGGACAGGGTGCAGGGATGACCGGTCATCCAGGAGGTGCTAAGATGGGAGGGAGGGTGGAGGTGGTGTGGAGTGTATTCAGGGATGGAATGGGTGGAAATGATTTTTTGCCTTTTCCTTTTTGGCTACCTCCCTAGTAAGGGGGAAAAAGCCTTGGTATATGCATGTATGTGCCCCCCAAAACACAAGCCTGGACAGAAAGGGATTATTCCAAGTAACTAGAAGATACAAAAGATGATTTAATTGAAATACTGAAAGACGGAGGAAATACAGTAATTATGGGTGACTTTAATTCAAAAGAAATATGTTGGGAAGAAATGACAGTGAAGGGGGGAGAGGAACACTGGGGCAATGTCCTCCTTGACTTGACCATTGAATACACAATGGCCCAGTGGATTAGAGAAAATACTAGATATAGAGGAAATGAAGAACCCTCAAAATTAGACTTAATATTTATGACAGAACCTTAGATTGTCAAAAAAATTGATTACAAAACTCTGATAGGAAAAAGTGACCATATACTAATAGAAATGGAATTGAAAGAACAAATGGATCAAAGCAAAAACAATAAACATTTAATAGGAAGACCAATGTATAGCAGAATAAACTTTGAGAAACTTAGAATATTCTTTCGCAATGCAAACTGGGAAAAATTCCAAAACGAAGATACAGGGATAGAAGAAAAAGGGAACATACTAAAAGAAATTTATAATGAAGGAGTGAATAAACATGTACTACAAAAAAAAAATAGAAAAAACATACATAAAAAGCTGGTACAACAAAAGATGTAGTGAAGCTAAGGACAAAAGAGACAAAGCTTGGAAAAAATGGAAAAGAGATAAGAAACCAAGCAAATGGCAAACGTACATCAAACTAACAAATGAATATGTAAAAATACGCAGAGATGAAAAGAGATACTATGAAAAAAGATAGATAAATGTAAGGAAGAACCCAAACTATTTTACGAGTATGTAAATGGAAAACTGAAAAACAAACAAGAAATAGAAAAGCTGTGCCAATACAAAAAGGAATATACAGAAGAACTGGAAATGGCTAAAATTATGAACAACCAGTTCAGATCAGTATTCACAATAGTAACTTGACTGTGTAGAAAAAGAGAGAGAATTATCCCCAGCAATGATAGAAATAATTGTAACACAAAAAGAAATCAGTTCTTGATGTCAGAAAATCACATGGCCCAGACGGAATTGCAAATGGATACTGAAAGAATGTATGGAAGAATTAACTGACAAAATATATAATTGAATTCTCACTTAAGGAAAAGTGCCATTGGACTGGAAAAAGGCAAACATTGTACCATTTATAAGGGAGGTAATAAGGAAGATCCATCTAACTACAGACCGGTCTCATTAACAAGCACAGTAGCAAAAATTTGTGAAAGAGTTGTCAAAAACAGGAATGTTGTAATTAAGTATCATAAAATTCGAGAATGTTAGAGAACTTACCTGGTTGAGTTCTCTAACTTTCGTCGGAACTAGAAGTGTATTCTTGTGGCTTCGATCGAACTGTACAATTCCCTTGCCGAGGTTCATTTGTTGCGTCTGGTACCAGAGCTGAAGCTTGTCTGACGTTCAGTTAACCAAACGTAGTCTCGCTTGGCTGGGATTCTTACAAGCTCGTAAAACTGCTTCGAAACCACAGGACAACTAATACTTTAAGTAAGTTCTCAAAGTTCCCGATTTGTTAATCAAAATTACAACCTAGGCTTAATAAATAAATAAGAGGGAGGGGAGTTTAATAATATATTAATTAAAATTACGATAGTGTGGTACAAAGTTACAGGAAAGGTTCCCGATTCGAAATTAAACAAGCTTTCGGGAAATCTGGAAGAAAAATCTATACTGAATCCAAATCAATTTGGATTCAGACAAGAGAGATCATGTACAACAAATTTGATCTGCTTCTACTCAAGATTAATAGACATAATACAAGAAAGAGATGGGTGGGCAGACTGTGCTTTTCTGGACCTGCAAAAGGCATTCGATAAGGTACCACATAGGAAACTTATAAAGAAGATAGAGTCAAAAGGTGGCATCAGAGGAAAATTATTGGAATAGATGAAAGACTTCCTGATTGGGAGGAAAAGGAGAGTTGTAATTAGAGAAAAATTCTCCAACTGGGAAGAAGTAAGCGGTGTCCCGCACGGATCAGTACTGGCCCCGATCATGTTTGCTGTATACATTAATGACATGAATGAAGGTGTGGAGTGCTATATGAATTTCTTTGCAGATGATACAAAATTACTAAAGAAGGTAAAAACGGAAGAGGACTGCAACTCATTGCAACAAGATCTGGACAAGATCTGGCATTGGACTCAAAAGTGGGAAGTGTAATTTAATATAAAGAAATGCAGTGTAATGGAATTTGGAAAGAGTAAAAACAGATTATCAAAAGATTACAGAATTGGGGAAGAAAAAGTAAAAAAAGCAAACTCGGAAAAAGATCTTGGAGTGATGATTGGAAAGGACATAAAACCAGATAAGCATATAAAGAAAATATTTGGAGAAACCTACAATTTATTGAGGTCAATCAAAGTGGCATTTGCTTACTTGGATGAAGAAATAATAAAGAAAATACTAACTACACTAATAAGACCAAAACTTGAGTACGCAGCATCACTTTGGACATCCAGTACCAAAAATAATATTAAGAAACTAGAAAGAATACAAAGAGCAACAACCAAATTAGCACCGACTCTCGCCGAACTAACATATGAGCAAAGACTGTCCAAATTGAATCTACCAACTTTTGAACAAAGAAGAGAAAGAAGAGATTTGCTGACTATCTACAGAATATTGAAAGGAATGTTGTAATTAAGTATCATCAAATTCGAGAATGTTAGTGAACTTACCTGGTTGAGTTCTCTAACTTTCGTTGGAACTAGAAGTGTATTCTTGAGGCTTCGATCGAACTGTAGAATTCCCTTGCCGAGGTTTATTTGTTGCATCTGGTACCAGAGCTGAAGCTTGTCTGACGTTCAGTTAACCAAACGTAGTCTCGTTTGGCTGGGATTCTTACGAGCTCGTAAAACTGCTTCGAAACCACAGGACAACTAATACTTTAAGTAAGTTCTCAAAGTTCCCGATTTGTTAATCAAAATTACAACCTAGGCTTAATAAATAAATAAGAGGGAGGGGAGTTTAATAATATATTAATTAAAATTACGATAGTGTGGTACAAAGTTACAAGAAAGGTTCCCGATTCGAAATTAAACAAGCTTTCGGGAAATTGCCGTAGCTCAAGGTAAACAATGCAATTCCCATAACAACAATTACCACAGCCTCCCTGACAACAAAAAGAAAGTGTTTTAGAAATATAACACTTTCGAGCAAAATTTATAACAAGTTTTTGTTTGCTGGGAACCTTACTAGGTCTCTAGAGGCTAATGCAGTCTTACAAGTTGGCCTCACAGAGGTAGGTTCCAGAGAGACACAATCATCTTGTAAAGAGTTAACCTCCTCTGAGTCTGAGACCTCTTCAAAAGGTTCAGACTCTCTAGCCTGAACATTAGGATCCCCAGGGGATTCATCCTCAAGACTGGAACTCAACTCAGCATGGAGCTCTAGAGGGATTAAAAGTTTAATGTTGACTTTGATAGAGTTTCCATCACGCTTAACGACAGAGACTGTACGTATCACCTTGTCTTGGTCAGGAAAAGTTTCCACAATACGAACTAAGGGCCAGAAGGGTCTGGTCTTGAAGGGGAGTTTCAAAAAGGCAATATCACCCTTTTCCCAGCTTCTAGAACTGTGATATGCAGCTCTATCCCTTTCCCTTAAGCTGACCAAGTACTCTGTCAACCATAGTTTCTTGAACTCTTCATAAAAATAATCCCTACAGTCCATGACCAAGTAGAGAAGAGAAGGGTAGTCTTCTCCTGATTCCCATTCAGGGACTTGTTCCAAGTCTCCAAACATCAAGGAAGGAATGGTCCTTCCAATAAGGAAATGATTTGGGGTAATAACATCTAACGATAAGTTAGTGGTCTATTGTTCAAAAATTTTTGAACATTGGACAAAAGAGTGGTAATCTCTGCCAGGGAAGGAACAGACCTACCCGATACCTTATACAAAAATTGTTTTACTGTCTGTATTAACCTTTCCCAAGTGGCACCATACCAAGCAGCATAAACAGGAATGGTTCTATGCTGAACAGGGGAAGTTTTAAATTTCTCTTCAAATTCAGAAGAAGACAAAAGTTGTTCAATAACATTTCCTGCTTGTACAAAAGATTTAGCGTTGTCAGAATAAACAGCAGAAGGAATTCCATACCTGTTAGCAAACCTAACGAAAGCCAAAATGAACTCAGGAGTGGACATAGTATCCACAACTTCTAAATGAACTGCTCTAGTATTGAAACATGTGAAAATAAGAATGTATGCTTTAACCTCTCCATTCCTGTCTCTAACCCATAAATGTCCTGTGTAGTCTACACCAGTATGGGCAAAGGACGCACTTAGATTCACTCTAGAGGCAGGTAAAGAGGAAGGAGAAGGATAATTTACTACACGGGAATTGTATTTCCTACAAACTATACAATCCTTCAAAATGCTTAAAACAGCTTGTCTGGCCTTAAGTATCCAGAATCCGTGCATACGAAGGAAATTAAGTGTGGCCTGTAGTCCCATGTGCATAACTTGACAATGAGCAAAGAAAATTAGGATCTTAGCTAAATGATGAGATTTGGACAAGAGAAGGGGATTGACAACCTCATATTTGAGGTTAATGTTCTTGTCAATTTTGCCCTTGGACCTAATCAAACCATTCTTGTCCAAGAACAAGTTCATTTGACTTACCAAAGGAGGTACGTCATTAGTGTTGGAATTCTGCAAATAAGCCAATTCAGCAGGAAAGGAATCCCTTTGCATAATACTCATCAAATAATTAGATGCTGCCTTAACAGGGTCAGCATTAGACTTCTTGAACAGAAAGACAGCCTTAAAAATCAAAGAAGTGTGATGAAGAAGTTTACTATAGGAAGAAAACTTAGAGACATCTATTAGAGGAGTGTCATCTTGTACAACAGCAGCATTGACAATATCTCCCTTGAAACAAGAGGGAATACATCCCAAGTGACCTTTTGGCCAAGTATGTGGAGGCAACAACAACCATTCAGGTCCATAAACCCACCAATTAAATTTTTCCTTAAACACCTTAGCACTACAAGGTTTAGTTAGGAAATCAGCCATATTATGTTCAGAAGGAGCATAAGTAAAAGAAATGGAGTGAATTTGGCCTTGAAAATTTCCAAGAGATTGGAAATTTCTTTTAATCTATTATTGACAAATATATTTTTCTTAGGAGCCTTGTTGGTCAGGATCCAAGAAAGGGCAACTTGACTATCAACAAAAAGAACCACAGATTCAACCAGTGGGGCAGACACCAGTCCTTCCTCAAAAATAGTGTTGAGGCATTTCAAAGATAGAAAAGTTGCCATAAGCTCCAAAGACGGTAAAGTTCTCTGTTTAATAGGAGCCACCTTGACCTGGGCAAATAGAAGAGAGGTATTAGACTCCTTTAATTCTCTTCCTTCTTACATACATACATACATATACCAAGGCTTTTTTCCCCCTTCCAAGGGAGGTAGCCAAAAAGGGAAAGGCATAAAATCATTCCCACCCATTCCATCCCTGAATACACTCCACACCCCTCCACCCTCCCTCTTATCTGAACACCTCCTGGATGACGGGTCATCCCTGCATCTTGTCCACTACCCTGGGTCAGAAGCAGTGTCGCAAGACACAGCACATCCAGAGCAAGGCCACTTCATTAAATTGGCGACCCCCCCTCTCTGTCCCCCCATTGCATAAAAGGAGAGGACGGGGAGAAACCCTTCGGGCTGCGTCAAATTTTCCTCACACATACTACCCCCCCCACTACCCATTCCACCTCATGCAATCACAACATCATCCATATACAACCATTCTCCATTCACCCGTCTTCTGTCCTCTCCCGTCCTTCCTCAACAGACATTCCCCTCTTCCCCAAAGCCCCCTTCACCCCATCCATCCACCTCATCCTAGGATGTCCCTTCATGTTCACTCCCTCCACATCTGCCTTCCATACCTCTTTTACTAGTCTTTCTTCACTCATTCTTTCCATGTGTCCAAACCATCCTAATACTCTTTCATCAACCCTATCTCCCAGCTCCTTTTCCACACCTGTTCTCCTCCTCACCTCCTCATTTCTCACTCTATCTAGCCTAGTAACCCCCATCATACTTCTCAGACACCTCATCTCAAACACATTCAAACTCCTTCTCTCTTCTCTTATGTTCCATGTTTCTGCCCCATACAGTGCTGTTGGCACAATCACTCATTCATACAGTCTCCTCTTAGCATCCATTCCCAAATGTCTATTCCTCATTACACTCTTTAATCCACCAAGGCATTTACTCGCTTCTCTCAATCTACATTCTACCTACACCTTCACTCCACCTTTTCCTGCCACATTTGCACCCAAGTATCTAAAACTATCCACTTCCTCCAGTCGCTCTCCTTTAATGCTCACTTCCAGTCTACTGCCACTTTCACCACTTGTACATCTCATCACCTTACTTTTACCCACATTTATCTTTAGCTTACTTCTATCATATACTCTCCCAAACTCTGTCACCAACTTCCTCAATCCCTCCTCTGATCCTGCCACAAGCGCAGTGTCGTCCGCAAACAACAGCTGGCTCACCTCCCACTTTTCTCCATTTTCTTTAACCATCTCCAATCCCTTGCCCACCACCCTTGCATTCACCTCTCGCACCACCCCATCCATGTATAAGTTGAACAGCCAGGTCGACATAACGCATCCTTGACGAGTCCAACCTTTACCTCGAACCACTCACTCTCTCCATTTCCAATCCTGACACAAGCTCTACTACTCTCATAAAAACTCTTGACAGCTCCCAGAAGCTTTCCTCCTATCCCGTATATCTGCATAACCTCCCACAGTGCCTTTCTGTCTACCCTATCATAAGCCTTTTCCAGATCCATAAAAGCCCAAAAAACATCCTTCCCCTTTCCTATAGCTTTCTCACATATCTGTCTTACCACAAAGATCTGATCTACACAACCTCTACCTGTCCTAAATCCACACTGTTCCTCACCAATTACTCCCTCTGTTCCTCTCCTAATCCTCTCAATCAAGATCCTCCCATAAGCCTTCCCAACTACACTTAACAAGCTAATCCCTCTGAAACTACTACATTCACACTTGTCCCCTTTTCCCTTGTAAAGAGGAACTATACAAGCACTCCTCCAGTCCTCCGGCACTGTACCCTCTCTCCAGCAAACATTAAACAACCTCACCAACCAGTCCACCATCACTGTACCTCCCTTTTTCAGACATTCTGCATGGCATCCATCCAGACCAGGTGCCTTACCTGCTTTCATCATCTTAACAACTGCCTTCACCTCATCCTTCCTTATTTCTCCTCCATTCTCCTCACTCATCACGGTCATTTTCTTCGCATTTCCCACTGCAGCTATCTTTCCCTCCCTATCCTCCTTCACATTTAGCAACTCCCTAAAATATTCTGCCCATCTTCCCCTTACTGCCTTCTCTTCCATTATCATCTCTCCATCTGCACCTTTTACCTTTTCTTCTCTACTTGATTCGCCTCCTCTTCCTCTCTTAATTTCTTTCCAAAACATCTTTTTATTACTTTCAAATTTTCTGTCATACTCTCACCCCATTTTGCATCTGCTTTCCTCTTTGCCTCCTTTAACTTTTGTTTTACTTCTCTTTTCTTTTCTTTGTACCTCTCATATGACTCCCTCGTCCTATTTTGTAACCAATCTGTGAAAGCTCGCTTCTTCTCTTCTACAACCTTCTTTGTTTCCTCATCCCACCATTCACTACCCTTCCTTCTATTTCCCCCTGTCCTTCTTGTTCCACACACCATCCTCACACACTTTGTGACTCCCTCCTTGAACCACCCCCATTCCTCCTCCACACCCAGCTCCACTCTATCCTTTACTCCCTCCCACTCCTTCAGCTTCTTTCCGTACTCCTTCTCCTTTTCCTTTTCATGTAAAGAGTTCACTCTAAGAACCTCCCTACCTTTTGTCCCTTTCCTCTTTCTCCATCTATCCTCCACTCTCAACTTACCTTCCACCAAAAAATGATCTGATATTCCCCCACCCTCTCCCCTTAGCACATGTACATCCTTAACTCTTCCTATCATAATCCTATTTACCACTACATAATCCATTAGCGCTCTATCTACCACCCTCTGCTATGTGTACTTATGCTTGACTTTCTTCCGAAACACTGTATTTGCTATCATCAACTCTCTAGACACATTTCCACCATCAACTCTCCACTACGATTCTTTCCTGGAACTCCACATTTCCCAACCACTCCATCGATTGGACCATTTCCTACCCTAGCATTAAGGTCTCCCAGTACTATTACATTTACATTTCTTCCTAAATCCTCTATGCACTCATTTAAATCTATCCAAAAGGCCTCCCTTTCTTCTACACTCTTCTCACTGCCAGGCCCATATGCACTTACAAAGACCCACATCTCCTTTCCCAGTTTCACCTTCATGCACATTATCCTTGAGGAAACCTCCTTCCACACCACTACCCATTTACCTATCTCTTCACTTACTAGAATGGCCACCCCTTCCCTCCCTCGCCCTCTCTTCACTCCTGATAACCTCCCACTTACACTCCCAAACTTACACTCTCCCTTCCCTTTCAACTTAGTTTCACTCAAAGCCAACACATCCATCTTTTTTCTCACAAACATACTACCTATCTCTTCCCTTTTACTCTCATCTGTACCACATCCACGCACATTAAAAGACCCAAACCTCAGGGTGCTACTCCGAAAACTCCCAGACCCTCTTATGCCTTCTCTTTTTCTTTTAGGAATGTCCCCTGTGGGGCTACAAGGAGAAGGATGCCTAGTCCCAATCCCCGTCCCTTTCTTCTCGCCTCTTACGATCCAAGTGGGAATACTTGGTGGCAGTATTCTTTTCCCCCACCACAGGGAATTCCCCCACCACAGAAAAAGAATACTCAAAGAAATGGTACAGGACAGCAACAAGGGGTTGGGGTACAGCATAACGGAGGGACAGTCGTAGTATAAAAGTGTCATCATTTCTCTATGAACAGGGTTTTCCTCTATCATAGACAAAATGGTGTGTGGCTCTGGTCCATAGGGGTGCCCCATATAGACCCTAAAGTATCAACTGCATGCTCTTCCTTCTTGCCCTACATATATGGCACATCCATAGACTTCCTTGGAAGCATCAGCAAATACAAACAATTTAACAGGAAATTCTGTACAAAAGGTTTTCCTTTTAAAGGATAGGTTATTAACCTCCCTAAAATTTTCACATAACTTGTTCCATCTAACAAGTAACTCCCTATCTAATTTCCAATCCCAATCCACCATCTTTTGGCACATCTCTCTAATAAGGATTTTTCCATGCAAGAGCACAGGAGAGAAAAACCCTAAAGGATCAAATACAGAAGACAAGGAAGACAAAACTTGTCCTTTGGTCGAGGCATTCTTGTCAAGGGAAACATCCTTGATTCTCAAAGTATCATGATCCTTATTATAAATATAACCCAAGACTTTAACCTCCTCTTTATTGCAAACTACTTCTTGATCAAGAACAGAAAGAACAGAAGTCGAATTGCATGTCCACTCCCTGAGAGGTAAACCTCCATTGAGCATGATCACATTAATCTTCTGAACCATTGCAGGGAGGAAACAAAACTCATTGGTTGTGTAGACCAAATTGTCTACATAAAATTTATATTTGATTAAGGAGGCAGTTAGAGAGTCAGGCTGCAAAGAAAGATGGTGTTGGATAATGAAATTTAGAATGAAAGGAGAGCAAATGAAGCCAAAAATGATAGTATTATACCTGAAGGGTATATACTGGTTGTTAATCATCCTGAAGAAACAGAACCTGTTACGATCAGCCTCATCCTTCAAACGGATCTGAAAGAAGGCTTTCATAACATCAGCCAAAATGACATGATTATTGGTCCTGAAATACAACAAGAGAGAGAGGAGGTTGTTCATCAAGTCAACTCCCGGGAATGCAGCTTCATTTAAGGAAGGAGCTTTTCCTACTGTGAGAGAACAATTGAAAACTGGCCTTATTCTAGAAGTGGCAAGATCATCCTTCAACACATGTCTATGGGGTATAAAGATTTGTCCAGGGACTCTTTTAGTTACTGGCTCAATAATACCCAAGGCCTCTTGCTGGTCAAACACAGCTTCATATTCCTCTCTAAGCCCCTTTTGCTCAAGTTTGTCATAAACTCTTTGAGCCACAGCTAGAGATATCTTAAGGTTAGAGGGAACCAGATCCACCAAATCCTTTTTCCAAGGGATCTTCACATAGTAATG
This sequence comes from Oratosquilla oratoria, assembly GCF_046742065.1. NCBI lineage: Eukaryota > Metazoa > Arthropoda > Malacostraca > Stomatopoda > Squillidae > Oratosquilla > Oratosquilla oratoria. The sequence continues at coordinate 16,825,618 of NC_134819.1, forward strand.
TCCATTCTTGAAGGAAATGGACTGTTTAAATCCATCAATGTGTAAATTATTAATATCCGGGGTCTGTTCCTCTTTAATACCAATGGACTCCAAAGAATAGAAATTGTCAAGACCATACTCAACATTAGAATTAATAAAGACTTCCTGCAAAAGATCAAATTGAGAACATACAAGTTCTAAACAGAAGTAGACAAGAAACTTTTCTTTGCCTAACCTTTTGGGAGGAAAATATTTACCGTATTTTACGGCTTGCAAGACGCTGCATCTTGGAAGACGCACCCTAATATTTGAAAGAAATTTCTAAGAAAAAGTCATTCATATACAAGAACACATTCACCATATACCCGACCACTGAACAAAAAAACATAAGAAGCAAGGAGTCTGCTAGATTCTATTGTCTCAACTCTCATCATAAATTTGCGGAAGCACTCACCATCGATTCATAAATATGTAAATAAAAATAGCATACCCCCGCCCCCAGATTTAAGAAAAATTCGATTTTTTTTTTTTATTGCATAAATACATAGTAGGGATCTTGCTCTAGATGCTGGTAAAGTGTTTTTATCGTACCGCCATTTTTAAAGGGTTTAAAGGGCCTACCCTCCCTCCCCCTGGCAGCCACATGCTGCGCATGACCATTGTTTACATACGTTTTGACCATATTTTACCCTATTTTTTTGCGTTTGATACACTCATAAAGTTTTCTCTTACGTCCGGCATGCACGTGAGTATGTGGTGTGAGGAAGTTCAGCCTGCACGACTGGCAGTGGCCTGAGTCTTACAAAGTAAAGGACATGTACACATTAGCTTGCCACATTCACTAATTTGCCGTGTGAAATTCGCATCTATTTTTCAGTGAAGAGATATTTGAAGATATTAGCCATGCCTAAGCTATCCAAACAAAAGGCACACTTGCAGAAGATAAGAACGTCTACATTAGCAACTCAAGGGGAGAAAGAAAGAACCCCAGCATCAACTTTGTTATCACCACCTCCGCCACCACCACTAGTACTCCCTCCAGCAGCTCTCTCCCTTCCATCTACATCCACATCCTCAGTACCTGATCCTCTGTCCTCTACACCTATATCAGACACGTTGTCTCTATGCAAACAACTGTTTGCTAACAAGTGGCTACAAGGATGCCTCCTTGTTGCAACACCTTGGGTTTAGAGTCTCAAACCTCACAGTGATGTCCCTGATGCAGCAAGAGCCTGTTCCAACACCAGAAAGGAAACCCAAGAAAAGAAAGAGAGCTGAATCCCAGCAATCAGACTACCTTGCTGGGTCATTCTAGACCAAGAACTCAAACTTTGCGACAAAGAGTGAGGTGGCAGCTTATGAGACCCTCACTTTGAGTGAATAATATTCTACACTGTAGGAGGGTACAAAGTGCCTGAGTTACTTGAAAGATGCAAAATCATCATGAAAATACAATGGAACCTGTTTTCAATGGGTCTTAGGAGGTCCAATGTAAAATTTAGTCAAACTAAGGAAAAAAAAACTTTAACACTCATTTCTGAAAAATGTAAGTTTTTGATACTCAAAGTCTATCTCCTCCCTCAATTTTCAACCGATTTTTGCATATGAGGTCTCTATTAATAGCTAGATAAATGACAAAAAATAGAATAGAGAGTTTTTGGCATATGTTAAATAATTTTTTTTAATAACGTGTCAAAGTCAAAATTTTGCTTTTTTTTTATAATTTTTTTTTATATTTTTTTTCCTCGGCGTTAAACAAAGATATTAAAAAAAGCTCTCTATTTTGTTTTTTTATATATGTAGAAGATTCTTTTGCTGTAAAATGAAAGACATCGAATAAAAATTGTAAGAGGAGATAGGATTTGAAAGAACCCCCAAAATACGGTATTTTTCACGTTTTTTATTAAAAAATAAAAAACTACTCGTCAGATCTGAATAAAACTCATGCTGTGAAGGTTTCCTCAGACCTAGATATCACACAGAAAAAATCAGCAAGATCCTTCAGAAAAAAAGATTTTGGGCGGGGGGTCCCCTTAAAGGTTTTAGTGGTGGGTGACGGCACGTATTGTTTACATTACGTAATCACTTATCCGATTTTGTTTGTATGACGATGACATACTAGTTGGTGGTTAGTAAATATACCACACATTTTTCATTGTTCAAGGGTGGTTTTATTTTCATAAAAATAAATTTAAAATTTCAAAAATATGCCTGAGCGGCTTGCGTCTTTACAAGACAAGGACCGTAACCACTACTCCATCCTGATCCTACAAAACGAAACGACTTAGTTCACGGCCCAGTCGTTCCGCCGAGGACACCCGGGTGGAGCGTGTTATGTACTGTATTTCATAAAATTCTTTATGCAGGCTAGTCTTCCGACAAATGTTTGTGTCAATTGACATTTGGAAATAAACTCTTCTGCTGGGATTCGAACCCTTGCCTGAGCGGCTTGTGTCTTTACAAGACAAGGACAGTAACCACTACTCCATCCTGATCCTACAAAACGAAACAACTTAGTTCACGGCCCAGTCGTTCCGCCGAGGACACCCGGGTGGAGCGTGTTATGTACTGTATTTCATCAAATCCTTTATGCAGGCTAGTCTTCCGACAAATGTTTGTGTCAATTGACATTTGGAAATAAACTCTTCTGCTGGGATTCGAACCCTTGCCTGAGCGGCTTGCGTCTTTACAAGACAAGGACCATAACCACTACTCCATCCTGATCCTACAAAATGAAACGACTTAGTTCACGGCCCAGTCGTTCCGCCGAGGACACCGGGGTGGAGCGTGTTATGTACTGCATAAAGAACAAACTAAACAAATTCATCCCTGAAGGGAGTTTTAAGTTAGTAGTGTAGTTAAAACCTCTTTTATTCATTAGAGGTAAACCAAAAGAAGAAACTAACTTTGTCCTCTACAAATTCCTTATTAATGATAGAAAACTGGTCTCCAGTGTCCAACAAAAAGAGACATTGGGCAGCTCTCTTTCCTCTGCTAATAGGAAGGGAGACCAAAGGAACAATGGAATCTGTTGAATTATGAAAATTAAACACTTTCCCTTCAGAAAGTGGTGTCTTATAAGCCATAGGACTACATGGCTCCATGGTGCTCAGGTTTGTTGCAAACAAAACATTTGTAAGGCAGAGCAGCCTTTAACCCAGGGCATTCCAAAGAACCATGTCCATGATTTAGGCATCTGTTGCACAGTCCTAACTGAGTTGCTCTAGCTTTCCTGTCCTCAAGGGATTTATGTGAAGTACACTTCGAACTAACATCGTCGGAAGCGGGGCAAAATTTATATCTACTATCGACTTCTTAATGGGATTAGAATTGACCTTAAAGGAGCCATCAACTCCCTTACTGGAATCAACTGGTTTTTTCAAGGAAATTTCCTTGAAAGCAAGGGAGCTGGTAGTAAGACTTTGTTTAGGTTTGACACCAAGATCATCTGATCCCATTTTAAGTCTAACCAAAACTGACTGGTAAACTTCCTTGAGTTGATTAAAATTGGGGTAATTAGAATTAATCACCCGAGACAATTCAATTAGAAAAAAATTAGGCAATTTACTTATCAAGAGGAGGCCCTCGCTTCCTGGCCTAGTGAAATCTACCCCAATTCCCTTAAGGTCTTGTAACTTGGAATCTACAGACCTAATGTAACTTTCAAGGTCTCTCAAGAGTGAGACCTCCGGTGCATTAATAATAGAAATCAACACCTTATCAAGAATTTCCTCCTTGTAGAAATATAACTCATCAAGAAGGAAAGCAGAGTCAAAATTTGAATCATCCACTGGTAAATTCTCTACTAAATGGAAAGCCTCCCCTCTGAGGTATCCCTTCAAATAAATTAACTTCTGACTATTAGTCAGGTTGGGGATACCAGCTAAGGCATTCAGAAAACCCTTTTTAAAGTTTAAATAAGCAAAAGGACTGCTGGAGTTGTTCTCGAAATGTTGAAGAACATTAGGAGGAAGAGGAAGTTTTACAGAATGAACATCAGTGGACTTGTTTAGTTTTTCATCTATTTTAGATTCAAGAACTCCCCTTAACTCTTGTCTCCACTCCTTATAAGGAGACAATTCAAGAAGAACGGACAGGCGGTAAGCTCTGGATTTCTCCATATCCTCGTCCTTTTCTTCTTCGGGGAGCAAGTTGTGAATTTCCTTGTCAAAATCTTGTATTTTTGAGAGGAAATGCTCAATCTGAATTAACATGTTGTCAAGGACGGAAATAGATAAAGAGTCAGACTGTGCATTTAGAGCCTTAAATGATAAGCCCTTTTTTATGAACTCTCTGTCTTCGGAGTTTTTGCAAAACTTCCAAATCGAACAATGTTTTGTCATGGATAGCCATAACGACGCCAACCCAAACTTTTCGTCACAAAATAGTCGTGCCGAAAACCGTCTTATAGACTAAGCACAATGAAGATAGAAATTAAGTAAAAATCATCAATTTGATTTAAATACGAGCTTAAATTGGATAAAGGCAATAGATCAAAAGAAACCACGACAATATAACAATAGAGGCCACCAAGAATAGAGAACTATTCGAAAATTTCCGAATGTTCACGAGAAAGACAAGGTACCAAAGCCGGCAAAAAATTTCCCGAAAGTTAACAAGGTCCTCAAACGAGGAAATTAATAAAACCGAACAAACTCGGTATAAAGAACAGGAAACCGGACTTCGTAACCACACACTATCGTAACTTTAATAAAGCGCTTACATAGCGGCTTACGACACAAAGGGGTAATAATTTAATGTCGAAATCGACTACTAAAGTTAAATTTAAATATTTAGGTTAAATTCTCAAATTCAGAGTTAATAAACTAAATCCGAGAATTCCGAATGTTATAGAATACTTATGATGTAATTAAGTATAATCAAATTCGAGAACGTTAGAGAACTTACCTGGTTGAGTTCTCTAACTTTCGTCGGAACTAGAAGTGTATTCTTCAAGGTCTATATATACCAGGTCTAACCACTTCCGACCGAATTTCGAGTGTTGGCGCAGCGGGCCCGTGAAGTCACCTGGCTGCTCAAAGTGGGGTTCGCGCGTCCCATCGCTGTTAGTTGTAGCAGGTCCGTTGCACGGGCATGTTGCTGCCTCCGCTCGCACCGCTCCACGCAATTAGTTATATTCTGAAAATGAAGATCTATATATACCGGTATATATAGATCTTGACAATATGGCTTATTGTGCCATTAAGGGTTGTGGCTCAAACCAAAGAGGAATTAAGCCAAATGTTAATTTTCATTGTTTCCCTGCAAATACACGTACACACGCACATGTGAACGTGTACACATATAAGCACACACGACGATATCTCCCCTTCCCATAAAATACAAGTATATAAACACACACACACACACGACGATATCTCCCCTTCCCGTAAAATACAAGTATATAAACACACACACACACTTTCGTCGAATGGACGGCGAGAATTGGTGTAATAAAGAAAAAGGAAAATCTACGTGGATCTCAGCGTCCAGGAAGTGCCTTATTGTATTTATAGGGAAGGGGAGTGCTCGTGGAGTAGTGGGGGAGTGGTAGGGAAGGAGAAGGGAAGGGATTATAGAGGGAAATGGGGAAGAAAGGGACATGGTCCAGGAGGCCAGGCATCTTGTAAACAAGAGGCGGACCGACAATAATAATTTTGGGGACGACGGGATCAACAAAAATGTAAAGATTAGAAGTATAGATAAGAGCAGCACAGTGGAAGGTGATGATAGTATTTTCCAATGATTTAAAGAGGGTGGGGGGGATACCAACCTCCCCCGATTGACAAGACTAGAGGAGAAACTTGATATGACCGAACATTGGGAAAACAGGTTCGGTAACGTAGCCAAAATTGCGCAAAGAGTTGAAAAATTGGAAGAACTAGAGAAGGTGAACAAAAAATTTAACTAATGAAATAGAAGAATTAAAAAGACAGTCAAAAAAGAAGTAAAAGAGGAGAATGAAGAATTGAAGAGGAATAATAAAGACAACAAAGAGGCCATAGCAAAATAAGCACAGGGTTGGAAAAAAAATCCAGGAAAACAGTAAAGTTGCATTTACTGACATAATTAAGCAACAAATGAAAGAACAAACTGAAGACTCATTTATCAAAGTGATGAGACAGAAGGAGAACATAGTAAGAGACTTAGCAGATAAAAAGAAAAATTTTAAATTATATTAGGAATGAAAGAGAAACATAACCTAGATAGAACTTCAAGAATCGATGAGGAAAAATAAAAAGTAAGCACTTTACTAGAATTAGTTCAGGAAGATGAATCTGAAATCATGAAACAAATTGAAGAGATGTATAGACTCGGAAAGTATAGTACAGATAAGACCAGACCAATTAAGATTAAATTCAGGTCACAAACGACGGCAGAGAATATCTTAACAAAAACAGGGAAACTAGCAGCAAGTGAACAATATAAAAAGGTATGGATAAATAGAGAAATGGATAAGGAGGAAAAATGAAAAGACATGAAGCTAAGGAAAAAAACGAGATGAGAACAGAGTCAGAAAAAAAGTTCTATTGGAGAGTAGTGAATATGAAAGTAAGGAAATACAACATACTAGAGAAACAAAAGGGAAACAGAGAATACAATGGAAGTGGTAGAAAACTAAGAGTGTCTTACACAAATATAGATGGATTAATAACAGGATTGAATGAGCTGAATGATTATTTGAAGGAAAAAGAACCGGACATAATGGGAATTGTAGAAACGAAATTAAAAGGTCCACTACCACCCAACAGTATAGGACATGATGCATATAATTATTGGATTTGAAACAGAGAGACAAAGCAAGGGGGTGGAGTTATGTTCCTGACTAAGAAGGATATAAACGTGAGGCATGTCACATATGGAAAGAATATAGTAGAGATGATTATGATCGAAGTGGAAGACAGATATAAGAAGAGCAGAAAGTTTGTGATAAATTATGTGCCTCCAAAAACAGCCTCGTGGGAAGAGAGTGAACATAAAAGTATGTTAGTGGACACAAGGATAACATTAAATAAGATAATGGAAGATGGAGGAAGAATAGTTATGATGCAAAGAAGTCTGCTGGGAAGAGATGACAGTAAAGGGTGGAGACGGCTCATGGGGAAATGTTCTACTCGAGATGATTATTGACCATACAATGACACAGTGGATACAGGAGAACACTAGGTATAGAAATGAAGAAGAACCATCGAGACTAGACTTAATAATCACATCGGAACCTAGAATAGTGGAAAAGATTGAATATAAAACACCAATAAGTAAAAGTGACCACATATTGATTAAACTGGAACTAAATGAGGAAAAATACATGAAAAGAAATGAACAATATAGAAAAGGAAGAATGATGTATGAAAAAACAAACTTTGATAAAATAAGAGAATTCTTTCAAAAAGAAAACTGGGAAGGAATATACAAAGAAGAAACAACAGTGGAAGAGAAATGGAATATTTTGACAAAAATTTATAAAAAAAAAAAAAAAAAAGGAGTGGAAAAGTATGTCCCAAGACAAAAACAAGAAAAAGAATATGTAAAGTGCTGGTACAACAAAAATTGTAGGGAGTTAAAAGACAAAAGAGACAAAGCTTGGACCAAATGGACGAAAGACAAAAGACCTGAAAAATTGAAAATATATACTTGTTATAGAAATGTATATGAACAAGCGTGCAGAGAGGAGAAGAGAAAATATGAAAAAAATGTCATAGAAAAATGTAAAGATTAACCAAATCTATTTTACAGGTTTGTAAACAACAAACTGAAAAACAAACAAGATTTGGAGAAATTAAGACAAGGAGTTGAATACACAGAGGAAATAGAAATGGTGGAAATTATGTACAAGCATTTTAAATAAGTGTTTACAAGGGAGAACATACAACCTGAATAGATCGAATGGAAAGAGAAAGTCCCTCCTATGAAAGAAATAGAAGTAACAAAGATTGAAATAATGAAACACTTGAGTAATCTTGATGTCAGAAAATCGCATGGACCAGATGAAATAGCAAACTGGATTTTAAAAGAATGCAGAAATGAACTGGCAGACAAAATACATAGCATAATAAACAGTTCCTTGAAAGAAGGAAAAGTTCCAGAAGATTGGAAAAAAGCAAATATAGTACCTATATATAAAGGGGGAAATAAAGAAGAACCTACCAACTGTAGACCAGTCTCTAACAAGTACAATAGCAAAAATTTTTGAAAGAATTATCAAAAGTAGATGGGTAGAATATTTAGAAAAAAACGTGCTAAATCCAAGGCAATTTGGATTCAGACAAGGACGATCATGCGTCACCAATTTAATATGTTTCTATTCAAGGCTAATAGATATAATACAAGAAAGAGATGGATGGGCTGATTGTGCATTTCTAGACCTAAAAAAGCTTTTGACAAAGTACCACATAAGAAGTTGCTTAAGAAATTAGAAACTGAAGGAGGAATAAAGGGGAAACTGCTTAACCCATTCAACTCCGATGACAAGATGTCTTGTCATTTGGTCAAATAAAACAAAAAATTATAATAAAACAACAAAATGTTTGATGATCAAACAGCACCAGAAAAATATGACGTCATCAGTCCTCCTCGAGGAGGACTGATGACGTCATATTTTTCTGGTGCTGTTTGATCAAACATTTTGTTGTTTTATTATGATTTTTTGTTTTATTTGACCAAATGACAAGACATCTTGTCATCGGAGTTGAATGGGTTAAATGGATGGAAGACTTTTTGCAAGGAAGAAAAATGAGAGTACTTAGTGATAAGAGACAAACACTCAAAATGGGATGAAGTAATAAGCGGTGTTCCACAAGGAACAGTTTTGGCCCCAATAATGTTTGCTATATATATTAATGATATGGATGAAGAAATTGAAAGTTATATGAGCTTCTTTGCAGATGATGCAAAACTATTAAAAAAAGTGAACACGGAAGAAGATTGTGAGTCACTACAGAGTGATCTAAATAAAGTCTGGGAATGGAGTAGGAAGTGGGAGATGGAGTTCAACACTAAAAAGTGTAGTATAATGGAATTTGGAAAAAGCAAAAACAGAATAACAGGTTCATATAAATTGGGAGAAGAAGGAATAAAAAAAGTAGAAAATGAGAAGGACCTGGGAGTCATGGTTATGAATAATATGTCACCCGAGAAACATATAAATAAGATTTTTGGAGTAACTTATAATTTAATAATAACAATCAAAGTGGCATTTACATACCTGGATGAAGAAATGGTGAAGAAAATTCTAATCACTCTGATAAGACCAAGATTGGAATATGCAGCAATGATGTGGTCACCAAGTACAAAAAAATGTATAAGAAAACTTGAAAGAATACAAAGAGCAATTACAAAATTGGCACCAACACTCTCAAAACTATCATATGAAGAGAGACTAGCAAAACTTGAACTACAGACACTAAAGCAAAGAAGAGAGAGAGGAGATTTGATAGCTATTTACAGAATCATGAAAGGCATAGAAATTATTGATAGAGAAAATCTGATAAAATGGGATGATAGAAATACAAGAGGACACGGAAAGAAAATCAAGAAAGACACCTATAGAAGAGATCTGAAAAAGAACAGCTTTCCTCACAGAGTAATAGACAGTTGGAACAAGTTAGATGAGAAAGTGGTGTGTGCAAAAACAATACATGAATTTAAAAATAGTTTAGATAAAATGAGATATGAAGACGGGACACCATGAGCATAGCTCCCCTTCCTGTAAAATACAACTAGGTAAATACACACATGATAAAAATCTAAAGAAGGACAGTTACAGAAGACCTGAAAATGAACAGTTTTCCACGCAGAGTGATCGATGTCTGGAACAAACTAAACAGTGAAACAGTGAATACCAGAACTATACACGAGTTCAAGAATAAATTGGATGTGGAGAGATATGAAAATGGGTCACAACGAGCATAGCTCCCATCCTGTAAAATACAACTAGGTAAATACATGAACCACAGTCTGGAACAGACATCTAGAACAAGCTCTGGAGTGCAGCGCTTTTTCGATAAGTTGGAGGAAACACCTAGCTGGTATTGTATTGGGATAGGGGAGCTTTGTTTATTAAGTGACCGAAATTATAAAATAGAGTAAATTCGCTTAATGGTAAAAATATAAAATGGAGGATCATGAGAGACAAAAATATAGTGAACCAACAAAGAGAAGACTAGATGTAAGCAGGGTTGAATTGCCATTAAGTGTCATCCCAAAAAAATAGTTGCAACATGGAAACACCGAAGAGGAATCAAAGGTATGAAAATATAGCATTTTAAGGGTTTGTAAATGAAAGTGGAATACTAGGTAAAGGTATAGATTTGGAAAGGGAAACAAGGTATAAAAATATTCTAAGAAATCAGGAGATTACAGAACTAATAAATGAAAATATAGATCTGAAAGCAGAATATAGTGTAATGTATAGAGAAGTGAATAAGCTGAAAAAACGAAATGTTGAAACAAACAGGGAGCTTATTGATCTAAAAAAGGAATTAAACATAGTCAAAAGTGAGAATGAAAGAATGAAAAATGAAGATACTAACAAAAATGAGGCTTTGAAAAAAAAAGTATAAGAAATACAAGTGTTGACTGAGAAAGTTGGAGAAACTATAAGAGACAGATTTTTTAGAAATTGAAAATCAGTGGAAAGTGGAACAAGAAAAAAAAATAACTTAAAGAAATTGTACAAGTGGAAGAAAATGCAAAAGAAACAGTCTTTAAAGTAATTAAAGAGAAAGAAAATTGGGTCAGACACATTTGATTAAAAAAAAAGTATAGTAGTCTATGGTATTAAAGAAAAACACAATGTAGCTAGATTCTTAAGAGAAAAAGAGGAGAAAGAAATAGCAAAAGAAATTCTGAGATAAAAAAGGGGCAAGAAATGGAAAAGGAAATAAAGTGCATAGAATGGGACTATACTCTAAAGAAAAAAATAGACCACTAGAAATTAAACGGTCTCAAATGATAGCAAAAGTACTAACAAAAACAGTAGAGTTGGCAAAAAGTGAAAATTACAAAAATATATGGATAAAAATAAATGAGTGATGGGGGAAAAGAGAGGGAAGACACAAAGAATGAAGCAAATTAAAAAAAAAAAAGAGAGAGCGAGAGAAGAACAGAGACCAAAAAGAATTATTTGAGGCTGAGAAAATGGTATATATATATATATATATATATATATATATATAATATATATAATATATATATATATATAATAATATATATATATATATATATATATTGTTATGCCATGACTTCACAGGGCACGATGATCCCCGAGTATTCTAATTGAGGGCCCCAATATGGCGTAACAAAGTCCGAATTATGAGAGAGGACTTGGGCCCTTAAGTTATGTGTAATTACCAGTCAACTGTTTCTTAAGAGCATTCCACTATATTGTTTCAAATAAAGAGCAACAAAGGAAAATAGCCCCCCCCCCGAGGCCCAGTACTTTGATGTAGTGGGGGGGCTTCCGTGTAGTAAGGACGGTCTGAGCTGTGCCAGCCAGGTGCAACCATACTGGAGAGGTCAGCCCCGAGCTACCAGACGAAAACTGAGCCAAAACTCTTTTTTGTTGACGACCCTAGCTTGGCACTGATTATGGACTGGAATATTCGTAGGATTTGTCGCCCTCATCCTATGACAGTTGTTTTAGGATGAGGTTTTTGGGGTAGTGAATAGATAGGGGGTCCCTCACCCTTTTCCTTTGTGAATTCCCCTATCCCTATCCTTCATATTTGCTACCCTACTCTCCTTTTTCACCATCTTTCTCTAATACTTGTTAAGGAAGGTTCTGGTATCTTGGTGCCTTCCAAGCTACATGTCTGAACCCAGTCAAGTGGGGATGTATACCGCGAGGTCACTACTCCCTGCGAGGGCCGAAAGCCCACCGACTGGGGAATGCATGTTTGTGAGGTAGGTACTAGGCTGCTGACTTCCTTTCTCCCTATCCAGTACACATGCAGAGTGACTACGCCGGACCCATCCTAAATGGGACAAAACAAAAGAGGACAAACCCCAGGTTGACAAAGTCTCAAACTCACCTCCGAGGCCCTGCATGTGTAAATAGTCATTTCTGGAACCTCCTGACTCTGCAGAGACTTTTCTTTTATTGTGCGTTGCAACGGGCAACTGCAGTATCTTCTATGCACTGATTTTTCTTTCTCAATATATGGTGTGGCCTCATAAATATACACGATGATGGCGGCTGTTGAAACAGAATGTTCTAAACCTCCACCACTACCTGATCCCTCTCCTAATATTGACAATATTGACTCAACAAAAATAAAAACCCCAGTTGACGACTCGGGCTTGAAAAAGGACTTCGGTAAAATCAATCAATCAAATGCTGCCCCTAATAGTCATAGAATCTTGCATTTACAATATGTCTCTCTTGATAAGAGTTATACAGATTTATATGAAAAGTTCCGTAAATTTGGACAAATTAAAGAGATCGGAGTTAAACTAACTGACAACTTTAAAGCTTGGCTAGTGTGGATCTTATTTCTTTCTAATCAGGATGCAGCTGCTGCCTGCTTGGATTATAATAATTGTAATGAGAATGAATCTTCAGCCCAACTTGTGGGTAGAGTGCCACCTAACTTGGATATCTTTTATCCAGAAATCCCGGTAGAGGAAAGGAAGGAAAGTGTGCAGAGACCTCCCAACCCAGCTAAGTGGCTCATTATCACTCTTGCAAAAGAACGTGCTAACTTGTTCGAGTTTAGAAGATTCTTGAAGAGTCACCTAGGCTCTGGTAATTTGAATACCAACTCCCAGGTATCACGATTTGGAAGAAATTCCTTCTTAATTCATGTAAAATCTTATGAACAAGCTGCCATGGTGCTCAACTTGAAACAGAAATTGGAGATTAAGGAAGTTAAACCCCACTACACCTTTAGTTATGCCAAAGGGGTAATTTTTAATAGAGATCTGTATGACTTTGATGAAGAGATTTTAGAAATGTGCCCAACTAATGTTTGGAAGGTTGCAAAAATCCCTTGTTCTTCTATGATTATCCTAAGTTTTTGTGGTGAAGATCTACCTCATTATGTAGAGATAGAAAAAGAAATTGTTTATGTGAAGCAGTTTAAGCCCCGTCCCCTTCAGTGCTTTAACTGCTATGGTTTTGGCCATCCTTCCCGCAGATGTGCAAGGGACAAAATGTGTTTGATATGTGCTCAGCCTGAATATGGGGATTGTTCCCACCCAACAGTTTGTATAAATTGTAAAGAAGAGCATGATGCCAGAAATAAGAACTGTGTAATTTATAAGAAGGAACAGGAAATACTACTAAAAGCTCAGGCAGAACATATAAGCGTAGGATATGCTAAAAGACTATTAAGTAATTCCAAAAGATACAGTGATGATGTTAAAACAAATAGTAAAGTGGATCAGCCAACAGTAGAAGGCAATAGAAATATAAATGCCAATATGAATGGTTCTGTTAACACTGAACCCAAGCCTCACTATAAAAGTGTAACTATGAAACCTAATGGTCTTTCTTCTTCTCAAGTAGGAATTTCTAGTACTTCTGAAGCCTCCTGTGCGGAGGTTTCCTCACCCCTTGTTGAAGGGGTGTCCCCTGCCCCATCTGGAGGGGCACCTAAGGTTTGTATTGTAGAAACCTCACAGGCTTCTTCTAATGAAGCCTCCTCTCAGGCAATCTCTCTTACAGACTTGGGGGATTCCCCAGTAGATGGATTGCTGACTAGTGTGCCTCACTCGGTAGAGGTGCACAGAAGCAATGAGGATCAAGGAAATGCTGAACCCAAGCCTCAGCGTGAAAGAGTCACTACTAGACCAAATCGGTCTTCCCCACAAGTTGGAAATTGTAGTACTCGTCAACCCTCCTCTGCGGAGGTTCTCCCATCCCCAGTTGAGGGAATGCCTCCTGCCCCATCTAGAGGGGCACCTAAAGTTCTCATTGCTGGGACCCCACAGGGTTCCTCTAATAAAGCCTCCTCTCAATCAGTCAAACTTCCAAACTCGAGGGGCTCCCCAATAAAGGGATCACGGACTGTTGTGCCTCACTCAGTCGAGGCACACAGAAGCGAAGCTATGGAGTCTGAAGCTGTGCACAGTAAAAGACTCCACAGTCCACCCTCATCTCCATCCTCTTCCCCAAATCGCAATAAACAATCTAAGAAAGAAACTAATAACCCGGACTCTACATCGTCGGTCGGACCATCGTCAGAGAGGAGGATGACACCCGCGAAAGCAAAGAAATTAGAAAAGAACCCACCTTGTAAACCCTCTCTCTCCCAGACTTCTCTTACCAGACCAGTAGACCCCAAAAAGAAAAAGAAAACAGTATAATGTCCATAATTCAATGGAATATGCAAGGTTTTATTTCTCATCGAGAGCAGGTTGGGATTCTCTTTAAAGAACATGATGTGTCTGTTTTTTGTCTGCAAGAAACTATGCTTGGCAATTTATCCCCTAATGTTGGACTTAATTATAAATTTGACAGATCTCCTCCTATGATTGGGGGCCGTGCCCATGGAGGTACTGGTATCATTGTTAAGAAATGTGTAAACCACAGAAGTGTCCAGCTACATTCGGTGTTGCAGGCTTGTGCAGTACAAATCTTTACCACTAAATGGATCACTTTATGTTCTTTATATTTGGAACCTGAACTGGAAGATCGACTCGTAGACATACATAACCACCCCCGTCAATTTGAGTTAAATGACCTACAATCTTTGGTTGACCAGCTCCCTGAGCATTGTATTCTAATGGGTGACTTTAACGCCAAGCATCCTCTATGGGGTGAATCAAGGTGTGACCCCTGGGGCAATATAATTGAAGAATTTATTGATAGTAACGATGTCATTTTGATGAATGACTGTTCCAAAACTAGGTTTGATGTCTTTCACAACTCAAGTTCTGCTATAGGCCTAACTATTTGTTCATCATCCTTAAGATTAGACTACAGTTGGTCAATAGATGAAGAATTACATGGTAGCGACCACTGGCCTATCCATATCAAATATTTAAAGAACACTCCCTCCTGTTGCTTACCTAAATGGAAGACAGGAGAGGCTAATTGGGAATTATTTAGGAGATCCACAGAGATTAATTATAAGACTAGTGATTTTGGTAGTAACTGTGATGCATATGACTACCTGGTAGACATGATACTCTCTGGTGCTTTCTCTTCCATTCCTAGGACAGCTGGTAAACCTCAACGCCCAGTAGTCCCCTGGTGGAGCGATGAATGTGCTATAAGTAGAAAGATTACAAGAACTTGCTATAAGAGATATCGGAGATACCCTTGTTTAGTCAATAAGATAATGTACAGAAGAGCTCGAGCAAAGCAGAAGAAAATCTTCAAGAATGCAAGGAGGGAATCCTTCATTAAATATATTAGCGAATTGAAATATGACTCTTCCCCTACCTTAGTATGGAATAGGATTCGAAAATTACAAGGAAAGTTTACTCCATCTCCCTTACCCATTCTGAAGATAAATGACTGTTTTATATCAGATACAAGAGAAGTAGCAGAGGCTTTTGGAAGACATTATGCTGATATTTCAAGCCCACTACATTATTCAGATGATTTCAGAAGAATTAGAGCCAAAACCACGATTATTCCTCCTACCAATATGAACTCGGAGGCATATAATCTTCTCTTCACCTTGGATGAAATGGATCATGCTTTATCTCTATCCTCCCCAACCTCTCCTGGAGAGGATGACATTCTTTATTCCATGGTTGGTCACTTATCTATATCGTCGAAGAAATTCCTTTTAAATGTGCTGAACAAATTTTGGTCTTGTGGATCTTCTCCTAAATCTTGGAAGACTTCAATCATCATAGGAATCTTAAAGGCAAGAAAAGACCCTCATGACCCACAAAGTTACAGACCTATTGCTCTCACAAGCTGCATTTGTAAGATCTATGAAAGAATGGTTAATACGCGTTTAGTTTGGTTTTTGGAATCTAAAAATCTGCTATCTAACAGACAGTTTGGATTTAGAAGAAATAAGTGCACTCTGGACCCCTTACTTTTTATCACTCGTGAGATTGAGAATGCCTTCGCAATTGAGAACTCTAGCATTGGTGTGTTTTTTGACTTGAAAAATGCCTACGATACTACCTGGCGGGGAGGCATTCTGAAGCAAGTTGCAGAGTGGGGTATCGGGGGTAATATGTTCAATTGTTTAAAGGACTTCTTATCTGACCGTTATCTAAAAGTCCGAGTGGGCTCTTCTTTCTCTTGTGCATATCTTCAAGAGGAAGGGATTCCCCAAGGAAGTGTTCTGAGTCCTACACTGTTCAGCATAGCCATTAATAGTTTATTAGAACAAGTTCCCACAGGAGTTCATGGATTGGCTTATGCTGATGACTTTGCTATTGTGTGCAGCAAATCAATAACATTAGAAACGGGCCAAAAGATTCAAGAGGTTATTAACTTGGCAACAACATGGGCTAATTGCAGGGGCTTCAGATTCTCTGCTGAAAAAACCAAAGCCATAAGGTTTTCCAGACTAAGACGCAAGAAGAAATACCAACACTATTCTTAGAGGGTGTCATATTACCGTATGAAGATGAAGTAAAATACTTGGGTCTGGTATTGGATAAAAGGTTGACATTCACAAATCACATAAACGAGGTTGTATACACTGTCAAACAGCGACTTAATATACTAAAAGTAGTGTCTCGTTTCAACTGGGGAGCAGATCGTGTAACTTTGATAAGGCTTTACCAAACATTGTGCCTTAGCAAAATGGATTACGGATGTCAAATTTATGGATCGGCATGTAAAAGTTCACTGAAGAAGCTTGATATAGTCCACAATATGGCTTTACGGATCTGTTCGGGAGCCTATAGAACATCTCCAGTGGATAGCTTGTATGTGGACGCAGGAATTCCTCCCCTGTATATTCGCAGGGAGGAATTAAGCCTTAGATATATATCTCGGGTCTTGACATCCAAACAGAATCCAAACTTCAAATTTGTAAAGCAGCCGGTAGACAGAGCTCCAAGGAAAAGTACTCTGCCGAAACCTTTAGAAGTGAGATGTGAAGTTGGGACAGAGAAGGTAGGACTTGTTCCTAACACAATTGCTGAGATCACGCCTCCCAAATTCCCTCCTTGGAACCGATGCCCCACCGAAATATGTCCTCTTAAAAAGAAGAAAAACAGAACTGCTGTAGAGCTAAAAAATGAATTTTTAGAACATTTATCAGTAGATGCTGATGCAATTTTTATTTATACAGATGGATCAAAATCCCAAGATGGTGTTGGTTGTGCTGTTGTTGTTGTTGTTGTTGTTGTCGTTCCCTAGACTGTCTGTCCGAGCAGTCCCGTCTCCCCAAGGAAGGCCACAGCCGAAACTGGGTTTTCCCACAAATCCTTTATAGAGTGTATGTTGTGTTGTTTGCGTGCATGATTGTGTATAATGCAGTCTTCCATTATGTGTTGTATGGTATGGGGTGAAGTGTTACATCCTGGGCAGCTGTTCACAACACGGTCGTCCAGCCTCTTCTGGTAGCTTAGAAGTGCTGGGTGGTGACCGCATCGCAGTCTGGCCAAGTGGACTCTGTCCTTACGTGGGAGAGAGGATTCAGAAGGGTGGATATCAGGGGGTCTGGCATGCAGCAGTGTGTTGTCTTTCAGTGTGTTAATGGAGCGGTGAGTGATATGATTATGAATATGTTTCCGGAGGCTGGTATTTGGTGGTTGTGGAGGAAGAGAAGAGAGTATCTGTGTGTAATAAAGGTCTTTGGGTGTAGTTTTAATGTTTCTTGGTGTGTGTGGGTGTTCTGCTATGTAGTGTAACGGGTGTGATGTGTTTGTGGTGGCTGCAGCAAGTGTTTGTGTGCCTCTCATGTCGAGGTGGTCCTTGACTTTGAGGACTTTTGTTTCATGGTGTAAATGGTCTGTAGGTGATGTATTTGTGCAGCCTGTAATTGTTTTTAGGGCTTTGTTTTGTATGATTTGAAGGGTGTTGTGGTGTGTCTCACTGAGATTAGGAGCCCATGCAGGACTCGCATAATTCATCACTGAGCGTATGCATTGCTTGTATATTGTTATATTAGTTTCTTTGTTTTGTCCAAATGTTGTTCCAGTGATTGACTTAAGTGCGTTAAGTCTAGGTGTGCATTTGTTTTTTATGTTTGTGAGGTGTTGTTTGAAAGACATGGATGTATCGTATGTTACACCAAGAATTTTCGGTGTGTTTGTGTGTGGTATTAGAGTGTTGTTGATGTAGAGATGAGGTATGTATTTGTGTTCTTTTGTCCAGTTGGTGAGAAGTGTTGCTGTAGATTTGGTTGGAGCTATTTTGAGTCTGTTTGTGATGAACCATGTGTTGAGTGTGTCAAGGTAAGGCTGGATTATTTCTGCAGCTTTGTCTGTGTTACGATGTGTGCATGTGATTGTTATGTCGTCTGCGTAGGAAGAGATTTGTATTTCTGAGGTGTCTGGCGTGGGTAAGTCATGCATGTATAGATTAAATAATGTGGGGGATAGAACTGAGCCCTGCGGTACTCCGTTCTTAATGTTTCTGATGTGCGATGATTGGCCATTATATGACACATGAGCATTCCTGCCTGCCAGATAATTGGCCAGCCATCTTTTGGTGTTATTGTGCATGTCTGTGTTATATATTTTATCTGTTAGGTTGTGGCGGGGGATAGCATCAAAAGCTTTACTAATGTCCAATGTTATAAGAAGTGTTCTGTGGTGGGGCCTATCTGAATTGATGCCATCAAAAATTCTTTGTGTGAGGTTTGTCAGAAGAGTGTTTGTGGAGTGTAGTGGCCTAAAACCGTGTTGTGAGTCAGCAAGGGGAATATATGGTGTGACAAGTTTAAGTATTAGGCGTTCAATGACTTTAGAGGGGGTGCAGAGAAGTGTGATTGGGCGGTGCGATGTTGGGATTGTTGGGTCTTTATTCGGTTTTGGAATGGTGATTATTTTACCATGCTTCCAGATGTCGGGTATAGTGTTGTGTGAATAGCTGTAGTTTGCAATGTTTGTGAGTGCGTGTATACCTTGTGGTCCAATGTGTTTTAGGTGGATGTTGCTTATGTTATCAGGGCCACAGGCAGATGAGTGCTTGAGACTATGCATTATGAGTTTTGTCTGACTGTCTATGAAGGGTGTATAGTCTGAGTCTGTGGGAAAGTCTTTCTTACGTCGAATGGTGCGTCGGTCGTCAGGGTGAGATGTAAGATGGCTCGTCTGTGCAAAATGACGTATGAGTGCGTTTGCTTGTTGTCTGTTTGAGGGTAGATTATCTGTTGTTGTGATTATTGCTGCGTGAGAGCGTGTAGTGTTAGTGTTGGATAGTGTGATGCTGTTGAGTGTTTTGTACAATTTGCTGGTGTTTGTTTTGTGATCAAGTGTATTGATAAAGTTTTGCCAATTTTGTGTTTTTTGTTCATGTATTTTATTGGCAATCACAGTGTTTAGTGTTTGTATTTGGTCTGCTATGTTTTGAGGGATAGGTGTGGGGGTATCGTGTTTAAGTGTGTCACGTTGTCTGATGAGGCCTTGGATTTCTGGTGTGAAGTTGGGGTTGTGTGATTTTCTGTTGCCTCTAGGGATGTATCTCTTGTCTGCGTTTTGTATGATTGTATTAAAAGTGTGCACAGCATTGTTTATGTTTGTGATTGGTGTACTGTTAAGTGTTTCAAAATGTTGTTCTGTCTCTTCATTAAAGGCTTCCCAGTTAGCTCTCTTGTAATTGGTGTAAGTGTGTCTGTGGCCAGCTGGGGTGCATCTTGTTTTGGTGGTGATGATGATTGGAAGGTGGTCAGAACCAAGGGCTCCGACCACTCTCCATGATGTTGTTGGGGTTAGGCAGGGGGAGCAAAAGGTGATATCAGGAGAGGAGGGAGTGTAGAGGGCTTGGTATGGGATATGTGTATGATTATGCGTGTTGTTCATGATAGTCAATGAGTCGAGTTGAGTCTGTATATCAAGCCCTCTGTCTGTGTCGGGGTTGTCGACAAACCAGGCAGATGACTTGGCGTTGAAGTCACCACCCATGATCAGGTTGGGGATTGAGGTTAGTTGGCTGAGTTGAGGTCTGAAGGTGTTTGGAACTGTGGGGGATGATTGGGGGGGAATGTACATGTTAACTATTGTTAGTGTTGAATTGTTGCCTGTGCGGATACGAATGGATTGGGTTTCTGTTGTGTTATCTGTGGTAGGGAGGAGAATTTTGGTTGTGGCACTTGTGTCCACAAAACAGATGGAATGGTGGATCAGGGTGACGAGTCCACCGCCATTGCCGTCAGTCCGGTCTTGTCTGATGGTGGTGTAATTATGAAATGATGGTGTTTTGTGTGAGTGTCTTAATTTTGTTTCTTGTAGAATTGCAATGTGTATGTTGTGTTGTTTAAGAAAGTGTTCAAGTTCATGTTTTTTAGTGTTAATACCGTCAATGTTGTGTTGTAATATGTTGATGTTGTGTGTTTTGTATGTGTTGTATGTTGCCGTTTGGGGTTGAGGTTGGGGTGGTAGTGGGGAAGGTGTAGGATCTGGGTCAGAGGGGGGGAAAGGAGAGATCGGGGACAAAGGAAGGGGAGTACTAATCGGGGGTAAGGGCAAAGGGAAATTGGGAGTGGGTAAGGGTGTTGGCTGTGGTTGGGGAGGTGGGATTGGGGTTACTGGAGGGCAGGTAGAACATGTCCAAGTGTTTGTGTATTGGTTTGTGTCAGCAAGTGTTGTACAAGTGAGGTGGGCCCAGTTTTTGCACATATTGCACTGAACTGAGCCCTTTGTCTGTCTGCTCGAAGTAATGGGTTTAGAGCATGTTGGGCATGTGTATTTTGTGGTGGGCCCAGGATTGCTCTCTACATCTCCGGCTAAAAGTAGAAGAAGAGGGGTGATCGCCGGAAAATGACCCCTCAGTGCAGAAAAAACGTAACATTGTGTGTTGGAAAAAAAGGATTGTGGTACTCCCCCAGGTAGGCGTAGCTCCTCCTTGGGGATCGGTGCCATCTGCGTAGAGCTGATGGCCAGGGGTAGTTGCTGCTGTTTGGCCCCCAACTCTTGGGGTTGGGGGGTGGTCCCACGACGTAGACGTTGCAGCTCCAGGTTGTGCTCCAGGTTGTGCTGTTGTAACTGGTGCTGTTTTAAAGAGAAAGTTGCCTGATTTTAGCTCTGTTTTTACTGCTGAACTGCTGGCAGTCAGCAACGCCCTCAAGTTTGTTTTTAATTCTGTTCCGTGTGGTAGGAACGTTGTTATTTTTACGGATTCCATGAGCGTTCTATCCTCTGTAAATAATTTGTTGCCTCATAATTTTTTAGTGCAAGAAATACAGGAATGGCTGATTCTCATAAACAACAGAAAGAAGATAAAAGTAAACTTTTGCTGGGTGCCGTCCCATGTGGGTGTCACTGGAAATGAAAAGGCTGATGCTGCAGCCAAAGCCGCCACTAGACTCACCCATATAGCAGACCGAAAAGTCCCACATACGGACTTGAAACAAGTGATCCATTGTTATACAATGAAGAAGTGGCAAGAGCAATGGACAAGGCTGGACGGCAGTTATAAATTAAAAGAAATTCATCCCTTAGTGAACCCTTGGAAGTGTCCTCCTTTGGACAGAAGGTCAAGCATTGTCTTGACAAGACTGAGAATTGGCCATTCCTACATTACACATAAATTTTTAATGGCAAGTGGGGCAGAAAGGCTGGCCCCCCAATGTCCCACTTGCCAAGTAGTGTTGACAATAAGACACATTTTAATTCAGTGCCTTGCATTCTCTAATAAGCGCAGGGCAAATTTCTTAACAGATTTATCTTTTAAAGAAATTTTAGGGGAGGAAGCTTGTGTGAAGAACGTTTTAAAGTTTTTAAAAGACATAAATTTATTTTATGAAATTTAAAATTGTGTGTGTGAATGCTTGTGAGTGTGTGTTGTTGAAGTGTGTTCGTGAATGTCTATTGTTTTAATTGTTTTACTTGAATTTTATTTTTATTTTATTTTTTAAACTAAAAGATAAATATGCGCTGAATGGCCTACCGGCTCTGGCGCTTGGCCTTCGAGCCAAAAACTCCATAAATCAATCAAAGGAAAATAGATTTAATTATAAATGAAAGCTTAAGCATGACAGAACAATTCCAATTTAGAATAAGATGCTGCTGGCAAATGAGAATTGAAACATGGAAAAGCCGGCAGCTTTCAACAAGAGTATTTAAGAAAATAAAGATCTTTGCACAAGTATATCCATTACCTTATAGACATAGACACACTCGGAATATAATCATCAAAGTTAATTTACTCACTAGAGACCTAACTACACTGGAACTAAAAATGTTTAATCTTACTTGACACAGGGTTTCTCACCAGTTCTTACAAGCTCAGTCCCTTCAGGCAACTAACCGAAACCTACCTGGCCAATCGCCCTCGTCACATTCGGCCACCAATAAAGCAAAACTAAAGGCATCCACATTCTTTGTTAAAAGATACAAGTTTTTATATCTGACTGTACATGACGATTACATATAATTATTCATGTACTAGTGCGGTTAAGCATTCATACTACACCACAATACAAGGAATACATTCATCGTACCTTCGAACAACGTATCACCTAGCAGACGACACTAGTCGTTGGAGGCGAAGGGACACTAAACTTAAATAGTACATGGTTTCATACATAATACATAGTTTCATACATAGTACATAATACATACACAATACATAATTTACATAATACATAGTTTATAGAAAAAATACACTCTTGCATAACAATATATATATATATATAAAGGAAATGCTGGAAACAAAAAAGGAGGAAAAAGGAAAAAATTAAAAATAATGTACCGTATTTTCCGGCGTATAGTGCGCGACTTTTTTCCGTTGGAAGGGCCTAAAAATGGGGGGTGCGCGTTATCCGGTGGTGCGCATTATCTACGGCCTACGATAAAAATTCTGCGGCTGTGTGTGTAATTTTTTTTTCACAACAACGTGACGATGTTGGCCGTCACAAAGTCGGGAGGCACACTTCTCCGTGACGTTCCGTGAGAACAAGAAGAACAGCCATGGGGACATGAAAGAATAAGCCAGCATGGGCTACCGTATATAAATATTTGGTATAGGTAGGTATCTATCGAATCTTATTTTTCATGTTTAAATAGGCCTAAACACCATGAAACATGATCAATATTTATGATATTTGCCCATGTTCACAGCATCTTAGTTTGAATTTTTTGTTGGCTTTGTTGCTTCACTTTAGGTATGGTACAAATTCCGTTGCGGCCGTTCATAAAATCGTGTCAAACACCTGACTACAACACCCTCTTTTGGGAGTTATATTAACTAAACGTCACCTCGATGAGAGACTGTCCTATTTCACCACTGTCATTGCAGGTTCAAAGTTAAAACGAAACAGTCTGTTTGTTTCAGTATTAAATAAAAAAAAAAATGGTAAAGACGAATTATTTCCTCAAGATATAAAATGAACATTTTCTGTAAAAATCCCGAAATCTTTCTGTATATTCTACTTTCAAACTTTTTTATATCATATTTCCAAACTAAGCTACAAAGTAATAAGGGACCAACGCACAACATGAGTCATATACCGGTACATGTAGTTCCGACTTTTTCTTAGTTGTTTCCTGATTGATGCCTAAACTGACACTTAATTTAGTGACAAATCAACAGATTTCCCAGCAGTGGTTCTAGCCAATGAAAAAACTTCTCCATGTAACCTCGTTCACATGATATAAATACCGAGGTAAAACTGAGCTATAGACAAATGCGATCGGACATGCGCGTTATACGTTGGTGTGCGCTATCTGAGTACTGAGATAACGAAGTGCATGGGTGCGCATTATAACCCGATGCGCATTTTAAGCCGGAAAATACGGTATGCCAACAGAGGTGGCATGATTTCAGGTCTAAATGAATTAAACAACTATCTGGCTAGAGGGAAACCGGATATGATGGGAATTGTGGAGACAAAATTAAAAGGTCCACTACCCCCAAATACTGTGGGACAAGGTTTATATAATCATTGGATAGAAAATAGAAACAGGGTGTAAGAGTCATGTTTTTGACTAAGAAAAGCTTAAATGTGACAAAGATAACAGAGGGAAATAATAACGTGGAATAGATTATGATAAAAGTTGAAAACGGTGACATGAAAAGTAGAAAATTTGTAGTGATATATGTGCCCCCAAAAACATGTTCTTGGAAAGAAAGTGACCATTCCAAAATGTTGGTAGACAGAAAGCATGCATTAGATGAAATACTGAAAGAAGGAAACTTAATAATTATGGGTGACTTTAACTGTAAAGAAATATGTTGGGAAGAGATGACAGTGAAAGGTGGAGGGGACCTTTGGGGAAATATACTACTGGGCATGACCATTGAGTACACAATGACTCAATGGGTAAAAGAAAATACCAGATATAGAAATAATGAAGAATCAGTGAGACTAAACTTAATATTTATGTCAGAACCTGAAATTGTGGATAAAATGGAATACAAGACACCAGTTGGGAAGAGTGACCACATACTAATTGAGTTTGAACTAAAAGAGGAAATTTATTTGAAAAGTAATGAGAAACAGAAAAGGAAGACTAATGTACAACAAAACAGGTCTTGAGAAACTCGGAAAATTCTTTCAAAAGGCGAATTGGGAAAACGTCATTAATGAAGAAACAAAGATGGAATTGAAATGGATGATATTAAAAAAAATCTATAATGAAAGAATGGATAAATACATACCAAAACAAAAACAGGAAAAGGTGTACATTAAATGCTGGGAGTTGCTAAATGTGAAGGAGGATAGGGAAGGAAAGATAGCTGCAGTGGGAAATGCGAAGAAAATGAGAGTGATGAGTGAGGAGAATGGAGGAGAAATAAGGAAGGATGAGGTGAAGGCAGTTGTAAAGATGATGAAAGCAGGTAAGGCACCTGGTCTGGATGGATGCCATGCAGAATGTCTGAAAAAGGGAGGTTCAGTGATGGTGGACTGGTTGGTGAGGTTATTTAATGTTTGCTGGAGAGAGGGTAGAGTACCGGAGGACTGGAGAAGTGCCTGTATAGTTCCTCTTTACAAGGGAAAAGGGGACAAGTGTGAATGTAGTAGTTTCAGAGGGATTAGCCTGTTAAGTGTAGTAGGGAAGGCTTATGGGAGGATCTTAATTGAGAGGATTAGGAGAGGAACAGAAGGAGTAATTGGTGAGGAACAGTGTGGATTTAGGACAGGTAGAGGTTGTGTAGATCAGATCTTTGTGGTAAGACAGATATGTGAGAAAGCTATAGGAAAGGGGAAGGATGTTTTTTGGGCTTTTATGGATCTGGAAAAGGCTTATGATAGGGTAGACAGAAAGGCACTGTGGGAGGTTATGCAGATTTATGGGATAGGAGGAAAGCTTCTGGGAGCTGTCAAGAGTTTTTATGAGAGTAGTAGAGCTTGTGTCAGGATTAGAAATGGAGAGAGTGAGTGGTTTGAAGTAAAGGTGGGACTTCGTCAAGGATGCGTTATGTCGCCCTGGCTGTTCAACTTATACATGGATGGGGTGGTGCGAGAGGTGAATGCTAGGGTAGTGGGTCAGGGATTGGAGATGGTTAAAGAAAATGGAGAAAAGTGGGAGGTGAGCCAGCTGTTGTTTGCGGACGACACTGCGCTTGTGGCAGGATCAGAGGAGGGATTGAGGAAGCTGGTGGCAGAGTTTGGGAGAGTATGTGATAGAAGAAAGCTAAAGATAAATGTAGGTAAAAGTAAGGTGATGAGATGTACAAGGGGTGAAAGTGGCAGTAGACTGGAAGTGAACATTAAGGGAGAGCGACTGGAGGAAGTGGATAGTTTTAGATACTTGGGTGCAAGTGTAGCAGGAAAAGGTGGAGTGAAGGTGGAGGTAGAATGTAGATTGAGAGAAGCGAGTAAATGAGTAAATGCCTTGGTGGATTAAAGAGTGTAATGAGGAATAGACATTTGGGAATGGATGCGAAGAGGAGACTGTATGAATGAGTGATTGTGCCAACAGCACTGTATGGGGCAGAAACGTGGAACATAAGAGAAGAAGAGAGAAGGAGTTTGAATGTGTTTGAGATGAGGTGTCTGAGAAGTATGGTGGGGGTTACTAGGCTGGATAGAGTGAGAAATGAGGAGGTGAGGAGGAGAACAGGGGTGAAAAAGGATTTGGGAGATAGGGTTGATGAAAGAATATTAGGATGGTTTGGACACATGGAAAGAATGAGTGAAGAAAGACTAGTAAAAGAGGTATGGAAGGCAGATGTGGAGGGAGTGAACATGAGGGGACGTCCTAGGATGAGGTGGATGGATGGGGTGAAGGGGGCTTTGGGGAAGAGGGGAATGTCTGTTGAGGAAGGAAGGGAGAGGACGGAAGACAGAGGTGAGTGGAGAATGGTTGTATATGGATGATGTTGTGATTGCATGAGGAGGAATGGGCAGGGGGGGGGGTAGTATGTGTGAGTAAATTTTGACGCAGCCCGAAGGGATTTCTCCCCGTCCTCTCCTTATATGCAAGGGGGGACGGAGAGGGGGGGTCGCCGATTAAATGAAGCGGCCTTGCTGTGGATGTGCTGTGTCTTGCGACACTGTTTCTGACCCAGGGCGGTGGGCAGGGTGCAGGGATGACCCGTCATCCAGGAGGTGCTCAGATGAGAGGGAGGGTGGGAGGGGTGTGGAGTGTATGTAGGGATGAAATGGGTGGGAGTGTTTTTATGCCTTTCCCCTTTTGGCTACCTCCCTTGTAAGGGGGAAAAAGCCTTGGTATATGTATGTATGTATGTACAACAAAAATGTAGTGAGGCAAAAGATAGCTTGGAAAAAGTGGGGAAAAAAATGGAAAGTGGCAAATATATATCAAACTAAGAAATGATTATGTAAAAATATGCAGGGAAGAAAATTAAACTACAAAAAAGATAGACAAATGTAAGGATCAACTTAAATTATTCTACAGATAAATTAAAAGTAAACAGGCAATAGTGACACTGCGTCAAAGGAATGTGGAATATATAGATGTAGAAAAGGCTGAAATTATGAACAAACATTTGAAATCTGTATTCAAAAATGAAAATACAGTTGGGATGAAAGAAGAAAGATCCCTCCAATGAAAGAAATAATTGTGATACAGAAAAAATAATGGACCAAATAATAAACCTTGATGTTAGAAAATTACACTGCCTGGATGGAATTGCAAATTGAATACCAAAAGAATGTATAGGTGAACTAACAGACAAAATATATAAGATAGTGGATTGCTCACTCAAAGAAGTAAAGATACCCTAAGATTGGAAAAATGCAAATATTGTACCAATATATAAAGGGGGAGATAAGGAAGACCCAACAAACTATAGACCAGTCTCCCATACAAACACAATAGCTAAAATACATGAAAAAGTAAAAATTAGATGGACTAAACATCTGGAAGAAAATATACTGAATCCAAAACAATTTGGCCTTAGACACGGAAGATCATGTGCCACAAACTTGATTTAATTTTATTCAAGGTTAATAGATACAATGCAAGAAAGGGACAGATGGGCAGAGTGTGCTTTCCTAGATTTACAAAAGGTGTTTGATAAAGTACCACACAAAAACTACTGAGAAAACTTGAAACAACAGGTGCTTAGAGATAAAAACTCGACCTGGGAAGAAATGATAAGTGGAGTCCCACAAGATTCAGTATTAGCTCCAATAATGTTTGCTATATATATAAATGACATGGATGAAGTAGTTGAATGTTATATGAACTTCTTTGCAGATGACACAAAATTACTAAAATACAGAAAAAGATTTTGAATCACTACAGAGAGACCAGGACAAAGTCTGGGAATGAAGCCAAAATTGGGAAGTGAACTTCAACATCAAGAAATGTAGTATAATAGAGTTTGGAAAAAGTAAAAAAGAATATCAGGACACTATAAAATTGGTGCAAAAGAAGTAAAAAAAGTTAGCTCAGAAAAGGACCTTGGAGTAATTACTAACTAAGACTTGTCACCAGACAAGCATATAAACAAAATAATAGGGGGGGGGGGGGGTAACATTCCTGGACACTAGGAAAGTCTTGTCTATTTCAGGATTTTGTTACTCTGAACTTGAACAAACACATTATTATTACATTTGTAGGTCACAGAAATAACAAAAACACACATTCTTTTTATTTATTTGTAGTACACAGTTATTTATTCTATGTGCCACTTATCACCAACCACTCTCAGCCTCACTCGCCTCTTCCTTCGACTCCCGGGCACTCATAGAACAGAAAACAAGAGTTTACAATCTCTAAATTATTCATTTCTCTGTAACAATTTTTCAAGCTTTTATGACTTATAATCACAGTCCATACATTTAAAAATTAGTTTACCATTAATTGTGGGTTGGTGACACTGTTTTCTTTTTTGTTTTGGTGTAGAACAGAAAACAAGAGTTTACAATCTCTAAATTATTCATGTCTCTAACAATTTTTCAAGCTTTTATGACTTATAAACACAGTCCATATATTTAAAAATAAGTTTACCATTAATTGTGGGTTGGTGACACCGTTTTCTGTTTTGTTTGGTGTAGAACAGAAAACGAGAGTTTACAATCTCTAACTAAATTATCAATTTCTCTGTAACAATTATTCATTTCTCTGTAACTTGTACACAGACACTTCCACTCACAGTGCGGGCTAGCTTCAGACTGAGATCAAAACAGAGCGCGGGAGACTGACCACGTGGAGGCCCTCTCTCTCAGTGCTCTTACCGCCAAATTCAAATCGTGTTAAATCGAAATTGTCATGATATCTAAAAAAATTTCCTTAAAAATTAACTTATGTTAAAAAATGCGTTAGTTAAACTCGTGTTAATTGAGAGTTGACAGTAGTTGGAGAAACCTACAATTTACTAAGATCAGTAAAGGTGGCTTTTAATTACTTGGATGAAGTAATGGTAAAAAATATTAGTCACACTGATAAGACCAAGATTGGAGTATGCTCTGACACTATGGACACCCAGCACAAAAAAGAATATAAGGAAAATAGAATACAAACTAATTCAGCCAAGGTCCAGTCCGCTAAAGTGAATTTTCCGCTAAATTGGAGGTCGTTTTCGACCCCCTATTTAGTGGAATTTTCCGCTAGCTTGAGCTTATTTCCACTAACTCTGGTTCGGTATTTGACTCTCTACGTAGCGGAATTTTCAGCTATATTGAGTTTTTTTTTTTGCTAAATCCTCTCAGTCATTTTCTCATATACTATAGTAGTCTGGATGGCTTATTCAAATGAAGACAATAAAGTACTATGTACTATTAATAATGCATGTGTTTTGTTTACCCTATACAGTATTAATAATAGCATAAAGAAAAAGATAATAATAAAAAATATATAGTAAAGTATAGTAGAGTTAATAGGACTGGGCAGTTGGTTTTTGGATAGTGAGCATTATTGTTTTGTTGTTGCAGAAAACATAGTTCGTTGTTATAGAAGTGTTTTTCGTGGTGATTACTCTCGTGTACTGATTTTGAATTTTCCCATCAACTTACTGTTTCATTATTTTGTTTTCTTATACCATATATCTCTACTTAAATATATTTCTGCTACAATTATACTTTATACATATACTGAATTATATATTATTGTATATATATATATATATATATATATATATATATATATATATATATACAGTTGAACCTCGAAAGCCCGGACCCCGAATTCCCGGACCCTCGTATGACTGGTCGAAATGAACAAAGGGCGGACTTTTCAAGCAAAGTTCCCTATTTGTCCGGTAGGTGGCAGCGACGGCTGTACACATGTACTCAAACCCGGCCCAGGCAAGCCGCCACCGTTTCGTAGAATTTTGTACCAAAACGTAGTAAAATAGCGGCATGTGGCAACTGCACAAGGACATGAGGAAATTTTTTCTACATATCAGCGGGCCGTAAAAAACATTCAAAAACTCAAACTTTTGTTTAAAAATCATAGAACTAGTTATCAAATAATAAATGGTACATCAGAATATGACTTATTGGTAATTGTTACTTATAAAGTATTATACCCCAAAAGATACGTTTTTACCGTGTAGAAAAAATTCTACGCTAAAGTTTCAGTTTTCTTTTAGCGATAATAATATGAAAAAATATTTTTTATATCTTACTGAATATGTTAGGGCATGGGGGCCTTGTATACATTCAAGAATAAAAAACTAGAACCAACATTTTGTCAAAGTTTGACAAGTATATCTTGCTATGAAAGTCTGCACATGCTCGAGAAAAATGTATGCCACGGTATGGCAACACTCCCATTCTACATGGCAGTGTAGAAAACGCGGCAACCCTGGCCGCCACCACTATCCCGCGTGCATACCTTCCGACATTTACAGTGTACGTAATAAAAAAACCCAGTACAGTACACTGTATATACAGTACATTTACATGCCTGTATTACAGTTATTACAGAATTATTGGTATTATAGTATTATTATTATTACAGTATTATTATTACAGTGTTATAGTATTATTCTTATGTGTTTCTATGCCATATCATACATTACCTATACGTATACCACTACGAAAATCTACGGGTGTTAGGGCGAAATTTTCGATGACCGGACTTTTGGCATGACCGGACCGCCCTTCCCCCCAATTAGTCCGGGCTTTCAAGGTTCGACTGTATATATATATATATATATATATATATATATATATATACTGTATATATATATATTTATATACCTCCAAAATACTAAATTATAAATTTTTCCTTGACTCCACCACCACAATCTGGTAACATCTGGTAACATTGGACTCTGAGACACGCATGTGGCCAGTTGACGGAAAATGCTCAACTTAGTGGACCGTTCCTGCTAAATTGAGCTATTTCCGTAGACGCGCGTTTGGCCAGCTAGTGGAAAATGGTCAACTTAGTGGACCATTTCCACTAAGTTGAGCATTTTCGTTATTGCTATTTGCAGTTCGCTAATTTGAGCTTCTGCTAAATTGATATCCGTTAAATCGGGCTTCTACTGTACATACATATACCAAAGGCTTTTTTCCCCCTACACGTGGGGTAGCCAAAAAGAAAAAGGCATAGAAACTACTCCCACCCATTCCACCTCCTATATATTCCACTCCCCTCCACCCTCCTCCCTCCCATCTTGGCACCTCCTGGATGGTGGGTCATTCCTGCATCCTGTCAGAAGCAGTGTCGCAAGACACAGCACATCCACAGCAAAGCCACTTCATAAATTCGGTGACCCCCCCTCTCCGTCCCCCCAAGCAGAAAAGGAGAAGGCGGGGAGAAATCCCTTCGGGCTGTGTCAAAAAAAATACTCGCACACACCTCCTCACCCCCCATCCCCCACCCACTCCCCCTCATGCATCACAGCATCATCTATACACAACTCCTCTCCATTCACCCCTATCTTCTGTCCTCTCCCATCCTTCCTCCACAGTCATTCCTCTCTTTTGTAATGCCCCTTTCACCCCATCCATCCATCTCTTCCTAGTACGCCCCCTCATATTTATTCCTTCCACCTCTGCCTTCCACACTTCTTTTACTAATCTTTCTTCATTCATTCTTTCCATGTGTCCAAACCATCCTAATACTCTTTCATCAACCCTATCTCCCAGTTCCCTTTCCACCCCTGTTCTCCTCCTCACTTCCTCATTTATCACTCTATCCAGCCTAGTAACCCCTATCATACTTCTCAGACATTTCATCTCAAACACATTCAAACTCCTTCTCTCTTCCTCTCTCATGTTCCATGTTTCTGCCCCGTACAATGCTGTTGGCAGAATCATTCCTTCATATAACCTCCTAGCATCTATTCCCAAATTTCTATTTCTCATTACACTTTTCAATCCACCAAGGCATTTACTCACTTCTCTTAATCTACATTCTACCTCCACCTCCACTCCTCCCTTTCCTGCCACATTCGCACCCAAGTATCTAAAACTATCCACTTCCTCCAGTTTCTCACCCTTAATGCTCACTTCCAGCTTGTCACTCTCTCCCCTTGTACATCTCATCACCTTACTTTTGCCCACATTTATCTTCAGCTTCCTTCTTTCACACACCTTCTCAAACTCTATCACTAACTTCCTCAATCCCTCCTCTGATCCTGCTACTAGCGCAGTGTCATCAGCAAACAACAACTGGCTCACCTCCCACTTTTCTCCATTTTCTTTAATCATCTCCAACCCCTGACCCACTACACTTGCATTCACCTCTCACACCACCCCATCCATGTAAAGATTGAACAGCCAGGGTAACATAACACATCCCTGATGAAGTCCCACCTTCACCTCAAACCACTCACTCTCTCCATTTCTAATCCTAACACAAGCTCTACTACTCTCATAAAAACAAATAGCAAATAGCAACAACAAAGATGGCACCAAAATTGACATACAAAGATTGTCTAAACTGGAACTACCAACTATTGAACAAGAAGGGAAAGAGGAAATCTACTGACCATTTACAGGATCATGAAAAGCATGGAAGCCCTTGACAGAGAAGACTTATTAAAGTGGGATAAAAGAAAAATAAAAGGACATGAAAAGAAACTCAAAAAGGATAATTATAAAAGAGAACTGAAAAGAAAAATATTTTCCACACAGAGTGGTAGATGTCTGGAACAAATTGGACAAAAAACAATAGTGTGTGCAAAAACCATACAAGAATTTAAGAACAAATTAGATGCTGAGAGATACAGATATGGATCACTATGAGCATAACTCCCCTTCCCATATAATACAACTAGGTAAATACACACCTCTCATCCACACAAATGGAACAGACCAGAAGAAAATCCTTTCAGTATATGTTATTTCTTCATCCATTTACAACCATTCTCCATGCACTCCATTCTCCATGCACTCCTTGCTTGACAGACATTCATCTTACATCCAAGATATAAATATGTAATATTTACTTACTTTATATCATTTACACCACTATGGCTGATATAGAAAATACATTATGAAATGACTTCTGTTTTGCATGATTCAGGAACACAGAGCTAAATAACAAGGAGGTTCCTTCTCATGTTGTCATCACCAGAATTGCGGCGGCATCTCAGGCATGGTATGGGCAACAGTCATTACTCACAGGCTAGGCTCGCAAAGGATGTCCTGGCAGAAATTCCTCAGCAGGTGGTGAAGTGGATGAGAACACGGGGTTATTCTCCAAAAGAACCGGTAATTCAGGGTCCCACCAATACCTATGGGATGCAGTGATACTTGGTGGGGTAGGAACAAGGCTTAACAGTTTATCCAAAAGTCTAGAAGACCAGCAAGGTAAATTTTTCTTTCTGAAATAAATCTGGATAATTGTTCATTTCATTCCCTCCTTTGACTGTATTTTCCTTGGCAATAGCTGTGTCATGCTATCAGGAAGACAGAAATTTTAAATCTTGCCTTGTGTGTTTTGTAAATGCCATTAGAAGTTTTTATACCTTGCCTTTTCCCATTCTCCCTGTTAGTGCTCTTGATTGTTATTAAGGTAGTTGTTCAGCACCAGATCCCCATTGCTCCTGCTCATGTTTCTACAAGACCATTTTTATGCTGCACTTATAGGTATGTGTTGATAATATAAGGAGTTGCACTTTTATCTACTTATTTCTGTGTCCTTTATTTAGTGGCCTATTGATTTATTCACATGTTTATTTCTTATATCCTATAACATTCATTTCCCCCTACACTGAATGGAGAAGCATGATGAAAATGACCTTATGAAAAAAGTATATCCTTTGCATCCTCTTCCTTAGGGATCTCATCAGAGGTCTTCTTGTTATTCTATGGTCTGTGTACTTGATGTATCTATACCACTTGTCCTTACATATTATTTGCCCTATGTATTCAACAGGCAGTTTAAAGAGAAAAAAAAAAAAGCTATGGACTGCATAATTGTATGCAGTAATTATTTTAGGGACTTTCATAACAATTGTGTAGAACAGCCACACAGTATGCTTTAATGATTAGAAACAAATTGCATATCACCAAAGTGTTGATCACCTTGTAACTTCTATTATTCTTACTTTCTGCTATCCACCTTAAATCTTTTCTGTTGCAAGATGATTGAATGAAATATTCAATCCTTTAGATGACCAGCTTGCACATGCACACAATTTAGCTACAGGGCATAAGATCACGACCTCTCCAGAAACTCCTGCATGACCCCCTACTATGTTGAACCTCACCCATGGTCAGTTTGCCTGAGCACAAAAGGATACCTGCATTCTCCATTGCCAACTGTACGTTGTCATGTGACTGGTATATTTATTACTATTTTCACCATTGCTTGTATATAAAAACTATAAATGAATACTAAAAAAAAATAGAATGACAGTGATGAGTGAGTAAAATGGAGGAGAAATAAGAAAACTTGAGGTGAAAGGAGTTGTTAAAATAATGAGAGCAGGTAA
Source organism: Oratosquilla oratoria (assembly GCF_046742065.1). NCBI lineage: Eukaryota > Metazoa > Arthropoda > Malacostraca > Stomatopoda > Squillidae > Oratosquilla > Oratosquilla oratoria. The sequence continues at coordinate 16,859,936 of NC_134819.1, forward strand.
GGCACCTAGGTTGGATGGGTGTCATGCAGAGTGCCTAAAAAAGGGAGGTACAGTGATGGTGGACAGCTGGTGAGGTTTAATATTTGTTTAAAAGAGGATAGAGTGCTGAAGGACTGGAGGAGTGCATGTATAATTCTACTTTACTCTGTCATTAACTTCCTTAATCCCTCCCCTGATTCTGCCACAAGTGCAGTGTCATCAGCTAACAACAACTGGCTTATCTTCATTTTCTCCATTTTCTTTAACCATCTCCAATCCCTGACCCATTACCCTTGCATTTACCTCTCACACCAAGGTGACACATCCCTGGCAAAGTTCCACCTTTACCTCAAGCTATTCACTCTCTCCATTTCTAATTCTAACACAGGCTCTACTACTCTTGTAAAAACTCTTGACTGCTCTTAACCCCTTCCATACGGTGACACCTATGTAGGCGTCATGAGGAGCAAGTGAGTACGCGAGGATGCTAACGTCGTCGTCTTGATTATATTTATTGTCGTTGTACCTGCGTGACCCCCATACTCTGTAAACTGGCTTCATCATATTTTCTATGGTTATCAAAATTCCCGGGTGAAAGAGAAAACGATTAATACAGCGGTAACTTTATTTTTTATAATGCGAGTATTATGACGCAACATCGCACGTCTGGCAGCTAATGCTGCCCGCGAGATTTTGGCCCATATTGAAGGGGTTAACAGCTTTCCTCCTATCCCATATATCTGCAATACCTCCCACAGTGCCTTCCTGTCTACCATGTCATAAGCATGTTCCAAATCCATAAAGACCCCAAAAAAATCCTTACTTTTTTGTAAAGCTTTCTCACATATCTGTCATACCACAAAAATCTGATCCATACAACCCCTACCTGTCCTAAACCCACACTGTTCTTCACCAATTACTCCCTCTATTCCTCTCTCAATCCTCTCAATGAAAACTCTCCCATAAGCCTTCCCAACTACACTTAACAAACTGATCCCTCTGAAACTACTCTTAATGTGATCTCTAATTATCATCTCTCCATCTGCACCTTTTACCTTTTCTTCTCTCCTTGATTTGCCTCTTCTTCCTATCTTGTTTTCTTTCCAAAACATCTTTTTATTTCTTTAAAAAATTTCTGTCATACTCTTACCCCATTTCACATCTTCTCTTTGTCTTCTTTATCTTATGCTTTACTTTTCTTTGTACCTCTTGTATGATTATTTTGTCCTATTTTGTAACCAATTTGTGTGAATGCTCATTTCTTCTTTTCTACAACCTTTGCTTCATCCTACCATTCACTACTTTTCCTTCCATTTCCACCCATCTTCATTGTTCCACACACCATCTTTGCACACTTTGTGACTCCCTCCTTGAAACATCCCCATTCCTCCTCCATTCAAAGTTCTACTCTATCCTTCACTCCCACTCTTCTCTCAGCTTCTTATATTCCTTCTCTTTTTCATCCTTATTTAAGCAGTTCATTCTAAGCACCTCCCTACCTTCTGTCCTTTTCCTCTTTCCCCATCTATCCTCCACTCTCAATTTAACTTCTAAAAAATTATATTATATTCCCCCACTCTCGTCCCTTAGAACATATACATCTAAAATTCTTCCTACTCTTCTGGTTACCATTATATAGTCCATTAAAACCCTACCACCCTTCCATCCACCACCCTCTCCCATGTGTACTTATGCTTGATGTTCTTCTTAAACTGTTTTTGCTATGATCAACACTATCTAGACACATCCCCACCATCAACTCTCCACTACAATTTTTTCCTGGAACTCCATACTTCCCAACCACTCTGTCTATTGGTTCGTCTCCTATCCTAGCATCGAGATCTCCCAATACCACTACATTGATATTTCTCCCTAAATCCTCTATGAACTCATATAAGTCTATCCAAATTCCTCCCTTTCCTCTACACTCTTCTCAATACCAGGCCCATATACACTTACAAAGGCACACATATCCTTTCCCAGTTTCACCTTCATCCACATTAACCTTGAAGAAACCTCCTTCCACTCCACCACACACTTACCTATCTCTTCACTTACTAGTATAGCCGCCACCCCTTCTCTCCCTCATCCTCTCTTCACTCCTGACACCCTCCCCCCTACACTCCCAAACGTACACTCACCCCTCTCCCTCAACTTAGTTTCACTCAAAGCCAACACATCCATCTTCTCACAAACATACTGCCTATCTCTTCCATATTACTCTCATCAGTACCACATTTGCATACATTAAAAGACCCAAACATTAGGGTTCTGCTTGAAAAACTCCCAGACCCCATTATGCCTTTACTTTTTTTAGGAATGTTCCCTTTGTGGCTACAGAGAGTAGGATGCCTAGTCCTATCCCCTGTCCCTTTTTTGTTGCCTTTTACAACTCAAGTAACACTCAGTGGCAGTGTTCTTTCTCCCCTACCACAGGGTTCAGCAAACAAGGAAATGGATATTCTGAGAAGTGGTACAGGGCATTATTAAGAGTGGGGGAACAGCATAACGGAGGGACAGTCACAGTATAATAAAGTAGCATTGTTTCCCTGTGAATAGAGATTGCCTCCATCACAGACAAAATGATGTGTGGTTCTGGTCCATAGGGCACCCCATATAGACCCTAAAGTATCAAGTAGTAGTGGAAGGGAGAAAAAGTTACTACTTGCCAGTAGTAAAATGGAAGGATAGTAAAAGTTTTAAAGCAATTCAGTATTCTTCTTTGAACAGAGAATCTCCAAACATAACACAATGTTGTATGACTCTGGTCCACAGAGATACTACAAGTCACTACATAAATTAGTGTATATATACATATACAAGGTGTTCAGGATAAATTTTATCATTTTTTCATCTGTCATTTCAGAACCATTTGAAGGATTTAATAGTGGTCAAGTGCAATGGATAGTTGATTCTGTGTATTATGGGTGGGTGTGAGAGCTAGAGAGCATGGACGACTGGAAAACACCGGAATATTGGAAGAGAGTGACCTGCATCATGATAATTTGCACTGGATTAAAGATTTCAGAAATCTTAGCTGCAGCTCACTGCTCCTTGAAAGTTGTGAGATGTGAACTGAAGATTTGCAACAGAGATGTGGAATTAGTGATTAGCAGGAAGGATCATAACAGGAGTTATGACTCTGCACAATGAAATTCATTGAGAAGCTGCAAAAAAAGGTGTGGGAAGATCCAGGCAAGGCAATGCGGACCTTGGTGTGAGAGAGATGGGCATTGGAATGATGACTTTGAAGAAAGTGCTGAACGAGGATCTTCACTATTCCACATACAAGAGGCACAAGGGACAACTACTTACCACCAAGGCACAAGAGAAATGCCTTATGAAAGCCAAGAAATTCCGCAACAAAGTCAAACACCCAATCGAGCCGGGGGTGCTCTTGTTCTTCTCAGACGAGAAGAACTTTTGCCAGGACCAGTTGCACAATGCACAGAACAACAGGTGGCTAGCCTACAGCCAGCATGAAGACCCGCACTTCATGAAGACCAAGTTCCCTTAAACTGTATTTACCTAGTTGTATTATATGGGAAGATGAGCTATGCTCATGGTGACCCGTCTTTGTATCTCACAACATCTAGTTTGTTCTTTATTCTTGTATGGTGTTTGCACACACTTGTTTTGTCCAATTTATTCCAGACATCCACCACAGTGTGTGGAAAACTTTTTTTTTTTTTCCCAGGTCTCTTCCATAACTTTGTTTTTGTTTCTTTTCATGTCCCCTTGTTTTTCTTCTATCCCACTTTAATAAGTCTTCTCTCTCAAGGACTTCCATGCCTTTCATGATTCTGTAAATGGCCAATAGATCGCCTCTTTCTCTTCTTTTTTCCAGGGTTGGTAGTTCCAGTTTTGACAATCTTTGCTCATATGTCAATTTTGAAAGTGGGGCCATCTTTGTCATTGCTCTTTGGATTCATTCTATTTTCCTTACATCCTTTTTTGTACTGGGTGTCTATAGTGTTGCAGCGTACTCCAATCTTGGTCTTATCAGAGTGACAGTATTTTCTTTACCATTACCTCATCCAAGTGATTAAACACCACACTTATTGATCTTAGTAAATTGTAGGTTTCTGTGACTATTTTGTTTATCTGATTGTCTGGGGACATGTTTTCTGTGATGATTACTCCTAGTTCGTTTTCGAAACAATCTTTCTTTGCACAGACTTTATATTGTCCTTATATATATATATATATATATATATATATATATAATATATTTCCAAATTCCATTATACTACATTTCTTAATATTGAAGTTCATTTTCCACTTCTGACTCCATTTCCAGACCTTGTCCAGTTTTCTCTGTAACAATTTGCAGTCTTTTTCTGTACTTTAGTAGTTTTGTGTCATCTGTAAGGAAGTTCATGTAACATTTTACACCTTCATCCATGTCATTTACATATATAGCAAACATTACTGGAGCCAGTACTGAACCCTGTAGGACTCCACTTATCATTTCTTCCCAAGTAGTGTTTTTATCTCTGAGTACCACTCTCATTTTTCTTCCATGCAAGAAATCTTTCATCCATTTCAAAAGTTTTCCGTTTATACCTTCTGTTGTTTTGAGTTTTCTTAATTGTTTGTGTGGTACTTTATCAAACACCTTTTGTAAGTCCAGGAAAGCACAATCCATCCATCCGTCCCTTTCTTGCATGATATCTATTAACCTTGAATAGAAACAGATCAAATTTGTGGCACATGATTTTTCCTTAAACCAAATTGTCTCGGATTTAGTATATTGTTCTCCAACTGTTTAGTCCATCTTTTGATGACTTTTTCACAAAATTTAGCTATTGTACTCATAAGGGAAACCAGTCTATAGTTTGTTGGGGCTTCCTTGTTTCCCCCTTTATATATTGGCACAATATTGGCATTTTTCCAGTCTTCCGGGACCTCTCCTTCTTTGAGCAATCTATTATCATATATATTTTGTCTGTTAGTTCATCTATACATTCTTTTATTATCCAATTTGCAATTCCGTCCAGGCTGTGTGATTTTCTGATATCAATATTCATTATTTGGCTCCTTATTTCTTTCTGTGTCACAATTATTTCTCTCAGTGGGGAGGATCTTTCTCCCCTTTCTTTAGCAAGGCCACCTGAAAATTACTTTTACCCCATGCTGCTTTCTTTTTTGTGTTATCTCATAGAGCTAACTGAAAGCAATCCCACACTTCTTGAATTTGGAAAATCGGTCAAGGGGTCATGGAGTTATGAGGAAAACATGATCTTGAAAATTATCTAAAATTCATACAATATTCTATTTGGCTGCTATAGAAAAGTACTATCATACATTAAGGGGATTCTGGTTACAGCTTATTTCAAAGAGACTTTGCTATATTGAAGATAACATGGCCATAACTTGAAAAGTACTCTAGCTACAGCAATGAAAATATGCATACCACAGTAATTTTTTGAGCTGCATCCAATGACATCAATGCTACATCATAATCCTGCATACGTAATTAGCTAATTATCATAAATTGTTATAAATTAGGTAATTTCCTGAAAATTTCAGACCAACATGCAAAAAAAGGAAAATACATCAGTTCATTACAAATCATCAGTGTATTGCTGCGTGTGTAGAGAAGTGCCACAGATTAAATAAGGCACAATTTTTTTTTTTTTTTTTTTTTTTTCATGGCAACCAAAGTGAAGTGCCCTTTTATCTGAATCGATGTTTACCACACAACATAAAACTTTTACTATCCTATCCTGTAGTATATCAAATTAAAAGTCTTTTCTTCCACATTGTGAAAATCTAGTAAATTTAGAACTAGCACACCCTACAGAGCTGTTACCATGACAACCAGTCATGCTGTTTTACCTCATCCAATGTGTAACACATGAAAATCAAAACTTCTACCATGTACGTGGTATGTTCAATAAGTAATGAGAAAATGTCAGGCGAGACATTGAATATGATTTGATCAAAATACTACTTCATGGTGAAGTACACATACATATATTCTATAAAATGAATAACTGGCAACTTTCTATATTTGTAAGTCTGAGTGCAGCGGTGAATGTGGTTGAACCAGTATGATTCAGTTTGCTGATCTGTGGACACTTTTCAAGATGCAGAGAAACATGGAGCAACATTATGCCATCAAATTTTGTGTTAAACTTAAGAAAACCAAAAAAGAAGCTTATGGAATGTTAAAGGAGGCCTATGGGGATGAACAGATGAGCCAAGCAAGTTTCTATCGGTGGTTTAACAGATTTTCTGAAGGAAAAGAACAGGTTGAGGATGAACCCAGATCTGGATCACTGAAAAGTGCACGCAAGGAGGAAAACATTGAGGAAATGCAAAGGTTAGTGATGCAAGACCATCGAATATCTATGAGGATATCTGAAGCTGTTGGTATTAGTATTGGCACAGTAGAGACAGTTCTGACTGAAGATCTGAAGCTCCACAAAGTCTGTGCTAAGTTCGTGCCAAAGATCCTCTCCGACACCCAGAGGCAGTTTCGTGTGGAATGTTGCACTGACATTCTCGAAATGATAGAGGCTGATTCAGGTTTCCTGAATAAAGTAATGACTTGCGACGAGAGTTGGGTGTTCACCTACGACCCTGAGAGCAAACATCAGAGTGCTCAGTGGAAGCACTCGACCTCCCGCAGACCCAAAAAGGAAAAGATGAGTAGGTCACAAGAGAAGGCCATGGTCATTCCTTTCTTTGAATCCCAGGGGCTCATTCACATTGAATAGGTTCCTCAGGGTCAAACCATCAATAAGGAATATTACCTTACTGTTCTGAAAAGGTTCAGGGAGAAGATGAGGAAGAAGAGGCCTTAGCAGTGGAGGAGTGGTCAGTGGTGGTTCCACCAGGACAATGCCTCATGCCACAAGTCAACGCTGGTGACCACCTGGATGGCCGACAGAGAAATGAAAGTGGTACAACACCCACCCTACAGCCCTGACCTAGCCCCTTCTTCCTGTTCCCACTCATGAAAGACAGCCTCAGGGGAACCAGATTCCAGTCAACAGAGGAGTTGAAAGAGGCATTGGAAAGTTACCTGAAGGGACTACTGAAAAAGGACTTTGAGGAGGTCTTCCAGGATTGGGAGAGATGCATGCAGAAGTGTGTAGATGTGAGAGGCAATTATTTTGAAGGAGACAAAATTTTGTAAGCTTATGAAAATAAATAGTGTCTCTCCTGTCATGTAATATATCAAATTAAAGGATTTTTTATCCACATTATGAAAATACAGTAAATTTAGAATAGCACACCCTACAGAGCCATTACCTGTCATGTAGTATATCAAATTAAAGGATTTTTCATCCACATTGTGAAAATACCATAAATTTAGAATAGCACACCCTACAGAACCATTACCATGGCAACCAGTAATGCTGTTTTACCTTGTCCAACATGTAACACATGAAAATAAAAACTTTCACCATGTAGTATATCAAATTAAAGGACTTTTTATCCACATTGTGAAAATATAGTAAATTTAGGATTAGCACACCCTACAGAGCCCATGGCAACCAGTAATGCTGTTTTACCTCATCCAACATGTGACACATGAAAATCAAAACTTTCACCATGTACACTATCCTGTCATGTAGTATATAAAATTAAAGGGCTTTTCATTCACATTTTGAAAATCTATGAAATTTTAGAATTTGCACACCCTATGGAGCTGTTACCATGGCAACCAGTAATGCCTTTTACCTCATCCAATGTGTACCATGTGACAAACAAAACTTTCACCATTTACAATATCCTTTCATGTAGTATATCAAATTAAAGGACTTTTCATCCACATTAAAAATCTAAGAAGTTTTAGAATTAGCAAGTACTACAGACAACAGAGTTGTTTCAGGAATAATACAGTTGCTGTAACCTTGGCAACAACATCAGCTGTTCAGAATCAAAACAATCTCCATGCAACAAAACTTTCTAAATTACATGACTTAAACATTCTTTGAAGTGTCTATAGAGTCAAAATATGGTGGCAAATTACCCCCCCCCAAAAAAAACATATTTTTTCATTTTAGAAGATGTAAATAAACATGATAAACACCATGTGGCTTCAGGTAGCGTTGCTATTTTAAAAATATAACACCAATGACATATGCTGACGAATTAGAGCACAATATTCTGATCACATGATCTTCCTGGTGCTCGCCTTTGTGATGTCAGTCTGGCTCAGGTCACCTCGATCAAAACATGAGAGAAACTACCAACTTCCAACAGCCGCATGCGGCGGTAAATCATCATTGATTTCTACAAAATGTACCTCAGAATGATTGTTAGAGTCTTACCTTTACTCTGATCTAGTCACATTTTTGAAAAACGGGGATTTCGGTGGGCTAGAATTGGAAAGGTTCAGCTGAATGTGTCTCCAGTCTCCTATATCCTAGAAAGATCGTTTTTGCACTGGAGTGAAGCTTAGGTCGAGCTCTGATTGATCAGAAAATTTCAAAATATTCCTGTGCAACCACTGCGCATTTTTAATGAAAGACCAGCTCCAGCCTGTGATGCTGCTGAGGTCATTCGGGATGCTAATTAGCGTTTGCAAGACAAAGAACAGAACACTTGACTTCTAACAGTAAGAAATGTGCTTTATTGATACTTTTCTTTTGTGAATACATGTTTGAAATGTTTGTTCATAATTCCAGCTATTTCTACATCCTCTGTGTATTCTATGTTCCCTTGATATAGTTTTACTATTTCCTGTTTATTTGTAGTTTACCATTTACATATCTAGAGAATAATTTGGGTTAATCTTTGGGTGTGTTTCCAGTGAAGGCCACGACAAGCCACCCCACATCTTTAAAGAATGACTCAGACTCACTTCAGATGGCTCTTTTGAGTTGCTGTTCACTGTTGTCAAGTGCTGGGTGTAGAGGGTGGCTGCGGGAAGACCATACATGTGGCAACAGGACTCGGCTCCGTGTCACACTTCCGGGAAAATCCGGAAGTGGCTGTCTGAGAATTTCTACGACTTCATCTGGCCTCCCAACTCACCTGATTGCAACTCCATGGATTATTATGTGTGGGGCGCAGTTGAAAAAGACATCAATTGTACCACATGCATCACCAAAGATTAGCTGATTGCCAGGATCAAACTGGTGTTCAAGCGTCTCTCAAAGGACACCATGAAGGCCATGTGCTTCAGGTTCAGGTCCCGCCTAGAGGCCGTGGTGGAGGCTCAGGATGGTTTCTTTGAGTGAGCTGTATTTGGCAAAAGATCCTCTAAGAGATGCACTTTGAATTTTGAGAATATATCAATTTATGGCCAAGGTATGACATTTTTCTTTCCTTTCCAAAAAAGTGTCAAATTTATCTGGAACACCCTGTATGTGTGAAGGGCCTACTATGGCTCAATAGTTGTGCATGTAGCCAGCAGCAACATAGAAAGATAAAATACATGGTTTCAAATCCTGGTCGTGATGCAGTAGTTAGGAAGGCCATCCACTCTTGAGTATTAGTTTAATCTCCCAAGCAAAAATCCATTAATAAGGCACCATTCCAGCCCTGAACAAAGGAGCTTGTGACAAAACAATTTCATCATCTTCATCACCTACACATATATATTCTATAGATATGTAAATGGTAAACTAAAAAATAAACAGGAAATAATGAAACTACGCTAAGGGAATACAGAATACACAGAAGATACAGAAATGGCAGAAGTTATGAGCAAACACTTTAAGTCAGTTTTCACTAGAGAAAAAATGCAACATGGGAATGAAGGGAGAGAAATGAAATCCTCCCCATGAGGTTAATAAGAGTAACACTGAAAGAAATAATGGATCAAATAATGAACCTTGAAGTCAGGAAATCACATGGCCTGGATGGAATAGCAAATTGGATATTAAAAGAATGTAAGAACTAACAGACAAAATATATAACAAAATAAGTTGCTCACTCAAAGAAGGAAAAATGCTGATATTGTATCAATTTATAAAGGAGGAAATAAGGAAGACCCAACAAATTACAGACCAGTTTCCCTCATAGCATGGTAGCTAAAATATGTGAAAAAGTTATAAAAAGTAGATGGATAAAGTATCGGAAGGAGAACAAGAGCCTAAATCTGAGACAATTCAGATTCAGACCGGGAATATCATGTACCACAAATTTGATCTGTTTTTATTCAAGACTACTATACATAATACAAGAAAGGGACGGATGGCTGATTGGGCATTCCTAGATCTACAAAAAGCTTTTGATAAAGTCCCTCGCAAAAAAAAAATTTAAGAAAACTGGAAACCATAGGAGGGATATGAGGAAAACTACTGAAATGGATGGAGGACTTTTTGCATGGAAGATAAATGAGAGTAGTGCTCAGAGATAAGAGTTCTACTTGGGAGGAAGTAATTAGTGAAGCTCCACAACAATCAGTATTGGCTCCATTAATGTTTGCTATCTATGTGAATGACATGGATGAGGGTGTGGAATGTTACATGAACTTTGCAGATGATGCAAAATTGTTAAAGAATCCTGAAATGGACTGTGACTCACTACAGAGAGATCTGAACAAGGTCTAGGAATGGAATCAGAAGTGAGAAGTGGACTTCAACATAAAGAAATGTAGCACAATGGAATTTGGCAGGGCTGTGGAGTCGAAACACAAAACCTCTGACTCCGACTCCTCTATTTTTGGCACCTCCGACTCGGACTCCGATTCATGTGATTAACTGATTAGGGCCTACATATTTTATAAAGCCTATACAACACACATACGCTCCAATCTTGAGTAGATTTATATCATTATAACTGGTTTATATCAAAGAATAAATATATGTTATAGTGTGGCTTTCTTATGTTTGACTTCTTCATTAATACAGGAGTCCCTCAAATAACGCGGGGGTTAGGTTCCTGAAATTACCGCGTATGACCAAATCGTATGCTGACTTTCCATATTAAATACCGAGAACCGTATGTATTTACCTAGTTGTATTTACCTAGTTGTATTTTACGGGAAGGGGAGCTATGCTCGTGGGGTCCCGTCTTCATATCTCATTTTATCTAAACTATTTTTAAATTCATGTATTGTTTTTGCACACACCACTTTCTCATCTAACTTGTTCCAACTGTCTATTACTCTGTGAGGAAAGCTGTTCTTTTTCAAATCTCTTCTATAGCTGTCTTTTTTTATTTTCTTTCCGTGTCCTCTTGTATTTCTGTCATCCCATTTTATCAGATTCTCTCTATCAGTAATTTCTATGCCTTTCATGATTCTGTAAATAGCTATCAAATCTCCTCTCTCTCTTCTTTGCTCTAGTGTCTGTAGTTTAAGTTTTTGTAGTCTCTCTTCATATGATAGTTTTGAGAGTGTTGGTGCCAGTTTTGTGATTGCTCTTTGTATTCTTTCAAGTTTTTTTATACATTTTTTTGTACTTGGTGACCATATCGTTGCTGCATATTCCAATCTTGGTCTTATCAGGGTGATTAGGATTTTCCTCACCATTTCTTCATCCAGGTATGTAAATGCCACTTTGTTCTTATTAAATTATAAGTTTCTCCAAAAATCTTATTTATATGTTTCTCAGGTGACATATTATTCATAACAATGACTCCCAGGTCCTTCTCATTTTCTACTTTTTTTGTTCCTTCTTCTCCCAAATTATATGATCCTGTTATTCTGTTTTTGCTTTTTCCAAATTCCATTATACTACACTTTTTTGTATTGAACTCCATCTCCCACTTCCTACTCCATTCTTGTACTTTATTTAGATCTCTCTGTAGTGATTCACAATCTTCTTCAGTTTTCACTCTTTTCAGTAGTTTTGCATCATCTGCAAAGAAGCTCATATAGCTTTCAATTCCTTCATCCATATCATTAATATATATAGCAAACATTATTGGGGCCAGAACTGTTCCCTGCGGGACACCGCTTATTACTTCATTCCATTTTGAGTGCTGATCTCTTATCACTACTCTCATTTTTCTTTCTTGCAAAAAGTCTTCCATCCAATTTAGCAATTTACCTTGTATTACTCCTTCATATTCTAATTTCTTAAGCAACTTCTTATGTGGTACTTTGTCAAAAGCTTTTTTTAGGTCTAGAAATGCACAATCAGCCCATCCATCTCTTTCTTGTATTATATCTATTAGCCTTGAATAGAAACATATTAAATTGGTGACGCATGATCGTCCTTGTCTGAATCCAAATTGCCTTGGATTTAGTACGTTGTTTTTTTCCAAGTATTTTACCCATCTACTTTTGATAATTCTTTCACAAATTTTTGCTATTGTACTTGTTAGAGAGACTGGTCTATAGTTGGTAGGTTCTTCTTTATTTCCTCCTTTATATATAGGTACTATATTTGCTTTTTTCCAATCTGGAACTTTTCCTTCTTTTAAGGAACTGCTTATTATGCTATGTATTTTGTCTGCCAGTTCATTCCTGCATTCTTTCAGAATCCAGTTTGCTATTTCATCTGGCCCATGCGATTTTCTGACATCAAAATTACCCAAGTGTGTCAATATTTCATTCTTTGTTACTTCTATTTCTTCCATAGGGGGGACTTTTTCTTTCCACTCAATCTCTTCAGGTTGTATATTTTCCCTTGTAAACACTGATTTAAAATGTTTGTTCATAATTTCTGCCATTTCCATTTCCTCAGTGTATTCAACTCCTCCTTGTCTCAATTTCTCCAAGTCTTGTTTGTTTTTCAGTTTATTGTTTACAAATCTGTAGAATAGTTTTGGTTGATCTTTACACTTTTCTATAACATCTTTTTCATATTTTCTTTTTTTCTCTCTGCACTTTTGTACATATTCATTTCTATAACCAGTATATATTTTCCATTTTTCAGGTCTTCTGTCTTTTTTCCATCTGGTCCAGGCTTTGTTTCTTTTGTCTTTTAACTCCCTACAACTTTTGTTGTACCAGCATTTTACATATTCTTTTTCTTGTTTTTGTCTTGGGACATACTTTTCCACTCCTTTTTTGTAAATTTTTGTCAAAATATTCCATTTCTCTTCCACTGATGTTTCTTCTTTGTATATTTCTTCCCAGTTTTCTTGTTGGAAGAATTCTCTTATTTTATCAAAGTTTGTTTTTTCATACATCATTCTTTCGTTTTCTATATTGTTCATTTCTTTTCATATATTTTTCTTCATTAAGTTCCAGTTCAATCAATATGTGGTCACTTTTACCTATTGGTGTTTTATATTCAATCTTGTCCACTATTCTAGGTTCAGATGTAATTATTAAGTCTAGCCTCGATGGTTCTTCTTCATTTCTATACCTAGTGTTCTCTTGTATCCATTGTGTGATTGAATGGTCAGTAATCATCTCAAGTAGAGCATTTCCCCATGAGTCATCACCACTCTTTACTGTCATTTCTTCCCAGCAGATTTCTTTGCAATTAAAGTCGCCCATCATAACTATTCTTCCTCCGTCTTCCATTATTTTAGTTAATGCTATCTTTGTGTCCTCTAGCATACTTTTATATTCACTCTCCTCCCATGAGGCTGTTTTCGGAGGCACATAATTGATCACAAATTTTCTGCTCTTCTTATCTCTGTCTTCCACTTCTATCATAATCATCTCTACTGTATTCTTTCCATATATGACACCTTTCACGTTTATATCCTTCTTAGTCAGGAACATAACTCCACCCCCTTGCTTTTTCTCTCTGTTTCTAATCCAATAATTGTATGCATCATGTCCTACACTGTTGGGTGGTAGTGGGCCTTTTAATTTTGTTTCTACAATTCCCATTATGTCCGGTTCTTTTTCTTTCAAATAATCATTCAGCTCATTCAATCCTGTTATTAATCCATCTATATTTGTGTAAGACACTCTTAGTTTTCTGCCACTTCCATTGTGTTCTCTGTTTCCCTTATGTTTTTCTTTTGTATGTCGAACTTCCTTAGTTTCATGTTCACTACTCTCCAATAGAATCTCTCTTTCTCTGACTCCGTTCTGTTCTCGTTTTTTGTCTTAGCTTCCAGTCTTTTCTGCTTTTCTTCCTCTCTTTCCTCTTTATTCATTTCTCTTTTTATCCATATCTTTTTGTGTTGTTCACTTGTTGCTAGTTTCCCTGTTTTGGATAAGATATTCTCTGCCGTTGTTTGTGACTTGAATTTAATCTTAATTGGTCTGGTCTTGTCTGTGCTATACTTTCCGAGTCTAAATTTCTCTTCGATTTGTTTCATAATTCCTGGTTCATCTTCCTGAACTGATTCTAGTAATTGGCTTACTTTTTCATTTTCCTCTTTGATTCTTGTGGTTCTATCTGTGTTGTGTTTCTCTTCCATTCCTAATATAATTATACATTTCTTCTTGTCTGCTAAATCCCTTACTATATTCTCCTTTTGTCTCATCACTTTAATAACTGAGTCTTCAGTATGTTCTTTCAATTGCTGTTTGACTATGTCAGTGAATGAAATCTTATTTCCTTCTTGGGTTTGCTTCCAATTTTTACTTTCTTTAGCTATTGTTTCTCTGTTTTCTTTACTATTCTTCTTCAATTCCTCATTCTCCCCCTTTACCTCTCTTAACTGTCTTTTTAGTTCTTCTATTTCATCAGTTAAGTTTTTATTCGCCTTTTCCAGTTCTTCCAATCTTTCAACCCTTTTTAAAATGGTGTTCATATGACCTAACCTACTCTCCAAGTCCTCGATCACCTTATCAACCTTCTTCTCTAGTCTTGTCAGTCGGGGGGGGTTTGTGTCCCCCCCACTCTCTTTAAATCCCTTGAAAATATTCTCATCACTTTCTGCTATATTGCTCCTATCTATACCTCTAATCTTCACATTCCTATTAGACATGTTATCATCCAACTCGTCTTGGGGTCGTTTGTCTACCTTACGGCGGCCCGTCAGGGCCATTTCCTCCACCTCCTCATTACCTTCCATTTCCCCAGCAATCCCTCCCCCTCTCCTCTTTCCTTACTTTCCCACTACCCCACGAGCAATTTCCCCCCCCCCTGCAAATACAAAAAAGGCACTTCTCTTTGCGTTGGTATCCACAATCTGCACTTTTCTTCAGAGCGTTCTTCAAGCCGTCCGTTCGTTGAAAGTGTGTGTGTGTGTGTGCGTGCGTGCGTGTATGCGGCTGTGTTAACATGTACAAGTAAGCATGTACGTGCGTGTGTCTGTGTTCATATTTGTGTGTACACTCACAAAAGTGGGTCACCACGAGCATAGCTCTCTTCCCATAAAATACAACTAGGTAAATACACACACACAGTCATTGACAGAAAGTTATCATTCCAAACTTTTGGAAGACACAAAACATGAACTAACTAATTTACTGAAAGAAAGAGGAAATATAGTGATTATGGATGATTTTAACTCAAAAGAAATATGTTGGGAAGAAATGACAGTGAAGGGTGGAGAAGACCTGTGGGGAAACATACTATTAGATATGACCATTGAATACACAATAACTTAGTAGGTAAAGGAAAATACCAGATACCGAAACATTGAGGTACCATCGAGACTAGATTTAATACTTATGTCAGAGCCTGAAATTGTGGACAGAATTCATTACAAAACTCCAATTGGGAAGAGTGACCATATACTAATAGAATTCGAACTAAAAGAGCAAATGGATTTGAGATGAAATGAGAAACATAGAAGGAAGACTAATGTACAACAAAATGGATTTTGAGAAACGCGGAAAATTCTTTCAAAACCCAAATTGGAATAACTTCCTAAATGAAGAAACTAAGATGAAAGAGAAATGGAATATACTAAAAGAAATTTACAATGAGGGAGTAAACAAATATTTACCAAAACAGAAGCAAGAAAGGGTATACATAAAAAGCTGATACAACAAAAAATGTAGTGAGGCTAAGGATAGAAGAGACAAAGTTTGAGAAAGATGGAAAAAATATAGAAATAAATCAATAATTGGCAAACATATATCAAACCAAGAAATTATTATGTAAAATTATGCAGAGATGAAAAGAGAAACTATGAAAGAGATATAATAGAAAAATGCAAGGAACAACCTAAACTATTTTACAGGTATATAAATGGTAAACTAGAAAACAAACAAGAAATAGAAGGGCTGCGCCAAGGGAATTACGAATATAAAGAAGTAGAAATGGCTGAAATCATGAACAAACATTTCAAATCGGTATTCACAATTGAAAGTACAGAGGAAGATTGAAAATAATTACAATAAAAACTGTTTAAAGTCTAGGAATGGAGTCAAAAGTGTGAAGTGACTTTAACATCAAGAAATGTAATATAATGGAATTTGGAAAAAGTAAAAATAGAATATTGGGACAATATAAAATTGGTACAAAGAAAGTTAAAAAAGTTAACTCAGAAAGGGACTAGGAATAATTATCAGCAATGACATGGCACCAGACAAACGTATCAACAAAATAGTCGGAGAAACCTTCAACTTCAATGAAAGTGGCCTTTGACTACTTGGATGAAGAAATGGTAAAGAAAATATTAGGTACATTGATAAGACAAAGATTGGAGTATGCTGTGACACTATGGACACCCAGTACTAAAAAGAATATAAAGAAATTAGAATTCAAAGAGCAATGACAAAGGTGGCACCAACACTCTCCAAACTGACATATGAACAAAGATTGGACAAACTCAAACTACCAACTCTAGAACAAAGAGGAGAAAGAGGAGATCTACTAACCATCAACAGAATTATGAAAGGGATGGAAATCCTCGATAGAGATGATTTACTAAAGTGGGATAAAAGAAAAACAAGAGGACATGAAAAGAAACTTAAAAAGGATAGTTATAGAAGAGATCTGAAAAAGAATAGTTTACCACTCAGAGTGGTGGACATCAGGAATAAATTGGATGAGGAAACAGTGAGTGCAAAAACTATACAAGAATTTAAGAACAAACTTGATGCTGAAAGATACAAAGACAGGTCACTATGAGCATAGCTCTCTTCCTGTAAAATACAACTAGGTAAATACACAGAGTGATAGATACATGGAATAAACTGAAAGAGAAAACAGTGAGTGCTAAACTATACATGACTTTTAGAAAGAACTGGATGCGGAAAGATACAACTGTGGGTCCCTATGAGCATAGCTCTTCTCCCACAAAATACAACAAGGTAAATACAAAGAAGAGAAAGAGGATATTTACTGGCCATTTAAAGAACTGTGAAAGGGATGGAAGTCCTTGACAGAGAAGATTTATTAAAGTGGGATAAAAGAAAAACAAGCTATCCGCTTCCTCCTATCTCCCTTAATGCTCACATCCAATTTGTTGCCATCCTCTCCCCTTGTGCATCTAATCACCTTACTTTTACCCACATTTATCTTCAACTTTCTCCTTTCGCACACCTTCCCAAACTCTGTCAGTAACTTCCTTAATCTCTCTTCTGATCCTACTACAAGGATCCTGCTATCCTGCTACAGTGAAAACAGAATATTCCAAGTGTGGGTGGACCATTGATTGAAATATAAATAATTGGTTCATGATAGCAGTGCCAACACAAAATTTGCCTGGCAGCAGACTCCAACTGCCCTAGATGTAACCATTACACAAAAGGCACAGAACACCTCATGCTACCCTTTACTACTTTCACCCTATCTAGTTAACAACACAAAATCTCTTCACAAATGACTTAAGGGCCAATCCGGTGGTAATGGCCATTACTCCACACAGGTCTCATGTAAGAGTGAT
This sequence comes from Oratosquilla oratoria, assembly GCF_046742065.1. Taxonomy (NCBI): domain Eukaryota; kingdom Metazoa; phylum Arthropoda; class Malacostraca; order Stomatopoda; family Squillidae; genus Oratosquilla; species Oratosquilla oratoria. The sequence continues at coordinate 16,877,522 of NC_134819.1, forward strand.
TCAGGGCATTGGATTGATTGGTATTTTAGAGATTCAGTGATATTGAATTAATTTGTAAATACAGTAGTTAATCCAGTCATGCTGTATTTTCACCTCTACATTTTTTTTTTCATTGGGTCATTATGTTCATATGGTGAGGTAAACCCAGAGGTCAGTAGGAGTCTTATTTTCTTTTTCAGTATTTTGTCCCTACCCAGAATGCAACCTCCAGATATGCTGCGCATATGGGTAGATTAAAGAAGAAGGAAAAAATGAGGGTAGCTATAGCCTCCCATCCTTGCAGCAACTAGTGGGTTGGTTTTATCAAATTGGCAAAAGCAATGAGGTAGTTGGTGGGTAATGAAGTGAAGAGGACAAATAGAAGGAGGATAGAAGATACTGGAAGAACAATAGAAAGTAATAATTTTTGCCTGGTATTTAAGCTGATAATTTTGATATTGTGCATTGAAGAGGGTCTGGTAAGGACAAAAAATTAAAAAAGTAGATCCCCACTGCTCTTTTTTTTTTTTTTTTCTTTTTTTTCTTTTTTTGTCACCATACCTCTAATTTGTCTTTCACATTACATGTAACATATGCCATAATTATGCTAGTACCACATTTTTTTTCAACTGTTAAAGTGGCTTTGTAACTTGCTATTACTCTTGATACCTGTTATTACCGTATATTTCCACGTATAAGACGACCCTAAAATCCAAAATTCACCCCTTAAAATTGGGGGTCGTCTTATACTACCATTATAAACATCAGACCTTGAATTCTATGTGAGATGACTTGGTAGGCTAGCCTGCCGATAACCACCGATACACAGGAAATGATTCACATTATGATAAGAACTGGTAATAAAGGTAATTAAACCATATTTACCTTATATATTATTGGCATATCTTTATAGTAAATGGCAATTGTTAATAAATTCGAGGAATAATTATATATTAATGAAATTACGGTACTTTTAACTACATGTAAACACATTTAACACAGCTGAAAAAATGTAAACATCGAGCACTGGTTGTGTTCATAGCAACCTTTTTCTTTCGCTAACTTTTCAGTAATTTTTAAGACTGAAAATAAAAATTTTGGATTACAGTACATAAAACATTTATTTATCAATGAAAAAATATATTACAGTAGTTGCATTTAAAACATAGAAAATTTAAAAATGATAAAATTATAAAACTTAATTTCAAATCAACATCAACATTACACATCAAACGTATTTCTGAAACCTTTATTTTCAATAAAATTACATTACATTATAAAACTTTATTTCTTTATTTATTTATATAAAACCCTTCAAACTCGTCACAATCATCACTCTCTGTTTCGAAAAGTTGTTCGAACATATCACAAGATTCCTCAAATATGCCATCATCGTAGGGATCCCAGTCCGGTTCCGGTGAGTCGATTTCGGCTTCGTCATCACTTTCATACAATAAATCATCTTCAGTGCCATTCATGGCATTAGAGATTCCACATTTTTTAAAAGATTTTACGATACTTTTGACCTTAACACTTTCCCAAGCTTTAATAATAAACTCGCAGAGAACATCAAGTGATGCACTATGCATAGCTCCACCTTTTGTAAATGACTTCTCTCCATTCGTCATCTACTCGTTCCATTGATACCTAACGTTATCTTTAAACAGTTTGTTTAAACTTACATCAAGTGGCTGAAGTACAGAAGTTAAGCCACCTGGAATAACAGCAATATCAGTATTGCTTCATGCCAACCGTTGTGTGCGGTGGAGTGAGCTATATCGAACCAGGAACAAATAATTTTTGTTAGTTGACGTGTGTTCTCAGAAAATCATGATACATGATTTGCTTTGTTATTTCATTTATTTTGAATTTATAAGGATACAGCAAGTAATTTATCTGGTATAAGGATACAGTTAAGTAATGAGAAAGAAAAGAGAAAAAGCGGAAAAAACAGGTGATAAACGTAATCAAAACAATTATTTTTGTACGGTAGGTTTGATACACTTATGCTTTTGTAATTTAGCAGTCATCTTATACTGCCGATATGAGATAAATTCATAAAAATTTGCTCTAATTTTGTACCTCGTCTTATACAAAGGTCGTCTTATACATGGAAATATACGGTATTTGTTTATACACAACCTCCTCATCCTCCTTTGTATTTTTATGGTTGATTTTTGTGATAAGCAAGTGGGTCATGAAAGGTATAGATTGTATCCAATAAATGCAAAATAGTTATATTAAATGTTCTTTAAGGTCATATATGTTTACAAAGAACCCCATTTTTTTCTATTTTCAAAATATCTTTTTATTATTTTTCAGAAATCTGTCAGTTCTTAAACAAGGATGGCATTTCATCTGGTGCTGCTTTGGCCCAGGCAGTGTTAAAGGAAGTCCCTTCTCAGTTTTTGGCCTACATGAAAACAAAACAGCCACATGTACAACAGTGAAATTCTGAAAAATATACTCCTCTGTTTTTCACCTTTTGCATGAATGCCAGGATTTTATATGGAGATTTGTATGCAATTCATGCATTTCATTTTCACTGTGTATATTTTCTATTCTATTTTCTTTGACTTTGCTTAGCACTATCCCACCAGCATATAGCAATGAACCGGAACTAATGATTATACTGGGGAGAAACAAGAGGACAGAGCACATATTTTCTACTTTCCATAAGTCATTATATGATAGTAGGAAGAGAGCTATTAAAGGATAAGTGGAAAATTATAGATAAGAAGAAAAGTTTAAACTTATTAAGTTGAAGCTTGTCATATGTATTAGTGACATCAGTAAATTATTCACTGAAACTAATGTACAGTGCTATGTAATGTGTGCATTGAATTTTTACAGGTGGACTAAATCTTCATTCAAGATTTGAATTTACATAGTATGCATAGTATGTATATTGTTGTATTGTTTAAAAGATGTATTTGTAATTCTTATTCAGATTAGAAGTATATAAGTGCCTTGCTTTTGGTAAGAGATATTTTGAATATGTGTATTATCTTAAAAGTCCTAGATCAGCTAATTTGTATCCTTATACTCAAGTGCAATTACATTATATATACTGTATATACAGTGATATTACACATGGAAGTAAGAAAATATTTTGTTACCAGTAGCCAGCACTTCCTTTGGGACAAGATCACACCAAAGAGATGGAGTCATTGAAGAGGTAAAGGAAAGATTTAACTATGGTAGTATGGGGAAGAGTGTCAACCAGAATCAAGAGATTGAAAATTCTTTCTCAACGTAGTCATGAGTTGGTTGATCATCCCAAGATGCCTGAGGTTTCCATCATAACCTTGATTTAGGATGACTACCCATATTGGTATCTAGTAAGGGAAAAAAAGAAGACCTATTTTCCACCTAGGTTTATAATGATACAAAGATGCTACCAGACTCTAAAAGAATAAAGGAGTTCTACATGAAAGCTACTGGTATCAGGTTTGTTAGGATTAGACATTTTTTGTTTTAAACATTGTAAATGATCTGCTTGTTGTTTTAAGTTTTATGTATAGATTTAAATGGAAAAATTGAGGATAAAATAGGTTCATTTTATAGACATATGTGCATATATTGTATATGCATGAATGTATAGTTACATATATAATTAGAATTTCTATGAAAGAATTTCAGCCAAGTTTGCCAAAAGTAGACTTTATGAATGGGTCTTCAGAATATAATGCAGCTTTTATGAATTTTCATATGCTGTTCTTAGTCACTCATTCTGTTGCCTTGGGTATCTTGCAACAACAGATGATAAATATATATATTTTTTCCTAACTTTTACAATGTTACCTGCAAAGTGAAATGGCTAAGTTTGAGGGAAGAGCATCCAAGCTACTTTCATCGCCATCACACTACTCACTTTAACTCTTCCGTGCTTAGAGCATGTGAAAACTGCATCCTCTTACCTGTTGTTGATATGTTCGCAGGGTAAAATAGAAAAGAATAGAGAGGAGTTTGATAATGATAATGGCAGTTGTTGCTTCAAATTTCACTAACTGGAAAGCCATATCCCCACAATGGCTGGCAGCGGTCCTCAGGCCCTTCCGATCCCTCTGAAGAGAAATTTTGATTGTTGTTTATGTTATATAATTTTTACCAGGTTGTGATAGTAGGAGGTGGAGAGCAGTTACTGAATGTTAGCTTTCCTTATATGAAAAAGTGGAGGAAATGCAGTTGAAGATCTTGGGGCCCAGTTTGAGGATCAAGTGTCAGCCCCTTGGGGATCTCAAGATTGAAGTGACAAATTTTGAAATTGAGCATCAGGTAGATGATTTTCTTCCCCATCCATTTTACTGCACCACCACTAGCAGGCTCAAGTCATTTGTCTCAGTAGTTTGAGATGTAAGGTAACAGAGTGAGATGGATAGGAATGTGTAGACAAGACCTGTTCCATGAGAAGGGTGCACTGGTGATGAACTGGCAGTATTGCTGAGAAAGAAAATAAAAAGATAGTCTCCATATGGATTAAGCAGGAAGGAGTGGAAGGAAGTGAGGCTGTTCATCTGACATACTTAGCTGCCTTGCTTTGTGGGTAAAGAAAAATAAAAGCTGGCTTGTGTAAATTGAAGATATACACACACCTCCATTGGTAGTTTTTAGACATTTGTGGATACATTCCATAAAAAGAAACACTAGAATTCAGACCATGATTAGAAATACTACTTTCAGAGAAGCCATAATTATTAAGTTTTCTATAGGAGAACCCCCGTACCTATTTCCTCTCTTCCTCCTCCTCCACCTCCTTTTCTTTCTCTTCCTGTTTCTTTTTTTCTGTTGCTCTTTCTCTGTCTCTCTTCTCAGTTTTCTGTTTTCCCTTCTCTCACTTTCCCTGATGAATGAGGTTGCCCACCTCATTCCTGATATATTTGTTCCCTATGTGAAAAGGATGGGACCAACAGGATTATTTTCATAACCTCTCAGCGAAACCTGTAAATTTTAGCCTGGTAGTGTGTATTTACCTACCTAGTTGTATTATACGGGAAGAGAGCTATGCTCGTGGTGACCCATCTTTGTATCTCTCAGCATCAAGTTTTTTCTTAAAATCTTGAATAGTGTTTGCACACACTGTTTCTTTATCTAATTTGTTCCAAGTATATTACTCTGTGTGGGAAGTTTTTTTTCAATAAGGTATTCTTATCTAAGATTTCCATTCCTTTCATTATTCTATAGATAGTAAGTCTCCTCTTTCCCTTCTTTGTTCCAGAGTTGGTAATTCTAATTTGGACAGTCTTTGCTCATATGTCATTTCAGAAAGAGCTGGTGCTAGTTTTGTTGTTGCTCTTTGTATTCTTTCTAATTTCTTTATATTTTTTTTGGTAGTGGGTGTCCATAGTGTTGCTGCGTACTCGAGTTTTGGTCTTATTAGTGTAGTTTGAATTTTTTTTCATTTCTTCGTCCAAATAAGCAAATTTTATTAATATCTTTATCCGGTGTCATGTCCTTGGTGGATTAAAGAGTGTAATGAGGAATAGACATTTGGGAATGGATGCTAAGAGGAGACTGTATTTACCTAGTTGTATTTACCTAGTTGTATTTTGTGGGAAGGGGAGCTATGCTCGTGTTGTCCCGCCATTGTATCTCTCAGTGTCTAGTTTGCTTTTAAACTCGTGAATGGTTTTTGCGCTTACTATTTCATTATCCAGTTTGTTCCAAGTGTCTAAAACTCTATGTGGAAAACTGTTTTTCTTCAGTTCTCTTCTATAGCTATGTTTTCTTAATTTCCTTCCATGTCCTCTTGTGTTTCTCTTGTCCCAGTTTAGCAATTCTTCTCTATCAAGTATCTCTGTGCCTTTCATGATTCTGTAGATGGTCAGTAGGTCTCCTCTCTCTCTTCTTTGCTCCAGTGTCGGTAGCTCCAGTTTAGCCAATCTCTCCTCGTATGATAGGTTTGCAAGTGCAGGTGCCATTTTTGTAGCTGCTCTTTGGATTCTTTCTATTTTCTTTATGTTCTTTTTGGTATGAAGGAGTGATTGTGCCAACAGCACTGTATGGGACAGAAACATGGAATATAAGAGAGGAAGAGAGAAGGAGTTTGAATGTGTTTGAGATGAGGTGTCTGAGAAGTATGATGGGGCTCGATAGAGTGAGAAATGAGGAGGTGAGGAGGAGAACAGGGGTGGAAAGGGAGTTGTTGTTGTTGTCGTTCCCTAGACTGTCTGTCCGAGCAGTCCCGTCTCCCCAAGGAAGGCCACAGCCAAAACTGGGTTTTCCCACAAATCCTTTATAGAGTGTATGTTGTGTTTGCATGCATGATTGTGTATAATGCAGTCTTCCATTATGTGTTGTATGGTATGTGGTGAAGTGTTACATCCAGGGCAGCTGTTCACAGTGCGGTCATCCAGCCTCTTCTGGTAGCTTAGAAGTGCTGGGTGGTGGCTGCACCGCAGTCTGGCCAGGTGGACTCTGTCCTTTCATGGGAGAGAGGATTCAGAAGGTGGATATCAGGGGGTCTGGCATGCAGCAGTGTGTTGTCTTTCAGTGTGTTAATGGAGCGGTGAGTGATATGATTATGGATATGTTTCCGGAGGCTGGTATTTGGTGGTTGTGGAGGAAGAGAAGAGAGTATCTGTGTGTGATACAGGTTTTTGGGTGTTGTTTTAATGTTTCTTAGTGTGTGTGGGTGTTCTGCTCTGTAGTGTAGCGGGTGTGGTGTGTTTATGGTGGCTGGGGCAAGTGTTTGTGTGCCTCTCATGTCGAGGTGGTCCTTGACTTTGAGGACTTTTGTTTCATGGTGTAAATGGTCTGTAGGTGTTGTATTTGTGCAGCCTGTAATTGTTTTTAGGGCTTTGTTTTGTACGATTTGAAGGGTGTTGTGGTGTGTCTCACTGAGATTAGGAGCCCATGCAGGACTCGCATAATTCATCACTGAGCGTATACATTGTTTGTATATTATTGTATTAGTTTCTTTGTTTTATCCAAATGTTGTTCCAGCGATTGACTTAAGTGCGTTAAGTCTAGGTGTGCATTTGTTTTTTATGTTTGTGATGTGTTGTTTGAAAGACATGGATGTATTGTATGTTACACCAAGAATTTTTTATGTGTTTGTGTGTGGTATTAGTGTTGTTGATATGAGGTATGTATTTGTGTTCTTTTGTCCAGTTGGTGAGAAGTGTTGCTGTAGATTTGGTTGGAGCTATTTTGAGTCAAGGTATGGCTGGATATATCTGCAGCTTTGTGTTACGATGTGTACATGTGATTGTTATGTCGTCTGCTTTGGAAGAGATTTGTATATCTGAGGTGTCTGGTGTGGGTATGTCATGCATGTATAGATTAAAGAGCGTGGGGGATAGAACAGAGCCCTGTGATACTCCATTCTTAATGTTTCTGATGTGCGATGATTGGCCATTATATGACATGTTAGCATTCCTACCTGCCAGATAATTGGCCAGCCATCTTTTGGTGTTATTGTGCATGTCTGTGTTATATATTTTATTTGTTAGGTTGTGGCGGGGGATAGCATCAAAAGCTTTACTAATGTCTAATGTTATAAGAAGTGTTCTGTGATGGGACCTATCTGAATTGATGCCATCTAAAATTCTTTGTGTGAGGTTTATCAGAAGAGTGTTTGTACTCCACAAACACTCTTCTGATAAACCTCACACAAAGAATTTTAGATGGCCTAAAAGCGTGTTGTGAGTCAGCAAGGGTAATATGTGGTGTGACAAGTTTAAGTATTAGGCGTTCAATGACTTTAGAGGGGGTGCAGAGAAGTGTGATTGGGCGGTGCGATGTTGGGATTGTTGGGTCTTTGTTCGGTTTTGGAATGGTGATTATTTTACCATGCTTCCAGATGTCGGGTATAGTGTTGTGTGAATAGCTGTAGTTTGCAATGTTTGTGAGTGCATGTATACCTTGTAGTCCAATGTGTTTTAGGTGGATGTTACTTATGTTATCAGGGCTACAGGCAGATGAGTGCTTGAGATTATGTGTTTTGTCTGACTGTCTATGAAGGGTGTATAGTCTGAGTCTGTGGGAAAGTCTTTCTTACATTGAATAGTGCATCGGTCGTCAGGGTGAGAAGTGAGATGGCTTTTCTTTGCAAAATGATGTATGAGTGTGTTTGCTTGTTGTCTGTTTGAGGGTAGGTTGTTGTCGTGATTATTGCTGCATTAGAGCGTGTTGTGTTACTGTTGGATAGTGTAATGCTGTTGAGTGTTTTGCACAATTTGCTGGTGTTTGTTTTGTGATCAAGTGTATTGATAAAGTTTTGCCAATTTTGTGTTTTTTGTTTGTGTATTTTATTGGCAATCACAGTGTTTAGTGTTTGTATTTGGTCTGCTATGTTTTGAGGGATAGGTGTGGGGGTATTGTGTTTAAGTGTGTCTCGTTGTCTGATGAGGCCTTGGATTTCTGGTGCGAAGTTGGGGTTGTGTGATTTTCTGTTGCCTCTAGGGATGTATCTCTTGTCTGCGTTTTGTATGATTGTATTAAAAGTGTGCACAGCATTGTTTATGTTTGTGATTGGTGTACTGTTAAGTGTTTCAAAATGTTGTTCTGTCTCTTCAGTAAAAGCTTCCCAGTTAGCTCTCTTGTAATTGATGTATGTGTGTCTGTGGCCAACTGGGGTGCATCTTGTTTTGGTGGTGATGATGATTGGAAGGTGGTCAGAACCAAGGGTTCCGACCACTCCCCATGATATTGTTGGGGTTAGGCAGGGGGAGCAGAAGGTGATATCAGGAGAGAAGAGAGTGTATAGGGCTTGGTGTGGGATATGTGTATGATTATGTGTGTTGTTCATGATAGTCAATGAGTCAAACTGAGTCTGTATATCAAGCCCTCTGTCTGTGTCAGGGTTGTCGACATACCAGGCAGACAACTTGGCGTTGAAGTCACCCCCCTTGATCAGGTTGGGGATTAAGGCTAATTGGCTAAATTGAGGCCTGAAGGTGTTTGGAAATGTGGGGGATGATTGGGGGGGAATGTACATGTTAACTATTGTCAGTGTTGATTTGTTGCCTGTGCGGATTCGAATGGATTGGATTTCTGTAGTGTTATCTGTGGTAGGGAGGAGAATTTTGGTTGTGGCACTTGTGTCCACAAAACAGATGGAGTGGTGGATCAGGGTGATGAGTCCACCGCCATTGCCGTCGGTCCGGTCTTGCCTGATGGTGGTGTAATTATGAAATGATGGTGTTTTGTGTGAGTGTCTTAGTTTTGTTTCTTGTATAATTGCAATGTGTATGTTGTGTTGTTTAAGAAAGTGTTTAGGTTCATGTTTATTTTGTGTTAATACCGTCAATGTTGTGTTGTAATATGTTGATGTTGTGTGTTCTGTATGTGTTGTATGTTGCCATTTGGGGTTGAGGTTGGGTTGTTAATGGGGAAGGTATAGGATCTGGGTTAGAGGGGGGGAAAGGAGAGATTGGGGACAAAGTGAAGAGGAGTACTGATTGGGGATAAGGGCAAAGGGAAATTGGGAGTGGGTAAGGGTGCTGGCTGTGGTTGGGGAGGTGGGAGTGGGGTTACTGGAGGGCAGGTAGAACATGTCCAAGTGTTTGTGTATTGGTTTGTGTCAGCAAGTGTTGTACAAGTGAGGTGGGCCCAGTTTTTGCACATATTGCACTGAACTGAGCCCTTTGTCTGCTCGAGGTAATGGGTTTAGAGCATGTTGGACATGTGTATTTTGTGGTGGGCCCAGGATTGCTCTCGATATCTCCGGCTAAAAGTAGAAGAAGAGGGGTGATCGCCGGAAAATCACCCCTCGGTGCAGAAAAAACATAACATTGCATGTTGAGAAAAAGGATTGTGGTACTCCCCAAGGCAGTCGTAGCTCCTCTTGGGGATCGGTGCCACCTGCGTAGAGCCGGTGGCCAGGGCTGGTTGCCACCATTTGGCCCCCAACTCTTGGGGTTGGGGGGTGGTCCCACGACGTAGATGCTGCGGCTCCAGGACCTGGAAAGGGAGTTGGGAAATAGGGTTGATGAAAGAGTATTAGGATGGTTTCGACACATGAAAAGAATGAGCGAAGAAAGACTAGTAAAAGAGGTATGGAAGGCAGATGTGGAGGGAGTGAACATGAGGGGATGTCCTAGGATGAGGTGGATGGATGGGGTGAAGGGGGCTTTGGGGAAGAGGGGAATGTCTGTTGAGGAAGGACGGGAGAGGACAGAAGACAGGGGTGAATGGAGAATAGTTGTATATGGATGATGTTGTGATGCATGAGGTGGAATGGGAGGGGGGATGAGTGGTGAGGTAGTATGTGTGAGCAAAATTTGACACAGCCCGAAGGACGGAGAGGGGGGGGTCGCCGATTTAATGAAGCGGCCTTGCTGTGGATGTGCTGTGTCTTGCGACACTGCTTCTGACCCAGGGCAGTGGACAAGGTGCAGGGATGACCCGTCATCCAGGAGGTGCTCAGATAAGAGGGAGGGTGGAGGGGTGTGGAGTGTATTCAGGGATGGAAAGGGTGGGAATGATTTTATGCCTTTTCCTTTTTGGTTACCTCCCTTGTAAGGGGGGAAAAAGCCTTGGTATATGTATGTCCTTGCTGATTATCACTCCAAGATCTTTCTCAGAGTTTACTTTTTTGACCTCTTCACCAATTTTGTAATCTTTCGATATTCTGTTTTTACTTTTTCCAAATTCCATTATACTACATTTCTTGATATTGAATTTTACTTCCCACTTTTGAGTCCATTTCCAGATCTTGTCCAAGTCTTGTTGTAATGAGTTGCAGTCTTCCTCCGTTTTTACTTTCTGTAGTATTTTTGCGTCATCTGCAAAGAAATCCATGTAACTCTACTCCTTCATCCATGTCATTTATGTATGTGGCAAACATGATCGGGGCCAGTACTGATCCCTGCGGGACACCACTTATCACTTCCTCCCAGTCAGGAAGTCTTTCATCCATTCCAATAATTTTCCTTTGATGCCACCTAATGACTCTATCTTCCTTATTATTTTTTTGTGTGGTACCTTATCAAATGCCTTTTGTTGATGTACATCTGACCCTGATATTCATGGATGTTATGGGACAGAATAATTTCCAGGCCTCCAAGACCCATGCTATACACAAAGAATAACCAAGGGAAGGCACTTGAATTGATAAAAGAAAGCAAATTGTATTCAACACAACCTATGAAAAAAATGTAAATGGCAAATGTGGAACTGCAAATGTGAGGGGTCAGGTGTACTTGCTTCTTACATCTAAGGATTGATGTATCCTTCTCTGTCAGGCCTCGTTGATTTATATCTACTGCATATACAAGACATCAGTCACCTCATCTTACAATACTATATTCTTGCCTTGTCCAGATAACACAATAGTTATGCTACAAGTTATTTGTGAGCCAACTTGGTGGCTCGTGCCAGTTACCTGAGAGCCTTGGGTCTCCTGCAAGAGTGACCAAGGACAATGAGTTGATTGACTGATTTATACTATCACTGTCCAGATGTGAAAGTTTTTATATATTTATCATTTCAAGCTCATACTTAGACATAGACATAGACATAGAAGGGTCCCGGAAGAGGCTATTGAGCCTGTGACTCCAGCTCTAAATGACTAAAACTTAGGTCATCTGGGGTCTAGTGGTCACTGTGGTCTAGGTGTTTGTTATTTATTTGAGCTGTGTAATCGAATATTTGATCTTGATGTTTCCATACACTATCCAATCTCTTTTCAAAACTCACAACTGAATTTGCATTCACAACATGATCAGGAAGACTATTCCAGTTGTTCACAACACGACTGCAGAAAGTGAATTTCCTGATGTCCAATCTTGGGCGCTGCTTGTAGATCCTCTTGGTGTGTCCTCGAGTCACTGAACCGGCAAGTTCAATAAATAATCCCCTGCTCACTTCACTATCATATAAATTGTTCACAATTTTAAAGGTTTCTATCATGTCCCCTCTTGATCTACTGTATGATAGTGTAGGAAGGTACAATTTCATCAATCGTTCAGGGTAAGGCAAATCCTTCAGGCTAGGGACCAACTTTGTTGCTCTTCTTTGAACTGTTTCCACAGCCTCAATGTCCTTTTTCTTGTATGGACACCATACCTGATTAGCGTATTCCAAATGTGGTCGTACTAGTGCAATGTATAATGACTTGAATATGGTCTTGTTCAATGTTACGAAAGTTCTTCTTATTAGCCCAACTAGTCTATTTGCCTTATTGATTTTCTCAGCCAAGTGTGGTGTGAACTTCAGCTCGTCATCAATTACAACTCCTAGATCCTTCTCTACTTTGATTCCTGTCAATTCTTCTTCCATAGAATATTTCCTAATGTCCACATTTGATTTCCCGATTCTCATCACACAGCACTTCTTGGGATGAAATCTCATCAGCCACTTCTATGACCAGCTTCTCATCCTCACGAGATCTTCTTGCAATTTCTCACAGTCCTGGATTTCATGAATCCTCCTGAATACTTTAGTGTCGTCTGCATACAAGAATAATTCGCTGTCGATTACAGAATCTGGCAAGTCATTAATATATAAAACAAACAGTAGCGGACCCAGCACAGATCCCTGAGGTACACCGCTGTGGAGGTGGGGGAAGGGTGTCCATTTGCAAGGTTGATGGATTGATCTTAAAGTGCTCAGTTGCTGGAAGTTTTTTGAATATGAGTACATATAGTCTTGGGGCACATATTTTTCAGTGATCATTCTCTGATCATTTTATATGAATGCTGTTCAACCATTTGAGATTTATCTAATCTACTCATCACTTGATAATATAAAAGGGTTTGATAGATATCAAAAGTATGGGTTTGATAAATATCTTGGTAAAGCAGGGAGGGTTAAACCATCTTTGGCTGTTGGGTCTTGTTGTAGAGAACAGCTGTGCCTCACTGTACTTCTTTTAATGCAAGCAATATGACTGGGGACATGGCAACTCCTCATACCTGAAGTACTGAGATTGGAGGGATGGTTTTATTTGTTTATTTTGATTTATTTGAATTTACATGGACCATAAGAGAGGAAGAGAGAAAAGTTTAAATTTGTTTGAGATGAAATGTCTGAGAAGTAGGGTATTGGTTATAAAGTTGTATAGAGTGAGAAATGAGGAGGATGAGGGCAAGGATGGAAAAGGAGTTGGGGGATAGGGTTGATGAAAAAGTATTGGGATGGTTTAGATGTGTGGAAAGGATGAGTGAAGAAAGATTTGTAAGAGAAGTGTGGAAGGTAGAGGTGGTGGATGGAGTGAACATGAAGGGGGGAACCAAGAATGAAATGGATGGATGTGGTAAAAGGTGCACTGATCAAGAGGGGGATATCTGTTGAGGAAGGAAGGGAGAAGACAGAAGATAGGGGTGAGTGGAGAATGGTTGTGTATGGATGATGCTTTGATACATGGGAATGGGTGGAGGATGGAGGGGTTAGGGTGTGGTTATGTGTGAATGATATTTTGACACAGCCCAAAGGGATTTCTTCTTCAATGTTTCTGCATGAAGCAGCCTTGCTATGGATGTGCTACATCTTGCTATATTGCTTCTGACCCAGGGCAATGGGAGTGGAGTAGATGGGGATCAAATAGGTGGGAGTGGAATTATGCCTTTTGACTTTGGCTACCTCCCTTGTAAGGGGGAAAAAAGTCCTTGGTATATGTATGTATTTTACTTTATTTAAAATAACTGAGGCTTACCAGTGCCATATGGTAAGTTGCTGGTGGCACAATCACAAGTGTGCTGGTTTTATATTTTCCTAGTGATGGTTTTGAGTCCCATATTTTTCTCTTAACTCCCAGCAGTGACTGCTATGTGCTCCAACAGTCCAAGTGCACAGGATGAAAGTGATGGCTTTGGCCACAGCTACACATCTTCTGGGATAGGCTCTTCACCTTTTTACACATGGTAAAACTGGGGGCAGACCCTCTTTGGCTGTTGTTTTTAAGCCAAGCAGTATGGCAGGGGACATGACAACCCATTATTCCTGAGGCACTGAGATGGGTTGGATGATTTTATTTCTTGATTTATATATATCATATTTTGTTGTATGTTATTTTATTTAATATCTTTTAAAGTTTCCTAGAACTTATTCTATAAGTTGCTAAGTTACCCCTCAATATTACAGATAATGTTTTTACTTCTTTTTCAAAAATATTTGTTCTGATATTTTTCTTTGGTTTAGTTTGTAGCGTTTGCTTAAGGGATTGTTATTGGTGGCTGTATAGGTGGCTTCCGAGGCCAATATCAGAAGTACTATAGGTTGGACATGAGATAATGTCCCCAGGATCTGGAAGACTATTTTATAAGTGATAAGGCATATCATATATATACATACATATATCAAAAGGCCTTTTCTCCTTTTTAAGTCAAACCATAACCCACCCCACACCCACCCTACACCCATCCAAAAACCTATTTGTTGTCCCTTCCCATCTTCCCATGTTATGGATGAAGGGTCATCACTGTCTTTTGCCACACTGCTTGGATCAGAGACAGTGCAGCAAAACACATTACTTCCATTGCAGGGCCTAACACCAGAGTTGATTTACCCCTACCACTCTGTCATATTATGACTATCTTGTATATGATTCTTGCTTTTATTGGCAACCAGTGGAGTGCTATTAAAATAGGAGTCATTGTGCCATATAGATATTCTTATAAGTCTAGCTGTTCTATTTTGTAGTCATGATTTGGATGCTAACTGGTCAAATGGGCCAGAATATCACTATTTGTAGTGGAGTTTGAGGTGACAGCAGTTCAAACCTTGCCACCAGTGAATTGGAACAAGGGCATGGATCATTGAATTCCACACAACAAAGTCCTCTGTAAGGGCAATATCCTGGACTCCTGATAAGGGGGAGTTCCCAACATTAAACCGCATCATCATCACCATCTTCATTTGGTTTCCTGAAATCTGCTGCTCATCTTCAAGAGGGAGCAGAGCAATAGATTGATTGATTTGGTAAACTGCAATAGAGTTGAAATCATCTACATTCTTAAAATTCCTCATGTTCAAATAAAATTATGTTTTGATGTATAGTGGGTTTGTATATTTTGTGCATGCTTTGTTCTCAATATCATGTGGTGAACTAGTGATTCATGAAACTTTTCATTTATGCTTACATCTTAACCTCTTCCATACAATGATGTCTATGTAAGCATTATGAGGAGCAAGTGGGTATATGAAGATGCCAATGTTGGCATCATTTTTATTCTTATTTTGTAGTTGTAGCTGAGTGACCCCTGAATTCTGTGAACTGGCTTGATCATATTTTCTGTGTTTATTATTACTCAGTGAAAGAGAATGAGTAGTACAGCAGTGACATTATATTTTATAGTGCAAGTATTGTGATACATCAATCATCGTACCTCAGGCATCCAATGCTGTGGGCAAGAATTTAACTCGTATTGAAGAGGTTAAAGGCGCTGATTGTACTGGCACTATTTTAATGAGAACTTTCTTAAACTATTCCAGAGTCTAAAATGATAATCATTTAAGAAATGTTTAGACATGAAAACTAATGGTACTATAAAACATCCTATACATTGAAAGGAATTTTATTTCAATCTTCTTACTTTGATTATAGGACTGACATGTGCAGCTTTTAGATGATACCTAGTTGTCTTGCATCCACTTATGCTTCTCATAATCAATTCTCTATTTCCATATAATTTTCCTACTGCTACAGGGATCATTTTTTGGTGGAAGGTAAGTTGAGAGTGGAGGATAGATGGAGAAAGAGGAAAGGGACAAAAGGTAGGGAGGTGCTTAGAGTGAACTCTTTAAATGAAAAGGAGAAGGAGTACAAGAAGAAGCTGAAGGAGGAGTGGGAGGGAGTGAAGGATAGAGTAGAGCTAGGTGTGGAGGAGGAATGGGGATGGTTCAAGGAGGGAGTCACAAAGTGTGCAAGGATGGTGTGTGGAACAAGAAGGACAGGAGGAAATAGAAGGAAGGGTAGTGAATGGTGGGATGAGGAAACAAAGAAGGTTGTAGAAGAGAAGAAGCGAGCTTTCACAGATTGGTTACAAAATAGGACGAGGGAGTCATATGAGAGGTACAAAGAAAAGAAAAGAGAAGTAAAGCCAAAGGTAAAGGAGGCAAACAGGAGAGCAGATGTGAAGTGGAGTAAGAGTATGACAGAAAATTTTGAAAGTGATAAAAAGATGTTTTGGAAAGAAATTAAGAGAGGAAGAGGAGGCAAATCAAGTAGAGAAGAAAAGGTAAAAGGTACAGATGGAGAGATGATAATGGAAGAGAAGGCAGTAAGGGGAAGATGGGCAGAATATTTTAGGGAGTTGCTAAATGTGAAGGAGGATAGGGAGGGAAAGATAGCTGCAGTGGGAAATGCTAAGAAAATGAGAGTGATGAGTGAGGAAAATGGAGGAGAAATAAGGAAGGATGAAGTGAAGGCAGTTGTTAAGATGATGAAAGCAGGTAAGGCACCTGGTCTGAATGGATGCCATGCAGAATGTCTAAAAAAAAGGAGGTACAGTGATGGTGGACTGGCTGGTGAGGTTATTTAATGTTTGCTGGAGAGAGGGTAGAGTGCCAGAGGACTGGAGGAGTGCCTGTATAGTTCCTCTTTACAAGGGAAAAGGGGACAAGTGTGAATGTAGTAGTTTCAGAGGGATTAGCTTGTTAAGTGTAGTTGGGAAGGCTTATGAGAGGATCTTGATTGAGAGGATTAGGAGAGGAACAGAAGGAGTAATTGGTGAGGAACAGTGTGGATTTAGGACGGGTAGAGGTTGTGTAGATCAGATCTTTGTGGTAAGACAGATATGTGAGAAAGCTATAGGAAAGGGGAAGGATGTTTTTTGGGCCTTTATGGATCTGGAAAAGGCTTACGACAGGGTAGACAGAAAGGCACTGTGGGAGGTTTTGCAGATATACGGGATAGGAGGAAAGCTTCTAGGAACTGTCAAGAGTTTTTATGAGAGTAGTAGAGCTTGTGTCAGGATTAGAAATGGAGAAAGTGAGTGGTTCGAGGTAAAGGTGGGACTTCGTCAAGGATGCGTTATGTCACCCTGGCTGTTCAACTTATACATGGATGGGGTAGTGCGAGAGATAAATGCAAGGGTAGTGGGTCAGGGATTGGAGATGGTTAAAGAAAATGGAGAAAAGTGGGAGGTGAGCCAGTTGTTGTTTGCGGACGACACTGCGCTTGTGGCAGGATCGGAGGAGGGATTGAGGAAGTTGGTGACAGAGTTTGGGAGAGTGTGTGATAGAAGAAAGCTGAAGATGAATGTGGGTAAAAGTAAGGTGATGAGATGTACAAGGGGTGAAAGTGGCGTTAGTATGGAAGTGAGCATTAAGGGAGAGTGACTGGAGGAAGTGAATAGTTTTAGATACTTGGGTGCAAATGTGGCAGGAAAAGGTGGAGTGAAGGTGGAGGTAGAATGTAGATTGAGAGAAGCGAGTAAATGCCTTGGTGGATTAAAAAGTGTAATGAGGAATAGAGATTTGGGAATGGATGCTAAGAGGAGACTATATGAAGGAGTGATTGTGCCAACAGCACTGTATGGGGCAGAAACATGGAACATAAGAGAGGAAGAGAGAAGGAGTTTGAATGTGTTTGAGATGAGGTGTCTGTTGAGGAAGGATGGGAGAGGACAGAAGACAAGGGTGAATGGAGAATGGATGTATATGGATGATGATGTGATGCATGAGGTGGAATGGGCGGGGATGAGGTAGTATGTGTGAGCAGATTTTGATGCAGCCCGAAGGGATTTCTCCCAGTCTTCTCCTTTATGTATGAGGGGACGGAGAGGGGGGGTTGCCGATTTAATGAAGCAGCCTTGCTGTGGATGTGCTGTGTCTTGCGACACTGCTTCTGACCCTGGGCAGTGGACAAGGTGCAGGGATGACCCGTCATCCAGGAGGTGCTAAGATGAGAGGGAGGGTGGAGGGATGTGGAGTGTATTCAGGGATGGAATGGGTGGGAGTGATTTTATGCCTTTTCCTTTTTGGCTACCTCCCTTGTAAGGAGGAAAAAGCCTTGGTATATGTGTGTATGTATGTATGTGCTTGTAAGGGATACTGGTCTGAAGTTTATAGGATCTTTGTTTCCTCCTTTATATATTGGTACTATGTTTGCATCTTTCCAGTCTTGTGGTACCTTTCCTTCTTTGAGTGAAAAGTCTATTATCTTGTATGATTTGTCTGTCAGTTCATCTATACACTCAGTATCCAATTTGCAATTCCATCTGGTCCATGTGATTTCCTAACATCTAGGTTTTTTATTTGGTCTCTTATTTCTCTCTGTGTTACCTTTATTTCTTTCATTTTAGGGGGTCTTTCTTGTTGTCCATCTTCCCAAATTTGTGAGCTCTCAATTCAGACCTGAAATTTCTTATTATAACTTCTGTGTCATCTATATATTCTTTATCTCCATGCAGTTTTACAATTTTGTTTAGGTTGATCCTTACATTTGTCTATAATATCTTTTTCATAATTTCTTTTTTCTTTCCTGCATATATTCACATATTCATTCCTAAGTTTTATATATGTTTGCCATTTGGATGTTTTTTTTTTTTTTTTGTCTCTTTTTCCATCTTTTCCAGGCTTTGTCTCTTCTGTCTTTAGCCTCACAGCACTTTATGTTATACCAACACTTTATATAAATCTCTTTTTGCTTCTTCTTTGGTACATATTTATCAATTCCTTCCTTGTACTTTTCTTTGAATATGTTCCATTTGTCTTCCATCTTTGTTTCCTCTTTGGAGAATTTATCCCAGTTTGTGTTTTGGAATTTTTTTCTTAGTTTTATAAAATCCTTCTCTATGTTTATCATTCCTTCCTACATTTTGTTCTTTTAATTCAAACTCTATTAGTATATGGTCACTCTTTCCTGTTGGTGTTTTATACTCCATTTTGTTCACAATATCTGGTTCAAAAGTTAATATTAAGTCTAGTTTTGACAGTTCTTCATTGTTTCTATATCTAGTATTTTCCTTAACCCATTGTGTTAAGGTGTATGCGATGGTCATATCCAGTAGAATGTTGCTCCAAAGTTCTTCTCCCCCTTTTACTATCATTTTTTCCCAGATTATATCCTTTGCATTAAAATCACCCATGATTACTATGTTACCACCCTCTTTCAGTAACTCATTTAACACATTGTGTCTTCCAGTAATTTAGAATGATTGCTATCAAACCAAGCTTGTGTTTTTGGTGGCACATACACTGCTACAAATTTTCTGCTTTTCATCTTTTTGTTTACAATTTTAATCATAATTAATTCCACATTACTTTTGCCTTCATTAATCTTTGTCACATTTAAACCCTTTTTGGTCAATATCATGACACCTCCCTGCTTGTCTGTTCTATTTTTTGCCCAGTGGTTGTATAGACCTTGTCCCACTATACTTGTTGATAGAAGACCTTTTATTTTTGTCTCTACAATTCCCATAATGTCAGATTTCTCTATTTCTAGATAGTCGTTTAGTTTATTAATTCCAGAGATCATACCATAGATATTTGTGTATGCCATTTTTAGTTTCATATTTTCTTCTCTTATTTGGTTTAAGATTCCATTTTTTTGATGTACCATTTTTTCGGTTTCTATCATCGGCTTCAATTCTGAGAGCCTTGTCTTTCTCTTTTTCCTCAACACCCATTTCCTTTTTTATCCATATATGTTTGAATTTCTCATTGTTTGCCAATTTAACCGCTTTTGATAATATCTCCTTGGCTATCATTTGAGTTCTTAGTTGTATCTTCAGAGGTCTATGTTGTTTTTCTTTTGAATATTTGCCTATCCTGTTGATTTCGTCAATTTCTTTGTCAAAATTTTGCTCTTCGTCCTATATTTCTTTCAAATTTTCCTTAGCTGTTTCCTTCCCCCCTTATCTCTCAGGCATTTATACATGTGTTTGAGATGAGGTGCCTGAGAAGTATGATAGGGGTTACTAGTCTGGATAGAGTGAGAAATGAAGAGGTAAGGAGGAGAACAGGGGTGGAAAGGGAGTTGTTAGATAGGGTTGATGAAAGAGTATTGGGGTGGTTTGGACACATGGAAAGAATGAGTGAAGAAGGATTAGTGAAGGTGTGGAAGGCAGAGGTAGAAGGAATAAACATGAGGGGGCGACCAAGGATGAGATGGATGGATTGGGTAAAAGGGGCATTTGGGAAAGATGGGAATGTCTGTTCAGGAAAAATGGGAGAAGACAGAAGATATGGGTGAATGGAGAATGGTTGTGTATGGATGATACTGTGATGCATAAAAGGGAGTGGGTGGGGGATGGGGGTGAGGGAGTAGGCATGAAAAATAAATTGACACAGCTTGAAGGGATTTCTCCCTGTCTTCTCCATTTCTGCATGAGGGGACGGAGAAGGAGGAGTCGGCGATATAATGAAGCAGCGTTGCTGTGGATGTGCTGTGTCTTGTGACACTGCTTCTGACCCAGGGCAGTGGGCAATATGCAGGGATGACCATCTAGGAGGAGCCAAGATAAGAGGGAGGGTGGATGGGAGTGGAGTATATGGGGATGGAATGGGGGGGGGGAGTGGATTTTATGCGTTTATTTTTTGGCTACCTTTGTAAGAGGGAAAACCTTTGGTATATGTACATAGAATCTTAGAGGATATTGGAAAACTTATCAATGTAATGAGTATGTTTATATTTAGGTGGGGTTATTATAATATTAATCTAAAATCATTTATATATATATATATATATATATATATACACAGTGAGTCCTCCTTATACAGTAATTCTTTATCCAGTAAATTCACTGTTACGGTATTTGGTAATTATTACCCTTGATTCTATTTACAGTAAGGAAAATTCACAGATATGGTATCCGCTAGATATTTTGAAGAGGAAAGAGCAAGGAAAAGGTATGTCTGCCGTATCCTATTATTACATGTTATAATGGGTTCGGTATATGGTAATTTCAAATTGTGGTAAGGTTTTCAGGAATGCACATTTACTGTAAAATGAGGACTTACTGTATACAGTATATATATGTATATATTCCTCTTTTACAATAACAATGATATTATCTCATGAATTAGGGTAAGATATTTTTGTGTTTGTCTCACCATGTTTATAGTTGGTGATGCATGTATCTTTCCTGCATTGATTTAATCTTACATTATTAGGCCTACTCCAGGATTTACCATGACAAAAATTTCTCTGCGAGGTTGTGACTGGGATTCTGATTAAATAATAGTACATCAGGGAAGCTGTATGAAAATACATAAATTAAATTTTTAAAGTCATTGATATGTTGTCTTGTTAATGCCAGATGATTTTGTACAGTTGAAGGGTAACCCCATGAATTGAAGGTTAAATGTTGTTCATTATGATCAATTTTATACTCTTGAAATTCTGTTATGTAACAGCCGATGAGATAATTCAGTAGTGGGAATTAACCATCATCAAAAAGGTTACTAATTACCAGAGCTGGGCACCTGCTAGTTTTTCGTTAGTCCGCAAATCACTAATCCACTAATTTTCTTGGCCATTCCGCTATCGCTATTTCCGCTAATTTCCAAGGTTCGCCGGTCCGCTAATGCTAATCAATCTACAACAGTCCGCTAACCTTTTTTTTAGTTAGCTAAATCTGCAAAAACAGAATTTTTAATGAAATGAATAAAATGATGCTACCTTATATACAGAGTTTAAGTTTTATTTCAGTATCAAAACAGATAAAAATCAGGCATTTGCAAGTACTGCACATTCTCTTCTTCTTCCTCCTCCTCCTCCATCTGGGATACTCCCCACGATGCTGCCTTTCGTAGTGGCTCTTGATGTTGTAGTTGGAGGTCGCCGAGTAGGTGATCTCTTTGTTGCAGATTGTGCATTTCACCTTTCCATTCGTTTTGCCTGGGCCATAGTAAGTTTTTATGTGCTGGAAGATCGGCGGCAGGCTGTCCACGGGCACATTGTCCTGGGCTCGCCTGCTGTCTCCCTGGCAGCTGGAAGTGCCAGGCCTTGATATCTGTTCTTCCTCACTCGGCCTCATGGAGGTTGCACTACCACACCGACTTGAAGGCAACGGCATCAGAAATGTGTCCATTTTAATTTTCAATTTTACTCTATCTGTTAGATTCAAAGTGTTGAAAGTAGAAAAATGTATATTGTAACGATATCAGTAATAAGCTAGGGGTCTTTACTTACAGATCATTACACCCCAAGTTAATTTTAACAATCTTTTACTGTATAGCACAGTTATAACTGCCGATAATCAGATCAGACCAATAAATAATGGATAGAGAAACTGCTCACACGTACCAATCTCACTTACTTTGATTCTTCTGTAAGAGAGGCGCAAATCCCTCACTATCCTTCGACTTGTGCTTTTCACTCGGAGCACCGCCATACTGACTTTACTCTGCCGCCGACAAATTCACACTGACTCATTCTTAGTTAGAGGGCAGGATAGATAAGATGGGGGAGAGGGAGGGAGGGGGGATTTGGGGGTTTAGTGGAAGGAAGTAAGAGTTTTGATAGATGTGGGGCAGACCCACTTGCTCAGTTAGTTTATAGTCTTTCTGACTCTGTGGGGTCTCGCCGCCTTTTATATGAACCATATCTCACGAAAATACCAGAAGATTCGAGATTTTATGTACTCCGTATAAGCGTTCATATTTAATTATTCGTAACATTAAACAAACTTAAATATACACAATTCCATTAGAACATATTCAAGGTTTTTAATTAAAATTACAATTCCCCAATCACACTAGGTTTATAATCCCTTCAATTCGTAACATATTCGGCGTTCACTAGAAGGAGTTCTGGTTCCTTCACGTTCGAGAAAATATTCGAAAGAATACTCACGCAAAAAGTCACGTATTAGCCTACGCAAATTCTATACAATGAACACAAAAAAATTCGTACATACAAATAAAAATAAAATGCATTTATCATTAACATCTATATGCACTACTATATGCGTATACATATAAATTATGGGAGCATACCTTTACTATATACATATATATAATCATATCTCAACTAGCATTTCGTATCTTATATATGGCACAATTATTTAAAAATCAGGGACTTTGGTATTTAACAAAACTATAGAAAACTTTTATATATATAATTAAAAATAAACTTCACTCAATTTGGAACTTTTGTCAGTTTTTGGCCAAACCAACAGAATTGATCGAGGTACTATGTTTCCCGACATTTTGAAGAATGGGCGTATAAGATATTGTCTTCGCATTCTTCTTCTTCGCGTTCTTCTTCTTCTTCTTCGCATTCTTCTTTGCGTTCTTCCTCGCGTTCTTCTTCGTGCTGGGGATCCCGTGTTCTTCGCGTTCTTCTTCGTGCTGGGATCCCGTGTTGGGGTTTCACCCCGAGGCCGAAGGGGAAAACGAGGGATTTGAGTGCGGAAAGCTGCGGCCGTAGGCCGCTGTTTGCGCAGCCAAGCCCCTGGCCGAGCCAACAGAATTGATCGAGGTACTATGTTTCCCGACATTTTGAAGAATGGGCATATAAGATATTGTCCCGTGGCCTTAAAGATGAACATATGGAATTATTTCCAAAATTGTACAAAAACATATAAAGGTTAAAACCTAGAATAGCTATGATAAATGATTTCCAACGTATAGTTCGAAAGTTTGGTGAGCTATTAAAGGACAATCCTGATTACAAATATTCTGGCTCAAGGGAGGAGTATCTTAGTTTACCAGCTAATAAAGAAGACATTGAAGAAAAAGCATATAGCTGTCATAGAATTTGGTTGTCTTGCTACTACAACATGTCCAACGATGGCAAATCAGCTTAAGCTTTGGAGAGAAAACGACAGAGGCATTATTGGATGTGGGTTACTAAAACTAAGGGAATAGAAAGACAAGAGGTTTATCGTAATAAGATATTGTCCCGTGGCCTTAAAGATGAACATATTGAATTATTTCCAAAATTGTACAAAAACATAAAAAGGTTAAAACCTAGAATAGCTATGATAAATGATTTCCAACATATAGTTCGAAAGTTTGGTGAGCTATTAAAGGACAATCCTGATTACAAATATTCTGGCTCAAGGGAAGAGTATCTTAGTTTACCAGCTAAACTGCGAGCAAAGCGAGCTCCTAGCGCCGTAGGCCAAAGTGGTGACGTTAGTCACCACCAAAGGTCGCTTGTTTTTAATGAAAGTTAGATCTTTGCGGACTTACAATTTTGGCATTCCGCTAATCGCTAATCTGCTAATTTTTCAATTCGCTAATCCGCTCATTTTTTTCTTAGTCCGCTAATAAGCGATTAGTGGACTTCATGTGCGGAATGCCCACCTCTGCTAATTACCAATGATCTAATTTGGGAAGTCCATGGCTGTAATTGTGAACAGGAATGTTTACATTTAATTTTATGGAAATATGGCCTGAGAAGATAAAAACTGATCATGTAATATTATATGTGTGAAAAAAAGGAACAAAGTAATATCATTTAGATATAGTTGTTTACACTTGAATCCAGAATTTCTTAATTTTGTTCATATCTCGTATGCAACCCAACAATTGTTGTCTTTAAAGCTGTTAATATGCATTAGATTCATGGAGAGAATGTCATACTCTCCTTCCAAAAACACTTTTCTCTTTTCTGAAAGGGGAAGAGTGGTTTTGGGGTGTTAAATTTATGAATAGGTGAGTTTAACTTTGTTTATATCATTGTACGGATTTTGTTTGTATAAATGCAGAAATTGTCTTCATGTCCTTCACTCCATTTGATATATATAAAAAAGGCCACATGTTTCTTACTGGTTGTACAGATTTGAGTATTTTTAATCTGTAGAGTACTTGATGTTTGCTTATGATAATACATTATAGTTATTATATTGTAAATTATAATTAACATATTAGAAGTTCCATTGATATATATATCATTTAGAAATTTTTAAGTATTTGGTGAAAGGTATAGGTTGACTTGACAGATTTGGTCATTCAGTAGTTGTGACAGCAATTCAGAACAAACTATTTTCTGCAGCCTACAGTGTTGAATTCCTTTACCCAAGATTTCTGAATTTAGGACTTTCAAGGCCTTGTTAATTTTTACTAATTTTTGTGCTTGGCTCTTGCCACTGTTAAGTCCATTTTGTGCTTGGCTCTTGCCACTATTAAGTCCAACTAGACCACATGGTTACTGGAGGTACAACCTCAAACCAATAAACTTGCTCAAAAATGTTCCTCCATTTCCTCTCAAGTAATTGCCACCCTGGTCTTATTCATGAAGCCAGATTCTCATATAGTACATAAAGCATGATATATTAAATAATTTGTTAATTTTCTTGAAGCCTTACAATCCCTTCAGAGAATAATAATAATTATTGCCATAGTATTACCGGTACTGACTGGTGACCTACAGCCCCACAGTAGTCATTGGCAATCCTTGATCTGCCCCGTGGATATCACGGGGAAGAAATAGGACTTGTCCATATTGTACTGATATGGAACAGTCTCCATGTCATTGGCTTGTAGGAGGAAAGATACTTGAAAGATAATTAGTGCCATGGTATTACTGACTGGTGACCTACAGCCCCACAGTAGTCATTGGCAATCCTTGATCTGCCCCATGGATATCACGGGGAAGAAATAGGACTTGTCCATATTGTACTGATATGGAACAGTCTCCATGTCATTGGCTTGTAGGAGGAAAGATACTGGAAAGCTGATAAGAGAAAGATCATGAACAAGCAGACAAGGATTGTGCAATTGTAATATGTTTCCTTTTGGCTCAGCGTGTGTGTTTTTGCAATAATTTTACACAAAGTGAAACAAGAATGGGTCAAGCTTGATCTGTAACAAGTGGCTATTAGTAAATGAAAAACTTTTCCTTTTTTGTTAAGGAGAGTTTATAAAATTTATGTATGAGGTCAGACTGTGCCGAACACAAGTGTTAGGCTTTAGCCATTGTGCAAGATGAAATTCGTTTTGGGTGAATAACAGATTATGGGAAAAAATAGATAAGGTTCCCAGACCCTCTCCAGGCACTGGCACACAACACGACCAGGCAGGCTATTCAAGTTGTGCTATATTATGGTTATGTTTGGCAAATCCTGGGATATCTTACCTATGTGTGTAAATGTAAAATTTCATGCATAGTGAAGTCGTTTTGAGCAAGGTCTGACAGAACATTATATATGCTTGTCTTATTTTACACAGTATTAAAACAATGGTTAAAATATTTCTAAAGCTGTACCCTCACTGATTTTAGCTTTGACCCACCATTGATATATATATATGTAATAAAAACACTAAGAATGTGTGTTCACAAATGTGTAAGTAACCATTAGGTTACTGATGCGTATATATATATAGGTTACTTACACACACATATGTATATATGTATATATATGTTTGCAGAAAAAACACTGGTAAATAAAATACATAGTCTGAAGGTTTCCGTCTGTTCAAGCTATCTTGAATAAACAGAAACTTTTGGGTTATATATTTTATTCACCAGAGTGTGCCTCAAAAGGGAAGATGGTGAGGTGCCATGCCATGAATGCTAAGGTGAGTGGTGGGCTGAGACTTAGGCAAAGAATGGCAGTGGCTCTGCACTCTGGCAGATAGTGGTGGAGGGGCTGTTGCACCTCAGCCCCACTGTGTTTGCAGCATTCATGATTGTCTCCTCCCACACATAAGACTTGCCACCCAGAGCAATATCCAAGGTGGATCCTGTGGATGGTAGATTTCACCATTCTACCTTGAGGCAGGTGGACTGTCTCATACCTAGTGACAAGTTAGTACCACAGTACTGATTCCAAAGTATGAAGTTTGCTGCTGCATTTGGCCTTGGCCATCAATCTTGCCTTCTTGATGGTGATGCCCTGAATCTGTGTGATTGTGGGTGCCAAGGGGCAGTTTGATTCTGCTGAACCTCATCACTGTCTTGACAGCAGCATTCACAGTAGTGTACCCTGGAATTCCAATGTGACTGGGGATCCAGTGAAATTTTGCAGACCTCTCATGCTGGTGTAAAAGGTGCAGTGAGTGCTGGATTAATGTCATTAAGTAGACATCATCCATTGTCTTCCCTGACCAGATGATGTCAATAGCACCCCTTGAGTGTGTGTGGATCATGACTGCCCCCCTGTTTAGCAAAGAAAGCATGATCCAGGGTCTTGGAGATAGCAGTAAGCTCTATCAGTAGAGTAGAGCTTATATCACTTACTTCCCATAATGCAGTCACCCCATTGGTGGGTGTAAAAGCTACATCACACCTTCTCGTGAGAGGGTCCACAGAGCCACCCGTATAGTACAACAGGCTCACTAGGGGGGTGGGGGGAGATAGTGATGGACCTCATGGCCTCAAGGACCATGGATTGCAGCTGTGCTGGGTCACAGTCAGCCTTCCTTCTGTTGAGGTGGAAAAGTTGGAAGCTGGTGCAGGGAGATCACCATGGGGAAGGTGTGGGTATAATCTGGATGAGGTCTGTTTAGAGCACATTGCCAAACCAATTCCTGAAGTTCAAAAGGCATGGATCACACTATCACATGGGCCTTCCAGGAGTGACCAGTAGGGTTCTCCTTGGTTCTTAGGGCTCTCAGGAGGGAGGTCTTGACATCACTCCCTTGGACCAGTCAAAAGTCGGACGAGAAGACAGTAAGCCTCTCCACCCATATGCAAAGGAAGGTAACTCCTACCTCCAAAGATTCACTGCACTGGTCCATAGAGTGGCTGCAGTGATAGTGCAGAGAATCTAGTTTTGGAGGAGCTGAAGCTTGTTCCACAAGCTGAGACGGAGAAAGATGAGATCCACAGTGACACATTCCACTACCAAATGTACCGCTTGAATAATAAGTGTCCGGAAGACCTTGTGCCCAGTACCCAGCCAGGGTCTCGCCATGGCTCTGAGGAGATTTATTCTAGTCTTCGTGGCCTCACAGAGGTACCTGACCTCAAGTGTAGGAGAGTCTGGTGTCGATCCAGTTGTCCAAGTATTGATAGGTAGGTACCCTGGGGAGGATGTTGTCTTGAAGAGTAAGATGGGGGTGTTACTCTCACGTCCTCAGACTCATTGCTCTGGTCTTGGCCGACAAGAACTTCAGTCCCAGCTGTTCACATTACTGGGAAAGGTGATTGAGTGCCCACTAAGCCCTGCGAAGGAGGCAGCAGCCCCCAGTGACCACCAATGCGAGATCACCTGCATTACAGAGGAAGTGAACATCCTCCCCTAGATCAAGGAGAGTCAGGTTCTCCATGAGCACATTGAAGAGGATGGGACTAAAAAGTGCCTGCCTGTAGGATCCCATTTTCCATCCTGTGATATGAGGATAGGTGTCCCTGGAAGCACACTGTCGCTACCCTGTCCGTGAGGTAGTCTACCACCTAGGTCAGGAGTCTGCCTTGTACCCCCTTAGTAGACAAAGATGCAAGAATGGTAGAAATCGTCTCCACACTCACATCACCCAGTCCCGCTGCATTCCCACATTTGAGCATACCCACTGCATCTTCCTCTTATTTTTCCCTAATTTCTGCTCACTAGTTTTCCCTCTCCTTCTCTCACTCTACCTCTTCCCAGCATCGACATTTCTTTGAAATACTCCTTCAGTATTGCTGCGCTATTGACATGTTCTTTTGTGTCCTGCTCTTATTAATCTTATTTTACCTCCTTTTTTTCCATTCCATTCACTTGGTGCTGAATTAGAAACTGGGTGAACATTCTTAAACAGTGACTTACTCTGAATGGTAAAACTTCTAGCTAGAAAGACGTCACAAGTGGTATCTCTCGGACTTTTGTTCTATGGCCACTTTTCTTCATAGTACACATCTCCAAATTTGCTCGTGATACCAAGCTGTGCAGAATAGTAGATAATGACTAATAAACTGAATATTCAAGCAAATCCAAACAAAAGCAAAGTCAAAAGGGATGAAATTTAAACTAATTGTAAAGTTATGCACATAGGTACAAATAATTTTAACTACAACTACAGTTATTTTGGAAAAAATGGATAATGAGAAGGATTTTGATGTGACAATTAGTACTCTTTCCTTTTGCTCTGGTTACGACCAGACTACTCTGCAAAGTATTTCTGAAGTCTTTGCAAAGTCCCCCTTGATAGCCAAGAAGTTGCCATTCTCAATTGCCCTCTTTCATATAAGGCGACAGTTTTTTCATATGCTATCTGGTTACATTATCCATCATCGTGCCATCCCCCAACCCCTGGCACTCTCAATAGAAGTAGGGGTAATACATTCACTTATGAAGGAAAGTTTATGAGAAAGATAAAGATAAGTGACTAATGCACGCCACTCTGGCAACTGACAATGTTCAGATATTGATT
Source organism: Oratosquilla oratoria (assembly GCF_046742065.1). Classification (NCBI taxonomy): domain Eukaryota; kingdom Metazoa; phylum Arthropoda; class Malacostraca; order Stomatopoda; family Squillidae; genus Oratosquilla; species Oratosquilla oratoria. Next base: position 16,906,640 of record NC_134819.1, read on the forward strand.
AAAATGCAACATGAAACTGCCACTCATGACTTACGTATTTATTCATTTCTATTCATGACTTGTAAACTCAGCCGAGGTAACCTCCCAGTATAGCGATAGGGTCAAACACAGTGCCATACAAATGAAAGACAGCAAGTACAAACCAAAGGCTAGAAGGAGCACAAGGAAAGACAGGAAAACAAAAAGACCTGGAGATCACAAAAAAATAAAAAATTGGAATCCCATAACTGTGCAAGCGGTCACTATCTGTGACCGTGGTATAACTGGCAAGCACGCATGTCCAAACAGCAGGAGGTCCCAGATTTGATTCCTGGGTGGTGCCAGCTTTGTAGTGATGCTCCCTATCAGACAGGGTACAATGAGTAGGATCCCTGCAGCAGTGCACTTTCCTGAACTGCCGTGGCCCAGGAAGGGAGATGTGCTAGTGCTCACTAAAGGCAGCCATAGTGTAATCGGTAAACACACCTACTCAAACAGCAGGTCCCAGGTTTGATTCTTGGGTGGTGCCAGCTTTGCAATGATGCTCTCTGTGACACAGATAACCAACTGTATAATTTAGATATCAAATCCTTGGAAACAAATGTCAAACCAGTATCTTCAATTGAACATTGAATTTGTGGCAGTGGTCTGGAGTCCATACATAAGAATGAAGGAGACTGCAAGAGACCATAAGGCCTACACTAGGCAGTTACATTACCACCTGTCATCCCCACCCATAAAGTTGTCTAATGGTTTCTTAAAACAACAGATAGTTTCAGCATTCACTACATGGTTACAAAGTCTATTCCATTTGTTGACCACCTTATTAGTAAACTAGTTCTTGCCTATTTCCTTTTTAACTCTTTCACTCCAGGCCAAAATCTCACGAGCAGCATTAGCTGCCAGACGTGCAATGTTGCCTCATAATACTTGCATTATAAAAAATAAAGTTACCGCTGTATTTAGCTCGTTCTCTTTCACCCGTGAATTTTGATAACCATAGAAAATATGATGAAACCAGTTTACAGAGTATGGGGGTCACGCAGGTACAACTACAATAAATATAATCAAGACGCCAACATCGGCATCCTCGCGTACCCACTTGCTCCTCATGACGCTTACGTAGGCATCATCGTATCGAAGGGGTTAAATCTAAATTTGTCCAATTTAAATCCATTACTATGAGTCCTGCCCTGTTGTCTTAAAATGACCTTGTTTGCGTCACCCAGATAGAGTTTGATAATTACATCTGCAATTCTATTTTATGGATTTGGAAAAGGCTTATGACAGGGTAGACAGGAAGGCACTGTGGGAGGTTTTACAAATATATGGGATAGGAGGAAAGCTGTTAAGAGCAGTCAGGAGTTTTTATGAGAGTAGTAGAGTTGGTTAGGATTAGAAATGGAGAAAGTGAATGGTTTGAGGTAAAGGTGGGGCTTCGTCAGGGATGTGTTATGTCGCCCTGGCTGTTCAATCTTTACATGGATAAGGTGGTGCAAGAGGTGAATGCAAGGGTAGTGGATCAGGGGTTGGAGATGATTAAAGAAAATGGAGAAAAGTGGGAGGTGAGCCAGCTGTTGTTTGCTGATGACACTGCGCTTGTAGCAGGATCAGGGGAGGGATTAAGGAAGTTAGTAACAGAGTTTGAGAAGGTGTGTGAAAGAAGGAAGCTGAAGATAAATGTGGGCCAAAGTAAGGTGATGAAATGTACAAGGGGAGAGAGTGACAGTAGGCTGGAAGTGAGCATTAAGGGTGAGAAACTGGAGGAAGTGGATAGTTTTAGATACTTGGGTGCGAATGTGACAGGAAAGGGAGGAGTGGGGGTGGAGGTAGATAGTAGATTGAGAGAAGTGAGTGAATGCCTTGGTGGATTAAAAAGTGTAATGAGAAATCGACATCTGGGAATGGATGCTAAGAGGAGGTTATATGAAGGAGTGATTGTGCCAACAGCAATGTACGGGGCAGAAACATGGAACATGAGAGAGGAAGAGAGAAGGAGTTTGAATGTGTTTGAGATGAAATGTCTGAGAAGTATGATAGGGGTTACTAGGCTAGATAGAGTGAGAAATGAGGAGGTGAGGAGGAGAACAGGGGTGGAAAGGGAGCAGGGAGATAGGGTTGATGAAAGAGTATTAGGATGGTTTGGACACATGGAAAGAATGAGTGAAGAAAGATTAGTAAAAGAAGTGTGGAAGGCGGAGGTTGAAGGAGTGAATATGAGAGGCCGTCCTAGGATGAGATGGATGGATGGGGTGAAAGGGGCTTTATGAAAGAGAGGAATGTCTGTAGAGGAAGGACGGGAGAGGACAGAAGATAGGGGTGAATGGAGAAGGGTTGTGTATAGATGATGCTGTGATGCATGAGGGGGAATGGGTGGGGGATGGGGGGTGAGGAAGTATGTATGATAAAAAATTTTACGCAGCCCGAAGGGATTTCTCCCCGTCTTCTCCTTTTCTGCATGAGGGGATGGAGAGGGGGGATCGCCGAATTTTTGAAGCGGCCTTGTTGTGGATGTGCTGTGTCTTGCGATGCTGCTTCTGACCCAGGTCATCCAGGAGGTGCCAAGATAGGAAGGAGGGTGGAGGGGAGTGAAATATATGGGAAATGGAATGGGTGGGAATAATTTCTATGCCTTTTTCTTTTTGGCTACCCCCCCGTGTAAGGGGGAAAAGGCCTTTGGTATATGTATGTATGTACTTCTATTCATAACCGTCCTAGCAATGAAACCTAATGCTCTGTTAGCTTTATTCCTGGCATTAATCCACTGTTTACTGGATTTAAGGTTAGGACTAACTAGAACATCCAAACTCACTAGAACTCCCAACTCACAAGTACTCCCACTTAGTAGAAGTCCCTAGGAAAGGAAAGCACATGAAAACGAAGACTTCCCTCAAGCTGGGTGTCCCATCCAGCCTGTCCATGTGGTTGCATGTGACAGCAAAGTTGTTCGTCAAGGACGGAAGCCGTGTCCATATAATTTTCACCACACCCATGTACAATTGGTTTCACAATGGCTGGCTTCTTCTGCAAAACTGTAGTTTGGGTACTCATCTATGTCGAGCATTTAGGATACAAGGATGTTCATGAGGTCATCAAAGATGTTTGCGTCCTTAATCTACGACTAGAAGATACACAACTCCTCCCACCACCACCAGGACTCCCACATTCTGGGATTTTGCCCCTAGATTGGGTCTTTTTTTCATTAATTTAGTAACAATATGGGGATGTTCGTGGGAATTCTGGTCACCTTTAGTGGGTTCACAGACCAAGCATCAGTGAAAAAAGCATTTTGCAAGCACTGAACAACAAATACATGGAAGTTCAGCTGGAATTTATGGGTTTTCAGCTTCAAAAGTTAAATTTTTCAACAAACTATTTCAGAGTAAAGCCCCTGTTCCTCACCTTCTAAGGGGAGAGTTTACTAAACTCCTAAAAGAAGTACTCTGTAACTTCTTAAAAATTATGTTGTTAGGCTTGAGGATTATTTTATTATTGACATAATAAAAAAAAAGTAATAGTAAACATTGATCATGTCTATGTTGTAGCTGTAACATGTAGTCTCTGAGTGTAATCGAAGATACCCCATGGAGCTAGACATGTTCGAGTAGCATGTCGAGACTTCTTGGTGGAACTAGTAGAGCAAATCCATAAGAGGTTCAAGGAGATAAAAAGAGAAGATTATGACTGCCTAGACTTCTTGATAACATCTAATACAGTGAAGTGTCATCCTGCTTCATTGGCAGGACTATATATATCCTTTTTTAAAGATGAGCCATGGAATGCACCTATCCCAGCTTCGTCAGGGGGTTCAGCTTCTTTAGTAGCCATCAGTGGCTAAATGCTTTAAAGGTATTGAACCTGGTTCTTGGGGATATCCAAAAAGGCATCCTGGAATATAATGAATTGATAATTTTGTGTAAGAATTGCATTTTATTAATTTAGTTGCTGAAAATTAAAATAAAAAGTTCCTAGAATTCAGCTGTTTGTTCATAGTCACCCAGTTTTCTCTTTTTTTTTCAGTAAATCATAAATCAAAAGTCAGATGTCAGGAACAGTAGGCTACTATTGGAGAGGGGGTATCAGATTGACTTGGGAGTTGAACTTTGGGATTTCAATTATTTCTACAAACTATTATTTTTTATACGTACTATATGATGTAGCTCCACTTGAACTGGTGGACATGGGGTGGTGCAAGCGGGAATTGAAGAATGTAACACCTTGAAGACTAATGAAACTGATATTACTGGAGAGAATGACTGAACCAAAAAAGCATAAGTAGTGAATTCAAATACAAAAATCTTCAAAGAGTAATTGGGTACATGAAGTTGCTACCTTATGCAAAAGCTCCAATTGAAAGACTTTGTAGCATTCTGAAAGCAATTAAGAATGATATCAGAAACTCATTGAAAAGGGAGAGTGATGTGGAACTACTCCATGGAAAACTAGGTTTGGCTTCAAAGAGTAATTGGGTACATGAAGTTGCTACCTTATGCAAAAGCTCCAATTGAAAGACTTTGTAGCATTCTGGAAGCAATTAAGAATGATCTTAGAAACTCATTGAAAAGGGAGAGCGATGTGGAACTACATGGAAAACTAGGTTTGGCTTCAATCGGGATAGCTGCTGATAAATTAATTGTACAGGATCACCCAAGGTAGTTAAAGCTTAAAGGTCAAATGAGAGTTTTGGATTTCTTTATTTTTTGTTATTTCATGTATGAAAACATAACTTAGAAGTTAGAACACTAAAATGCATGTTTTTAGCATTTTATAGTCTTGATTTTATCCAAATAGCATGATCTTAGAAGTGCCTGGTAGCAAACGAATTTTTCTGTCATAGTTAAATTTTCCACTGCTATGGCAACTGATGATGTCAGGATTGCCAGCAAGCAATGTGATGGGGATTTCACATCAAGTGAAGCAGATTTATTGAATTTGGATGCCCTCTTATGTTCCAGTGGGGGTCGCCGATTTAATGAATCGGCCTTGCTGTGGATGTGCTGTGTCTTGCGACACTGCTTCTGACCCAGGGCAGTGGACAGGGTGCAGGGATGACCCGTCATCTAGGAGGTACTAAGATGGGAGGGAGGGTGGAGGGGTGTGGAGTGTTTTCAGGGATGGAATGGGTGGGAATGATTTTATGCCTTTTCCTTTTTGGCTACCTCCTTGGAATATGTATTTACCTACCTAGTTGTATTTACCTAGTTGTATTTTGCGGGAAGGGGAGCTATGCTCGTGTTGTCCCGCCTTTGTATCTTGCAGTGTCTAGTTTGTTTTTAAACTCATGAATGGTTTTTGCGCATACTATTTCATTGTCCAGTTTGTTCCAAGTGTCCAAAACTCTATGAGGAAAACTGTTTTTCTTCAGTTCTCTTCTATAGCTATGTTTTTTTATTTTCTTTCCATGTCCTCTTGTGTTTCTTTTGTCCCAGTTAAGTAAGTTCTCACTATCGAGTACCTCTGTGCCTTTCATGATTCTGTAGATGGTCAATAGGTCACCTCTCTCTCTTCTTTGCTCCAGTGTCGGTAACTCCAGTTTAGCCAATCTCTCTTCGTATGATAGGTTTGCAAGTGCAGGTGCCATTTTTGTAGCTGCTCTTTGGATTCTTTCTATTTTCTTTATATTCTTTTTGGTACTGGGGGACCACAATGTCGCTGCATACTCTAATCTAGGCCTTATCAATGTAACCAATATTTTTTTCATCATGTCTTCGTCCAAGTATGTAAACGCCACTTTTATTGATCTTAGCAAGTTGTAAGTCTCCCCGACAATTTTGTTAATCTGTATATCATAGGACAAGTCGTTCGTGATAATTACTCCCAAATCTTTTTCGGATCCTACTTTCTTTACTTCTTTGGTTCCAATTGTATATTTTCCTGATATTCTGTTTTTGCTTTTTCCAAACTCCATTATGCTACACTTCTTCGTATTAAAGTCCACTTCCCATTTCTGACTCCAGTTCCATACCCTATTTAGGTCTTCTTGCAGTGCTTCACAGTCCTCATCAGTTTCTATTTTCCTTAGCAGTTTGGCGTCATCGGCAAAGAAGCTCATGTAGCAGTTCACGTCCTCATCCATGTCATTCATATAGATAGCAAACATTATTGGTGCCAGCACAGATCCTTGCGGTACTCCACTGATCACCTCTTTCCAGTCTGAATATTTTTCTCTGAGCACTACTCTCATCTTTCTACCAGTCAGAAAGTCCTCTATCCATTTTAGTAGGTTTCCCTGTATTCCTCCTATGTGTTCCAGTTTTTTTAGTAGTTTTCTGTGTGGTACTTTGTCAAAGGCTTTTTGCAAGTCTAGGAATGCACAATCAGCCCATCCATTTCTTTCTTGCACTATGTCTATTAGTCTTGAGTAAAAGCATATTAAGTTTGTGGAGCATGATCTTCCTTGTCTGAATCCGAATTGTCTTGGGTTTAATATGTCATTGTCTTCCAGATGTTTTACCCATCTATTCTTGATTATTTTCTCACAAATTTTGGCAATGGTGCTTGTTAGTGATACTGGCCTATAGTTGGTGGGTTCTTCTTTGTTTCCTCCTTTGTGTATTGGTACAATGTTAGCGTTTTTCCAGTCCTCGGGTATCTTTCCTTCTTTGAGTGAGCTGTTTATTAAGATGTGTATTTTGTCTGTTAGTTCTTCTTTGCACTCCTTTAGAATCCAATTTGCAATACCGTCCGGGCCATGTGATTTTCTGACATCCAGCCTTGATAAATGTTCTGATATTTCCTTTAGTGATGCTGTAAACTCATTCATGAGGGGAGATTTCTTGTTTTTGTCTATGTCACAATTCGGTATTTTCTCTCTGGTGAAAACAGATTTAAAGTGATTGTTCATGACTTCGGCCATCTCTAAATCTTCTGTGTATTCTATGTTTCCTTGGCATAGTTTCACCAATTCCTGTTTGTTTTTAAGTTTACCATTCACATACCGATAGAATAGTTTGGGTTGCTCTTTGCATTTGTCTATAATATCCTTCTCATGGTTCCTTTTCTCCTCTCTTCTCACATTAACATACTCATTTCTATAGTTAACATAAATTTGCCATTTGCTTTGTTTTTTGTCTTTTCTCCACTTTTTCCAAGCTTTGTCCCTTCTGTCTTTTGCCTCACTGCATCTTTTGTTGAACCAACATTTAATGTACTCTCTCTCTCGCTTTTGTCTTGGTACATGCCTGTTTACCCCTTCATTGTAGTTTTCCATCAATATATTCCATTTCTCTTCCACTGCTGTTTCTTCCCTGTAAAATATTTCCCAGTTTGCATTCCAGAAGAATGTCTTTAGTTTTGTAAAGTCTGTTTTGTTGTACCTCAGTCTTCCTTTCCTATGCTTTTCGTTCCTCTCTATGTCTATTTCTTCCTTTAGTATAGTTTCGATGAGTACATGGTCACTCTTTCCAATTGGTGTCTCATACTGGACTTTATGCACTATTTCAGGCTCTGTTGTAAATATTAGATCTAGTTTCGATGGCTCTTCATTATTTCTGTACCTTGTGTTTTCATGGACCCATTGGGTCATTGTGTACTCCATGGTCATATCTAGCAGTACATTGCCCCACGAGTCATCTCCTCCTTGCACTGTCATGCTGTCCCAACAAATTTCTTTGCAATTGAAGTCCCCCATAACTACCAGATTACCCTTACCCATTAGTATCTCATTGAGTGATTTTCTTGTGTCATCTAGCATTTTTTTATGTTCAATTTCTTTCCAAGCGCTTGTTTTTGGAGGCACATAAGTCACCACAAACTTTCTACTTTTCATATTCTTGCCTTCGACTTTTATCATGATCAATTCAGCATTACCTTTGCCCTCTGCAATTTTTGTCACCTTTAGGTCTTTCTTGGCCAAGAACATGATTCCCCCTCCCTGTTTCTTGTCCCTGTTTTTTATCCAGTAGTTGTATAAACCTTGTCCGATAACAGTGGATGGTATTTCACCTCTTAGTTTAGTCTCTACAATTCCCATTATGTCTGGTTTTGCTTCTAACAGATAATCATTGAGTTCGTTCAGTCCCGAAATTAGTCCGTCAATGTTGGTATAGGCCACTTTTAATTTTCTTCCTTCTCCCTGGTTTCTTCTTCCCTTGTTTTGTTCGTTTTGAAGCGCCATTGTCTTAATCTCAAGTCTATTACTCTCCACTGGAATTCTTTGCATTCTGTCTCCGATCTTTTCAAGTTTTTTTCCTTTGCTTCTTCTCTTAGCGCCCTTTCTTTTTCTAATTCCTCAGTACTCATATCTCATTTTATCCATTATTAGAAATTACGTAAAAGGTGACGTCATATTGAACTCGTTTATTGAACTCTAGAAGTTTAATTTCATTAAAGTAGTAAATTATGTATATTTAAATTATTGGATAAAATCTGAATAATTAATATTATTAATGATCAATTGCTACTGATAATTTGTAGTCTATTGAAAAAATTTAAACATTTGAAATAAATACCGAAAATTCTGGTCGGTGAAAAGTAAACAATGGTCGCGAAAATTATAGATATTGCGTGTGGCCTACGACCGGATTCACTAAAATAATAGTTTTCGTCAAGTCAGGACGCTTAGAATTTGTGTCAACTGATACTACAGAGGATCAATTTCGGAGGAACATTTACTCCCAACTTTAAAGAGAAACCTCTCTTTAAAGAATAGAATTACATAATTGAAATTAACGGATAAACTTAAAAAGGCGAATGGGACGTAAGTATAACTCGGCCGAGTTAAAACCGGTCTCTCGAAAATCCGCCTTTTCTAAAATTTACATCTAAATTATCAAGAAGAAGGTAAGATCAACTTTCTCTTTTGAATTAGTTTAACTATAGTAAGAATTATTTGTTTGGATGAGGAAAACAGATCCTTTTCCAATATATTTAAAGAGAGGATTTATTAACATCAAGACTCGGCATAATCTAATTCTCCATAGCCTCCGTGAATTGATTCAGTATTCGAGCCTTCTAAGTGGGCCTATTTGTTTATAATAAAAAGGTAATTGTTGATTCACTGTGCCGATTATTATTAAAAGGCTTCACATATTCGTAAGTAAATTGAGTTGTTTTATATAATAGTTTCAAGAGTTCAATTAAATGAGTTTGTCAAGTTCGCCTAGTATATACTACGGCCTATTTGTTCTTAGTGGAAACCTTGTGTCCAGGTTGGTTTGTGTAGTTGAATTATGGCGTATGTTTAGTGAAATCGAATTGTTTTATGTATAGGCTAGTACTACCTGAATATTTTTTTGTACTTTGTATCAATACAGTCTAATCATGACAAGTGATAATGAGGATAAGGATGAAGCTGGATTTGAGACTGCATTGGTTAAATTGAAACGAGAAAGGGGTATACTTAAAAGAAAAGTTACTCTGATTCTTAATAAATTAAAGGATTCACTTAGTAAAAAGACATTAAACGTTAATTTCTGTAGTAAACAATTAGATATTATTGATCAAGTTATAAGTGAAATTAAAGTTAAAGATGAACAGATTTTAGATCTTCTAAAGGAAAATGAAGTAGATGTTAAGAAATTTGACACATTTACTAGTGAAGTAGATAAGCAAGTAGGCTATCATATGGAAATAGATGAAAGTCTATCAGAATTTGAGGAATTTAAAATGGCAGGGAATAAATCCAATAATCACTCTACAAGCTCTATAGATGCTGATAGATTTGTTGAAACACTCAATAGGCTAGACCATTTTGATACTAAACCGCCTCCCTTAGCTTGCGGCGTTTTTGATGGAACAGAAAAGGATAAATTTACCTTTTCTTCTTTCCTCAATCAGTTTAATAATGTCATAGGTAATAAGGAGAGTATGTCCCAGGCAGTGAAGCTTAGTTATTTACATAGTTATCTTAGGGGTTATGCTTTGAAAATCATTAGCCATTTGTCTATCATAAATGAAAATTATGATATTGCACTAAGATTATTGAAAGATGAATTTCTGGATGTACCCTTTATAGTGGATGAAACTTTCCGAAGGATTCTAAGCGCAACAGTTCCTCAAGGATATGACGAGGAGTTTTTTGCATTAAAGTCATTCATCATTGAAATTAGAGCATACATCTTTGAATTAAAGTCTAATCATGGCTATGATTTTACAATGAAAAATTCTCCTGGAAACTTATTATTGAGTCATATTCTCTTTAATAAGTTGCCTACAGCATTCAAAAGGGAACTGGTTCATAAATATAACAACTATCCTACCTTGACTGAAATCTTTGAGTCATATAATGACATTATTAAGACTCTAATTAAGACCTGTAAAACTACTTTGCCTAAATCTGATAAAATCAATAAGGCCAAAGAAAATTCAAAAAATGCACCCAAAGAAAATAAAAGTTCTCTTCAAATTTTCAAGACAAGTCAAAATAAGGTTGCTCCCTCTAAAAACTTTATTTGTAAATTGTGCAGTGCATCAGGTCACTCCTTAGGACAGTGTGAAAAATATTCAACTCTTAAGGATAAGACAGAGAGAGTACAGGAATTAGGTCTCTGTGCACGTTGTGCTGGATCTGGTCATAAAGAAGATGAATGCTTTGGCAAGCAAAATAAATTAAAATATGGTTGTAAACACTGTAATTCTTATGGCCATATAGCACCCCTTTGTCCTGAATTTAAAGGACCTAACACAAGTAATAATCATCTTTGTTTAACATCTCAACAAAATTCTGAAAATGATTACATTTCCCCTACTGTAACTTTGGAATTTATTCGTGGTAAACAGAGTAAGAAGATCAGATGTTTAATTGATACAGGGAGTCAGCGGTCCTACATGTCAGCAAGAGTTGCTAAAGAGCTGTGTACGGATTTAGATTCGTTGAATAAGATAGACTTCAATGTAAAAACATTCATTGGAGCTGAAGTTAAGAGCTTTAAGCAAACCTTAATAGGTGTTAAAATGAATAAGATAATTCAAATGCCATTTCTTATTGACCCTTCACTCAGCATAAGTTTTGTTGTACCGGGTATGAATGAAGCCCTAGAAAATATAAAAGATCAAGGATTTGAATTGGCTGATGAAGCCTTTGGATTAAATCAGGATAATGAATTAATAGAGGTGGATGCATTGATAGGTGTAGACTTGCTTCAATTCCTTCCAGAATGTTCATTTGCCTCATGCTTGCAAGGGAGCTGCATGGTAATTGGAAATAAAGTAATTCCTATTGGTAATGTCAATCATTTTTTGACTAGGAAACAGGCTTCTCAAATTAGTAAAAAAACGGCAAGTAATAAAGTTCAAATCTATCAATGTCAGAAGTCTTCTAAAGTTCCTGACACCTCAGTTAATCTGATACTTAATCCAATTAAATCTTATTTTAATCCTCTAGAAAACATTCTAAATGATTCAGATATTGAAAATGGGATAGAATATCTCTTTAGCTTGGAATCTATTGGAATTAGTAAGAATGAAATTTATAGTTCAGAGGATCAAGAACAAATTGCTAGATTTAATGAAGCTATTCAGTTTAAAGATGGCCATTACCAAGTTAAGCTTCCTTGGTATTCAGAAAAAATAGAACTGGTCCCTTCTAATTTTCAGGTTGCCAGAAAAGTTTTAGGGAGAGTTTCAAAAAATCTTAAAAAGTCAAATCTATATGAAAAATATGAAGAGGTCTTTGATAAGCAGCTTCAGGATGGAATCATAGAGCAGATTGAAATAGACTTTTCTGATGAAAAGGTGAATAATCACACTTGGATTCCACATAGGCCAGTCATTAAGATGGAAGAGCAGGTCTCGACTAAGATTAGACCAGTTTTCAATTGCTCACTAAAGACTGATAAGAATCTACCTTCTTTGAATGAGGCTGCATATACTGGAGTTGATCTAATGGAGTCCTTGCTTAAACAGTTAATTTGCTTTAGAACTAATGATATAATCTTGCTGAGTGACATCAAGCAGGCATTCCTGTCAATTAGGCTCAGCCAAGAGTTTGATAAGAACCGTTTTTGTTTCCTTTGGGAAAGGGATAAATTGATTGCTTATAGATATAGAACTCTAGTATTTGGATTTACATCATCACCCTTCATTCTACATTATGTAATGAAGAAACATGCCAGTAAATTTCCACTTGACAAATGCACTGACATTCTTTCCAGTCAATTCTATGTTGATAATTTAATATTCACAGGCAATAATTTTAAGGAAATGACTGACCTTTATCGGCTTTGCTATGAAAGAATGGCTCTTGGTGGTTTTATTTTAAGATCTTGGAATTCAAATTCACTTGAACTGAGACAACTGATAGAAAAGGATGGCAAATTAGTTGAACATTCAAATGAGACAGAGAAAATTTTAGGATACAGATTTAATCCTAATATGGATGAGATGCAGCTTGCACCTGTTGAATTTCACTCTGTCAGTACTAAAAGACAATTGTTATCGGAGACTTCAAGTTTGTTCGATCCACTGGGGTTAGTCTTACCCATTAGTATCAAAGGAAAGTTATTGATGAGGAAGGTATGGCAACACAAATTAGGATGGGATGAAAAATTGCCTGAGGACATAATAAATGAATGGGATAATATCAAACCTGGTTTTGAGAAAGCCAATCAGGTCTCCTTTAATAGGCAGGCATTAAATGAGAATGAAGAATATGGACTTAATATTTTTAGTGACAGCTCACAAAATTGCTTTGGGTTTGTTGCTTATGGTACCAGTAAGGAAAGTAGTTCCCTCTTATTTGCTAAAGCAAAAGTGGCTCCTGCTAACAAGGAAAAAGAACATAGCATCCCAGTCTTGGAGCTACTTGGAGTGATTCTTGCTTTAAAGTGCATATCCACTATTTTGAATGCCTATTCCAAAATAAGATTCAACTATATTAATATTGCTGTTGATGCACAAGTTGTGCTCAACTGGTTAATAACCAGACAGACTAAACTTAAATCTAAGTTTGTCAAAAACAGAATAGGTGAAATGGATAGTAAACTACAACAGCTTGAAAGGGATTATAACATTCCCATTAGTTTTAATTATGTCAAAACTGAAAATAATCCAGCTGATCTCTTAACTAGAGCCTTAACCTACAGCAAATTCATCGATAATTTTGAATTTTGGCTCAAGGGACCAGATTGGATGAAATATGATTTAAATACCTGGCCTAAATACCCATTGTTGAGTGTGGGTTTTAATCTGATGAATCAAAATATCAATACTCTCAATACCATGCAAGGAAAGGAAGTTGAAATGAAACCTATTTTTGACATTAATAAGTTTTCAAACTATAATAAAGTTATGAAAATCACTGAGTATCTCTTCAAGTGGATTTGTATGAAAAGTGGTGAAAACTCTCATGAGAAGGCATTGGATTATTGGATCATGATAAATCAGTCAATCAGTTTTGCTAAAGAAATTAGCTTCCTTAAACAAGTGGATACACTCAAGTCAAGTAACTTTAAAAATTCAGAAGTGCCTTCCTTAGTATTGAGTTTAAACTTGTTTCTTGATGAAAAGAGCATCCTGAGATCACGAGGAAGGATTTCCAAATCACTTTATTTTGATTATAATGTACACAATCCTGTACTTTTGGGAAAAGATCACTTTTTCACTGTACTTTTTACCAGATTTTGTCATGCTCAGGTACAACACATGGGAGTCAGTACTACCTTAAATTTCCTAAGGTCCCAAGGATTCTGGATCCCAAAGGGTAGATCTTCTGTTAAAGCTTCAATTAAGGACTGCAAAATTTGCCAGAAGTATAATGCACTTGCCTATAATTACCCTAAAGTAACCAGTATGCCTAAGCAGCACATGAATCTGATCAGACCTTTCAATCATGTGGGAGTTGATTATACAGGTCATGTGTTTTTGAGGAAAGATAATACTAATGCTTTGAGTAAATATTTTATATTGATTTTCACTTGCCTTAATATCAGGGCTGTCCATTTTGAGTTGTTGCCTGACATGTCAACTAAGAATTTCATTCTGGCCTTTCAAAGATTTTGTAATCAGTATACTATTCCAACTTACTTGTACAGTGATAATGCCCGATCATTTGTGAAAGGTGGAGACATATTAGAGAGAACTCTCGAGTCGAATGAATTTTTGGATGAACTCTCAAAAAACAAAATCAAACATGTAAGAATCCCAGTATATTCAGCATGGGTTGGAGCAGCTTGGGAACGTCTTATCAGAACAGTAAAAAACTGTCTGTATAAGGCAATTGGAAGATCTAAATCAACATATTTTGAGTTTCTGACTGCCCTTTCAAACATAAAAAATGCCATTAATTCTAGGCCTCTCACTTATAGAGCCAGTTCAGAAGAATTTGAATTTATAACTCCAAATTCATTCCTCAAACTTAACAACATTGGTTCATTGATGTTCAAAGATGAAACTGATATTTGGGTTAATGATGAAAATCAGGAAAATCTTGAAAATGCACTTTGCAAGCAGAATGAGATGTTTGAGGAATTTAGAAGATTGTGGTATGAAGACTATCTTCTGAGTTTAAGGGATCATGCAAAAAATCTTTACCAGAAAGAATGGTCTGACAAGATAAAGAAAGGAGATGTAGTTTTGATTAAACATCCAAATAAACCCAGACCTTTTTGGTTAATGGGAATAATATTAGAGATAATTATTGGACATGACAATAAGGTTCGGATTGTTAAAGTGAAACAAAATAATGGAGAAATTGCCTTCCATACAATAAAGAATTTGTATCCCATGGAATTAAATATCACTCTTGGAAGTCAAAACCCATCACAACCTTCAGAGGTAGATACTGGAAACGACTCAAATCAAACAAATCCTCAAGCTCCATCTGCAAATAATAGAGATCTCAAACCAAAAAGAAAGGCTGCATTAAAGCAGCGTGAACTTATGAGAAATAAACTTGATTATTTATAAATTATAAATATTAGGTGTTGGGTAAAATGCTACACCCTGGTTCTGGGGTGAGGATACACGAGTTTAGGTGGTGGTTCAGATACTTTACCCTTAATCTAAGGGTGAGAAATTGTTTTATTAAAGATTGATTAGAGGTATTAAATCTTATTGAATCATTTGTATTTATATTGATTTGGACACAAGGTTGCGTTGCGATGCGTTGCATTGCATTGCATTTGTTACAAATGCAATCTCTTGTCTGGAGTATATTAGAAATTACGTAAAAGGTGACGTCATATTGAACTCGTTTATTGAACTCTAGAAGTTTAATTTCATTAAAGTAGTAAATTATGTATATTTAAATTATTGGATAAAATCTGAATAATTAATATTATTAATGATCAATTGCTACTGATAATTTGTAGTCTATTGAAAAAATTTAAACATTTGAAATAAATACCGAAAATTCTGGTCGGTGAAAAGTAAACAATGGTCGCGAAAATTATAGATATTGCGTGTGGCCTACGACCGGATTCACTCAAATAATAGTTTTCGTCAAGTCAGGACGCTTAGAATTTGTGTCAACTGAAACTACAGCCATATCTTATTGTATTTTTCACTCTTTGCCAAGTTACCTACTTTTTCAAATATGTCTTCTACTACCACTTGTGACCTTAGTTTTATCTTTAGAGGTCGATTCCTATCCTTAGTATAGCGACCAATTCTGTAAGTCTCTTCTAAGTCTGTGCCTGAATCACTATCTCCCCCCTGAATTTCATTAAGGATTTCTACTGCTGTCTCTTTTTCTTCTTTTTCTCTCATGTACCTCGCCAATCCTTGTTTTTCTTTAAGCCCATAAACCACAATACATTTCTTCCTATCTACTGTGTCCCTGACCCAATTTGCTTTTTCGTTAATCACTTGAATGATTGTGTCTTTTGCATTATCTTGCATTTGCTGCTTGACTATTTCTTTGAAAGCAATTTCTTTATTTTCAATATTTTCTTTCCACTTCTTAATTTCCTGGATACTGTCCCCACCTAAGTTTTCTTCGATCTTTTGTGTCAATTCTTGGAATTTGTTGTTCACTTCCTGCTTTAGATTTTCGCTATTATTATCATTAGTTTTCTTCTTTTCATTATCATTCTTCAGTTCATTTATGTCTCTTTTCATTTCTTTAATTTCGTTTGTAAGATCCAAGTTAGCTTTTTTCAGGTCAGAAATTTCATGGTTAGTCTTAGATAAACAATCAATTAAACCAATGACCTCTTTTCTTAAGTCCATGATTTCATTTTCCCACCGAGTCCTATTTTTGCTCATCTCTCTCTCTATCTCTAATAATCTACTTAAGTTCTTTCTTTCGTACTTACCAAACCCTAAGAAATCATTGTCATAACACGTGGTGCTTTGTTTATTGTTTACATCGCGGTTCAGTGGATTGCCTCCAGATGGCTCTGATTCGCAACTGGCTTTCGAGTCGTTTTCATTCATTTTTGCTAATTTCGAGTTAACACAATTAACTAGCACTGCATAGATACCATTTCGGGCACTCACGTTCACTCCCCACCCCTACAGTACAAACCAGGTTTTCCTTTTTCGTCGTAAATCCTCTTCTTCTTGGTCGCGCGACGACGAGCGGTGTTGCTTCGATGAGCGTGTGTGTGTATGTATGTAACATTTTGTCTGTGATACAGGAAAACTACGATTGTCCCTCCATTATGCTGTCCCCCCCCCCTGAGGCCCAGTACTTTGATGTAATGGGGGGAGCTTGCATGTAGCAAGGACGGGGCTGAGCTGTGCCAGCCAGGTGCAACCATACTGGAGAGGTCAGCCCTAAGCTACCAGACGAAAACTGAGCCAAAATATTTTTGTTGACGACCCTAGCTTGTCTTTGACCATGGACTGGAATGCTCGTAGGATTTGCTGCCCTCACCCTATGACAGTTGTTTTAGGATGAGGTTTTTAGGGTAGTGAATAGATAGGGGGTCCCTCACCCTTTTCCTTTGTGAATTCCCCTTTCCCTATCCTTCATATTTGCTACCCTACTCTCCTTTTTCACCATCTTTCTCTAATACTTGTTAAGGAAGGCTCTGGTATCCTAGTGCCTCCCAAGCTACAAGTCTGAACCCAGTCAAGTGGGGATGTATACTGTGAGGTCACTACTCCCTGCGAGGGCCGAAAGCTCACCGACTGGGGAATGCATGTTTGCAAGTAGGTACTAGGCTGCTGACTTCCTTTCTCCCTATCCAGTACACATGCAGAGTGATTACGCCGAACCCATCCTAAATGGGACAAAACAAAAGAGGACAAACCCCGGGTTGACAAAGTCTCTAACTCACCTCTGAGGCCCTGCATATGTAAATAGTCGTTTCTGGAACTTCCAGACTCTGCAGAGACTTTTCTTTTATTACTTGAGGCATCAGGCAACTGCAGTATCCTCTTCTATGTATTGATCTTTCTTAATATATGTTGTGGCCTCGTATATTTCCCACATCTGATCTACAGGTCTTTCGTTTAATTTTGCCTCCCAATATGTAAGCTGAAGCTCCTGATGTAGTCCTATGAACTGAGTTTTACCGAAATCGGGTATTTTAGAAACACAAGTATCTATTCTAAAATTGTTTAGGAGTTTGAATCTAAGTAAGTTGTGATCGCTATTTGCAACAGATTCACCGACTTGTACCCCCCCCCCCATAACAGTATAGGACCATTTTTTTTTTAGTCCCTGAGACCTTATGAAACAACAATATATGATGCCCACAGCAATATTTTGGGATCAACTACCCATTAGTGGCCATTTTCAAATTGGCCGCCAGCGTAACTCAAAAAATCACGTTTTCGCTTATAACTTTCCATCTATGACAGATAGAGACATGGTTTCGGTGTCTTTACCTATGTTTTTGAGTACCAGCAATCCAATAATGCATCTTAGAACACTCTATCACGTTTACCTTATTCCCAAATTTTGAAAATAATTCATTTCAAGTACAAATTTGGATTTCTTTCTTTAACCTTACAGAATCATATGGAAATCACATACAAAAAGACAAGAGAAAACATTATCATTTTTCCAATAATTTTCAAACAGCTAGAAACCAGTACATTCTCATTTAAGTTGAGACAATTAGAACATTTATAAAGCATTGGCAATATCATAAAAATCATAGTGCACGAAACATGATTCTCTTGAAGCCTGGACATCAAAAGTGACAAAATTTTCACATTGAATGAGAATCAGACAAGAAACAATGGTCTCAAACTGTCCGGAAATAGATTCAATTTGGAAGTGGGTAGAAACAACTTTGCCAACTGTGTAGTTAATGAATGGAATAAACTTCCTGCACAGGTAGTGCAATGTAGTTCAGTTCGAAGCTTTAAGAATCATTTAGATAAATACCTAAATAAGATGCTGTAATGATTATAATTTATATTATATTATTTGTTTTTGTGTTGTTATCTTTTGTCTGTGATTTTCATTTATTATTAGTTATATGTCAATTCATTATTATTTACTATTTACCTGTTTGTTTATTATTTAACTATACCTATGCATTTATTCATGTATTTTATTTGTTATTTACATTATTATAGTTTTTATTTTATGATATGATTTTTTTTTTCGCATCCGACCTAGATATGGATCAAAAGGTCTCCTGTCGGCATGCTCCACCTTTGTAATCCTTAATAACTGTCATCATCACTGTCACTTGACATGACATATTCATCTATGTCATTTAGTTCCATCTCATCATCAGAAGTCATTTCTTCGTCATTAGCAATGGCATCGTCTTCAGAAGCAACATCTTCTGTCACAACTGGTCCATCAAACCATAGTGGTGTCATTTTGCCATCGGATGATTTCCATCCATGTCCTGTGGGTTCAGGTATTACAGGCAGGGCAACATCAGCACACTTCCAGATGCCAGTCTGGTAGTTCACGCGTTGTATATGCTGATACAGAGACTTCCTACATGGTGGGAACTGGCCAAGATCAATATTTCTATCGACATTGACAGTGCCATCTGGTCCTCCACACTTCTCACTCAGAACAGCATGTTGAAACTGAATCAACACTCTTGTGGTGGGTTCTGCCATACATGGCACAGGTAAATTCCTCCAAGTTATCCACCAAACTCTCAGGAGGATCCCACATGTCTCCTAACTGAGAAAGTGCATCAACGAATCGAGGTGACTTCAAGAGAAGTTTGATTGGTCGCACTTTTCCAATTCCCTTGAATGCACTTGTTGTGTCACAATGGGTGAATGCATGGAGACCCAACAGTGCAGTGCAAAACTGTTGACCATATCCATGTGCCATCTGGGTTATGTTTACAAATCTCTTTTTATTCCCAGTACCTGTGTCAAACAAGATGTTGACGTCAAACTTTCCAGCATGATGAAGTAGCACGAAAAAGACATCACTGTTGGGACTTCGTACCCGAATGTTATCATAACCATGCTCCTGGGCATAGGCACAGTACAGGACTATTCTTGTGTCAGTTTCTTCTTGATCAGAGAACAAGTCTAGAATTTCTGTTTCCTTCACGGCTTGACCGTCTTCAGTCTCCAACAGGAAGCAGTGGCCCTGAGCTACTGTCATCACTTTTCTGTTTACGAGTTTTGGTGCAGAAATATCTGAACTCCATACACGATGGATAATATCAGCCAGTTGTGACTTGTTGTCATCGTTCATCAGGAATGTTTTCCAGTTTTGTGGTTTTTTGGTCATTGGCCCTTTAATGATCAGCTTCTCACTTGACCCACGCTGTTTACGTTCCATTTCCTTGATAGATCCAACTTTATACATGTCTGTTTTAAAGATGAAATCTGATTGCTTAGGGATCCTATCAAAGATGAGGTGAGCTATCTGTTGGAAGTTCGCAGGAATGTCATGCAGAGTGTGAAACAGTGCACATCTTGTATGAACAGTGTTCTACCCTCTGTTGGAAGTGCTATGTCATCGATATCTTTCACTAGGAATTGAAATCCCTTGGTCCTGTCAGTCTTTGCCATGTATCCGTCAGCTGTACCAAGGCTGCAAGGAACAGGACTCATTGGATATGTCATCAGTTGTTCAATATTGATGTTTGGTTGAGACTTGACAAGAAGCTGTAAGGCCAGACTACTATGTTGCTTGTATGTCACAATCTTGTTGTTTGTCGTCTTTAGTCTCACTGTCTTGTTGGCTGCCTCAAATGTCTTCAATTTCATTTTCTTGACTGGCTCGAAGAAATTGGATTTGGTCGCAAGTCTGTCAGTGATGAATACTTATTTTGCATGTTTCCCAGAGACATCTGCAGATAACAGGTCTTTCTCAATTTCAGCTGTTGCGGGAACACCAAAAGATATACAGTACAGCTTGTTAGCATCAGGGACATCAAATGGATTGAGGAAGCTAGTGATGGACTCCATAGCTTTCATGACACATCTCTCACTTTTCTTTACTTCAGCTCGCCTGAGGTCTCTATGATGTTCTCCGCCCTGAGTGTCTGATATCATATCTGCCTTGGTATAGGTAACATCGACAAACTGTGCTCTTTCATGTGTCGTTTTCTCCCATCGCTGGTATGCATCAAAGTTGGTTAGTATCCCAGTCAACCCAGCTCCGCATCTACCTGATCCGCCATGTGATTTAGCATGTTTCATAAATGTTTCCTCGATCGTTTTATCTACTGCACACCTGTTCCCTGGTATCATTGACCTTGCGACACTGATAGCTCCTCCTTTCAACAGCTCAGTGGCACCTGGGTGTGACTCTTCAATATTAGCAAGGAATACAGAGAAGAATGTCAGGTAACGTGCATAGTTGTGTCCATCAAAACTAAAGACAAACATCAGTTTCTGTTAATGATGATGAGGTCGATGAGGATGAAAGTCTTTCTAGATTAGATGTGAACCGTT
The DNA here is from genome assembly GCF_046742065.1 of Oratosquilla oratoria. Lineage (NCBI taxonomy): Eukaryota > Metazoa > Arthropoda > Malacostraca > Stomatopoda > Squillidae > Oratosquilla > Oratosquilla oratoria. Next base: position 16,927,343 of record NC_134819.1, read on the forward strand.
TGTAACATTGTCGATGATATCCATGGTTTTCCTCGACTGTATCTGGAATTTGTAAACAGACATACGACATCCGATGAGGAGATATCTACTGGTTCAGAAAGTCTCCGCTTTTGGATTTCCTTCAGCTTTGATAGTCTCTCTTCTGTCAGTGTTGTCAATGGTCCTGATGAACTGTCTCTGTAATGTATAATGCAATGTTCAGTTTTGGAAGAAGCACCTGCCACACACTCATCCCTCTTGCGCTTCTTGGATGCCATGTTCGTTCAGGATAGACAGTTTACTGTAAAACAGTAAGAAGATAAATTGTAATTTCTAAACAATAACTATGCTGAATAAAATCTTGCACTTTGCGTATTGTATTACAGGATCACTAAAATGTGGCCCGATTAGGCCCAAAATCGATTTTTTTTTTTTTTTTTTTTTTTTTAAAATTTAACAATAAGGTAAACGTGATAGAGTGTTCTAAGATGCATTATTGGATTGCTGGTACTCGAAAACATAGGTAAAGACACCGAAACCATTTTCAAATTTAACACTAAGGTAAACGTGATAGAGTGTTCTAAGATGCATTATTGGATTGCTGGTACTCAAAAACATAGGTAAAGAGACCAAAACCGTGTCTCTATCTGTCATAGAAGGAAAGTTATAAGCGAAAACGTGATTTTTTTAGTTACGCCGGCGGCCAATTTGAAAATGGCCACTAATGGGTAGTTGATCCCAAAATATTGCTGTGGACATCATATATTGTTGTTTCATAAGGTCCCAGGGACTAAAAAAAAAATGGTCCTATACTGTTATGGGGGGGGGGGGTTGAACGGTGGACCCTCCTGGCCCATGGACTACATGCTTTCGCGGCTAGTGATCAATAGATCGAGTAAGTTTCCATATCTTGTGGGCTCTTATACATGCTGAATTAAGTAATTGTCACCATGAAAATCAATCAAGCGACTACCTATATGGCCATGTTCAAGGGTCATCCAATCAATGTCAGTGAAATTGAAATCACCCATTATCAATAAATCCCGGTTGCAGAAACTAGACAGTTCTTGAAATAACAGTTTGTCGTCTGCTAACGATAATGTCTTTGGCCTATATATTACACCTATATTCATTTTTTGTCCATTTGTTTGGGTTAACTCAACCCACAAACTATCATATCCATCCTGTTTCACTTTCTCTAAAACACAAGCATGAACATTGTTTTTAACGTACAACAGAACACCCCCACCTTTCTTGTGGTTTCTATCCTGATGAAAGTGTTTAAATCCCGCAATATTAAATTCAGCTTCCAACTCTGTAATGAACATCAAACAGATGAAGGAAGACATGATGGAAGTGCGCTACTAATAAGACTAAATGATATACACACAAAAATTCCTTTACAAACAAACTTACAAGCTGTAGCTATACAAATATTTACAAAAAAGAAATATACAGTTTGTTCAGTCTACCTGCCTCCAGACAATATAAATTACCAAAATCTCAAACAAGACCTTGACAACCTGATTAATCAACTTCCTTGTCCATTTTTACTCCTTGGAGGTTTTAATAGTAGACATCCAATGTGGGGTGACATAAAACCAAATCCCAGGGGAAATTTGATTTTGTCTTACATTGAAGAAAAAGAACTTAGTATTATGAATACTGGAGCACCTACTCACTTCCATATTCAAACTGAAACACTTACTTGTATTGACTTATCTATCTGTTCACCTGATTGCTATTTGGATTTCTCTTGGGAAATCATGGATGGCTGTTTAGGAAGTGACTATTTTCCAATCACCATTAATATAGTAGACGAAATAGCTGTACCAAGGTCTCCACGATGGATGATAAATAAAGCAATCTGGGCTCTCTTTACATCTTTAACCTTTATAGAAACTGATGCCGAAAACTTCCCCACAGTGGATGAAGCTCTAGATTTCTTGAACAAAGCCATTATGAGTGCCAGTGACAAATCAATTCCCCGCACTAATGGGCAATTTAGTAGAAAACCTGTCCCCTGGTGAAATACCCAATGCCGTTTAACACATAAAGCAATGAGAGCTGCATTCACCCGCTATCGATGGCATCCTTGTCAATTCTATTTGATTTGTTATAAAAAAAAAAAAAAAACGAGCTAGATTCCGATATCAGGTAAAACAGGCTAAACACCAATCCTGGATAAACTATGTTTCTAAAATAAACTGGAGAACTAGCCTCATGAAAGTTTGGACTAAAGTTAGAAAAATATCTGGAAAATACATCCCTACACCATCACCAATCATACAACTTAATAATCAAACACTTCATAGCCCAGATGACGTAAGTGAAGCCTTTGCAGACCATTTCACAAATATCTCTTCAAAAAATCCTTCATCTATGTATTTTCAACATAGTATTCAAGAAGAAAATAATGAATTAAAATTCAGAACAACAAAAAATGAATCTTATAACCTGCCATTCAGCATGAAAGAACTATCAATCCCTGGGGCTAGGGGGTATAGTATAGACTATAGAATATAGCTCCCGCCACGTCGGCTGCGTGTCGTAAGAGGCGACTAATGCCGATCCCCGAGCGGGGCTCTTGTTTCCCCACACAGGGCTTCCTCTTAGACTTCCTTTTCCACTCTTCTCTCCTCTTCCGCTGGCTGTCCCCTCTCATGGATGTGCTGCTAAGCAGAGGGAATCCATTTGAAGAGAGTAGTGCAGATCTAGTTAAATTTGACAATGAAGTGTGTGTTGGCAAGTCCCCCGCCACATCTGTCCAAGTCTTGGAATCAAGAGGAGAAGAGCAGGATGACCATTTTCAGAAGAATGTGCTGGACACAAAAAGTGTACTGCTGCAAGCTCCGATCAAGAAAAACAAATTCCTGCTGTTCCATGAGGAGAAAACTCGAAAAAAGACAGTGTACAATATACTTTATTGTGGCATGGTCTACAGTGTACTGCCCCGGTAGTGCGCGGCAGCGCCGACAACGGCTTGCGCGTTGCCGATATGTCGGCCCAACATATCGTACATATCGTACATCTCCCCCCAAGATAATACATGTACATGGCATTCACAAATGTATGGACATTGTACTATCTGACTGCAGTAACATTCACGAATATAAACATAAAGGAATGTAAATTTAATCAGAGTATCTTACAAGGTATAAGATGAACCAAGAAAAAAAATAAAAAATTGTAGTTGTACAAAAATGCACACGTAAATACAAACAGCTATACACGCATATATCTAATGTGAGGGTGTGGTAATAAAATCCGCCATCCATGCCGGTTGTTTGACACGACGCCGTGGGCGATCCACCGTCTCTTGCTGTGTGTGGAGTCGAGGAGTTGGTGGAGGAGGAGAGCTTGGGTTTGTCCGTGTTGTGAGTTGAGATGAGCCTCTTACGGCTCGCAGATGCCTGCGGTTGCGTAGCGTCAGTCGTCCACTTCCCTCGAGTTTGACTGTATATTGACGATGCGGCAGGATTTCACTGACCACGCCTCGTCTGTCCCACAGCTTCGTGGACTGGTCTTGCACAAACACACGGGTACCAAGCGTTAATGGGGGCAGCGATCTGGGTGTGCCTTGTTTCCCAACCCATGCTTCCTGTTGCCGTACTGCCTCACGCTCCCTTGTCCGGAGGGCGTGTCGCCAGTGGATGTCCACTTTGTAGTGTTGCCTGTGGACGGGGACACCGTCCCGCAGCTGCCTGCCCATAGCCAGCTGCGCTGGTGACTTGTTCACCCCGCGTAGAGGCGTGTTTAAGTACTGCAGTAACGCCATAGCTGCTCTGTCGGTGTCAAGGCTCCCTCCGACGCCTGTGTTGTCGCGAAGTAGCCTCTTGGCAGACTTGACTGCCGCCTCTGCACGCCCGTTCGACTGTGGGAAGTGAGCAGAGGCGATTCTTCCCTTCACTCCCCATTTCCCAAAGAAGTTGCGCATCTCCTCGCTGGTTAGGTTGGTTCCACCGTCTGTCGAGATTGACTCTGGTGCGCCCCACCGATGGAAGTACTGTCGAAGTGTTGACGAGAGCTTGCTTGATGTAGCTCCGCTGGTCAAGTGCGCTATTTCCAGCCAGCCCGTGAGCCTGTCTGCGTACGCTAAGTATACTCGTCCGTCGAGCTGGAACAGGTCTGCCACGGTGTGTTGGAATGGGTACTGGGGTGGGGGTGTCAGGGTGAGGGGTTCGGCGGCTTGCGAGGGTGAGTGCGTGTTACAGCTGGCACAGGTGTCTCTGTGGTGCTGTAGGTCACCTTCCATGCCAGGCCAGTACACAGCCTGTCTCGCCCTTCGTAGCATCCCGTCTAAACCTTGATGGCTTGCGTGGAGGTTTGCTGCCACACGGTGTCTCAGTGCTGCAGGTACCACTAAACGGACCGCTCCTTGTTCGTAGGTGTATGTCACCAGCCCTTGCGACACCGCCAGTCTGTCCCTGACTCCATAGAACTGTCGCAGGCAGGTCAGCTCTTGAGCCCGTTGTGGGTGCCAATCTCCTGCTGTCACTTTCGCGATGAGTAGCTGATAGTCTGGGTCATCGGCGGCGGCCTGCACCACTGCCGAGTTCTCCAGGGCTATTTGGTCATCGCTGTCGAGCACCGCCACTGTTGCGGCCGCTACAGCAGCTTCCATGTCGTTGGCCAGCTCTTCATCTATGACGTCCGGTGGTGCACAGAGCGCTGGGTAACGGGACAAGAAATCGGCTGCAGAGTTGCGCTTACCTGGGAGGTACTTGATCTGGAACCTATATTGCAGCGTTTTCTCCTTCAGGGCAAACAGTCTCGGGTTCACTATGTCCTTCAGCTCTCTGTCCCCCAGGAGCTTCACTAGCGGACGGTGGTCGGTGATTATGAGGAGATTGGGGCATCCAAGCAGGAAAAGGCGAGCTTTACGGAGGCACCATGCGACAGCCAGAGCTTCGCCCTCCACCGGTGCGTAACCTGCCTCCGCGGGTGTTAGGTGACGGCTGCCACACAGCGCCAAGCGCCACCCGCTCTTGCAGCAGAAGGGAGCCTCTCTCAGGGGGCAGGGGCAGTATTGCTGTAGAATGACAAAGCCAATGCCCACCTTGCTCCAGTCCGTCACTACCACCGTAGGTCTGTCCTTGTCGTAATATGTTAGGCCTTCTTTGGCGAGCTTGCAGACTACTTCTTTGGCTTGCCGAAACTTTTCCTGTAGGTTTTCGTCCCAGTAGACTTTCCTCCCCTGTGGTCTCCGTAGTAACTCTCGGAATGGCTCCATGACTGGAGCGGTGGCTAGGAAAGGTGCCAGCTGGTTGACGAACCCATGCCAGGAGCGTATGTCTGTTATGGATGGTTCGACAGGCATGTCAAAGTTCCTGATGGCGGCCAGTCTTTCTTCCGTGGGCTTGTAGGCGTCCCAGCCTACATGAAAGCCCACAAAGTCCACCTGCCTTCTACAAAACCTGAATTTTTCTGGTTTCAGGGTCACACCTTTCATGGCACACGTCTCCAGAAAATCATACGTGTGCCAGAAGGCGTCTTCCACGCTGGCGTCGTACAGCAGGGTATCGTCCACACACTTGAATTTTCTTGGGATCCCAGCGATGGCGTCGTCGTACCTTCTGGTATAGGCATCCGGAGCAGCACAGTGGCCCATGGGGGTTCTACAGTACCTATACCTGCCCCAAGGTGTGATGAAGGTAGTAAGCCTTCTGCTGGCTTCCTGTAGCTCTACCTGATGGAAGCCCCAGTGAGCATCTGCTGTTGTCTTGTAGGTGTGGCGTGGGATGCCAGATACCATGTCAAACGGTGTAGGAGTGTGGTGGGTCTCTCTCCTGCAGGCGGCATTGAGTTTCTGGTAGTCGATGGTGCGTCTCGGTTGGCCCGACTTCTTCGCGACCACCACCATCCTTGCGCACCATTCTGTTGCCTCTCCAACTGGTACCGGCTCCAAGATTCCCTTCCTCACGTCCTCGTCCAGCTGCTTCTTCACCACCGCCTCCCAGTGTTTCGGCACCGTAGCCGGTGTATGGCAGGCGTAGGGCTTGGCGTCCGGGAGCAGGTGGATGGCATGTGGCTCACCTTCCATTACTGGCAGAGGGCTCCTGTCAGTATTGAACGTTGACCCGGAAAAATGGCGGAGAAGCCAGTTCTCTAGCTGTGGCACATTTTCTTCTAGCGAGGTGAACGGGACTGAGGTAGGCCGCGGCAGCGGCAGTGCGCCGTCAGTTGACTCGGGGGCAGCCGATGCTGCAACTGCGGGCTGGTGCGGGAAGTTAGGGTGTACCAAACCCAGATCCTTACAGGCCTGTAAGGAAATGTAGCAACGGGAGGCGGTCTTCACGACGAAGACCTCTTGCGTCGTGAACCTGCTGCCATGTTGCATGCGACAGGTAACTGCGCCCATGGGTTTCAGGCTCACATTCGCTACGTCACGCAGGCTGCCCCGGCTCACTAGCGATGTCGTATCAACGCCCAGGGCGGCTAGCAGGCCTGGTCCCGCAACGCACACCTGGGCTCCTGTGTCCGGTATCACTCGGATCCTGGCCGATGTCTCCTTCCGTGTGTCGCTGACGGTCACCCAAATACACGGCTGGCTCTGGGCTTTCCCTGCGGCTGCAATTACTATACCGGAGGCTTCCCCCTCCATCGCAGCTGCTTTTTTACTCTTCCTGCACAGGCGACGTAGATGACCGGTCTTGCCGCACCCGTAGCATGTCAGCGTCTCCGCAGGACACATGCCTTTCCTTGGCATGTGTTTGCCCCCACAGTTGCCACAGTGGGGCTTGTGGGGTGGTGGGCGGTTCCCAGCGACCTGTGGCTGGAGATCCTCTTGCGGTGCGCATGGCTGCGGAGTCACCGCCGCCGTTGGCGTTAGCGTCTCACGCCCAAGATTACCGTCCAGACCTGGGGGAGCGGCGTCCTTGTGAGCCGCCTCGAACGCCACACAAAACTTACGCAAGGAATCTGTATCCTTGAACGAATCACATTTGCGAAATACCTCCTCTTTTAAACCAACACTCTCCAAACCACTCACTAGCTTACGGAGCAGCATGTACTCAGACAAGCTACTGTCACAATGGGGGCACTTAAATTCGCAATCCGCTGCACACTGAGCAGACCGAGTAAAGTACTCACTTATGGGCTCGTTGCGTTCCTGGCGAGCGGTGAAGAACCTGCACCAGTCGGCTGCCTGGTTGGTCGCCTGGAGGGCGATGCCACTGACAGAGTCCAAGGCTTCCTTGACGGTCAGTGCCTGCCACTCGGCTGCGGTGAACCTGGCATCTAAGGAGCGTTGCAGAGGAGGCGTGCAATGGAGGCGGATGTACAGGACGGCCTCCGTCGGTGCCCACCCATTCAGGTCCAGCCAACACTGCATCGAACGTCTCCACGACCGGAACGCTGCTGTGGACATGTCCATGTCGCACTTCTCAGGGGCTGACGACCGTGAGACTGATGTGGTCTGAGCAGGGCGCGCTGCTAGCTGCTGCTGTAGGGAGACGATGGCGTCGGTTTGCGCCAGGAGCAGCCGGTGAGCCTGCTCGAGTGCTGTCGGCGTCTGTGGCGTCTGTGATCCACCCAACACTCTCCTGTGGGTGGATCTGGGGGTATAGGTGGGTCTTTCTCGTGCACGTCCAGCCATGGTGGGTAGCGTAGGTTTGATCTCTCACTGCGCCATGTACAATATACTTTATTGTGGCATGGTCTACAGTGTACTGCCCCGGCAGTGCGCGGCAGCGCCGACAACGGCTTGCGCGTTGCCGATATGTCGGCCCAACATATCGTACATATCGTACAGACAGCAGCTCAGAAGAAGGTGCAACACTTCGAACAACATACAGATCTCTGTGGACAAACATTCATTGTTTGATAGCTGGGGTGGAAATTTGGAGGAATTTTTCCGTCATGAATCCTCCTCATCACCACCTGCACTGGCTTCTGAAGGGTCCATCAACTCTTGCAACAAGTCAGATTTATTAACCTGCATTATGGAAGCAAGTGCAAGTGCAAGTACTGGACTTTCTGCGGATGAGGAGCTCGTCGCACCAGATGATTATGGGGTCATCGTTATTGATGGCGGTGCACTGATCCACTCTCTTCCTGGTACAGCTGTCCAAGGCAAAACATTTGCTGAATATTTCACCAAAGTTTTCTGCCCAAGAATCCAGCATGAGTTGAAAAGAGCAGCGAGAGTGGATATTGTATGGGATCAGTATCGCGAGGAAAAGGCACACGACAGCGAGTATGTGGTTCTGCCAAAGTACCTGGAAATTGGCAAAACTTTTTGTCTAATGCCGAAAATAAAAAAGAGCTCTTCTCATTCCTATCAACTAGCATTGTGCAAATACCATTCCATGATGGCAAACAGGTTTATATAACTTCTGGTGATCAAGTCCTCAATGCAGGGAATGGACCCCCCCATGGGACGATGTAATCATGAGGAGGCAGATATTCGTGTCCTGGTATATCTTCTCCATGCCCTACAATATTCATCACAGGGAATGGTCTATACTGGCGACACAGACGTTGTCGTAATACTTCTGTGTAACTTCCACCACATCAAGGCTGTCAATCCGGAGTCAGAAATCTGGATTTCTTTTAAAACAGGAAAGACAGTCAACATATCCCTCAACAGCATTGCCTCAAGTTTGGGTGCGACAACGTGCAAAGCCTTAGCTCTCTTTCATGCATTCACTGGGTCAGACAGCACGTCATCTTTCAAATACAAAGGCAAGCGATACGGCTCCAAGCGGAAAGATGAGGTTCCATCCCTCTTGAATGAGTTTGCGACAATTGCTAGCACACCATTTCTTACATCGCCAGAGTTGAGGGAAGTGGTGAGTCACTTTGTTTGCAAAATGTACTCCGACGAACCTATCACTGATGACACCAACGTTGACCTTGTTCGAATGAGGGTTTTCTGTCACAGGACTCGGAATGTGGAAAGAATACCGCCTACAAGTGATGCGCTGGACCAACATCTCAAAAGGAATGTCTTCCAGGCGAGCATCTGGACCACAGCGCACGAGCCACTGGCACAATTCCCAAGCCCAAGCAATCATGGATGGATGGAAAGAGATGGCCAACTGGTTCCCATATGGACCACGTTGCCCATTGCCAGGGATGTGTTTGATCTAGACGTGAAATGCGCGTGCACAAAATCCTGCTCGTCATGCAAGTGCAAAAAGGCTGACTTGAAGTGCTCACGTTTATGCAAGTGCAAATGTCCTAACTAAATTACCATCATAGTAGTGCGAATGAGTAATGATCTTTAGGTGCACTTACCTAATCAATGAAACATCACTAAGAACAAGGAAAACAGACTGTTCAGTTTATATTCATGGTATTTTATAGAATTTACGTTCATAAGTGTTCAATAGTTAACATGCATAATTCTGCAAAATTGTACTGTAACGGTCAAATAGATACTCTGATGCAACCAGAAATGGTTTTATCTGATTCCTTGACCATGAAAACCTAGGTATAGATACCAAATTCATGTTTCTAGGTTGAATAGATTCCAAGATATTGACATTATTAGATTTTGATGGCGGCCATCTTGGAAAATGGCGGGAATGTATGAAGACCCCCATGTGATCTTTGTCCACTCGGACCAAAATTTTTACTTAGGCCCTAAGCTTCAAAATAGTACTAAAAATCAAACTTTTGCAAAAAGGTGAAGTGACTGATACCTCAGCCCCCCCCACTATTATTTTTTATCATACTAAGGGGCACGAAGTTTTCATTGAGGTTATGACGGATTGAATATTTGAATTTTCGACGAGATTAGTTCCAGTTTTGGGTCGTTTGGAATCTATTATCATTCTGATAAAAAAAAAAAAGTCAGGTCATATTCCGTAGTCACCCATATCGACAACTTGACTAATTCAAGGAAGTAGATTGAGTTGGGAAGTCGCGTTCGGGACCCAGTCCAGGGCCGTCTTCGTCTGTAGTGTCGCTATCTCCGTCTCCATGGTAACCACTGGCCAAGAGGATTTCTTCTTCTGTCTCCCCTCCGACGTCTTCGCCATCATCGGCACCTCCAACGGCCCCTTCGTCACTTCCTTCACCGATCCCTTTGTCGCTGTCTTCGGTACTCCAGTCAGTACTGTAGTCTATAGCAAGATCGAGAGAATACAAGGTCTCCTCGCGCGCATGTTGTGACGTCATCTGAAGGGGAGCCCACAGAGAAAATGGTGAAAACGTAAGTGAAAAATGTTAGGTAAAAGAGAAAACGTACAGGCACCACACAGTTTCTGGGAGACTTACCTATTTCATGTTCTGCAACCGTTAAAATGGGGGTTTCATTTTGGAAAAATGTTCTTGTGGTTTATCTTTGACATATTTAATAAAGAAACAGACGATGCAGTTAAAACTGGTGATTGACATAAACGCCATCTAGTGAGAGAGCCGCACACTAAAATGTATGTGGACGATGCGGCTCTCCGTGCGCTATCCCGTCTTTCCTATATAGTCTTTGGGCCAAGCACTGCTAGTGACGTCAATGCGCAAACGACCTAAATATTGAATAGCTGTTGAGTAGACCTTGTATTCTCTCGATCTTGGTCTATAGTATCTTCCGAAGAAGCGTTCGACTCCGAGGTTGTGGACCCCTGGGGCCGTATACACAAAACTTGCTAGCACTAACAAATAGCTGTAAGGGTAACAAATTCCTGTTAAGGCTAACATTTAGCTGTTAAGCACTAACAGTGGATACAGAAAACTTGTTAGGGCCTTAAAAGTACTGTTAAGGTAAAAGTGTTGTGGAGGACTATTAAGCTCACAAATTCCTGTTAGTAGAGAAGATGGCGGAACAACAACAACTACAAAGACGACAGCGAGTTTATCGACAGCGACGGGACATATGACGACGAGTACAATGACGACGAACTCATCATACGCTTCAGAATGAACCGTGCTGGTATAAAAACAATGGCTGATTTAGTGAGGGACAAACTTCAATCCCGAACAGAACGGAATCGACCACTGAGTCCTGAGACGAAGGTGGCAATTACCCTATGATATTTAGCCACAGGTAAAATGCAGCAGTGACGACTTTGGGACCTCGCAAGCAACAATCAGCCGTGTCATTACTCAAACAATTGATGCACTATCAGAACCAGATATTGTAACTCAATTTGTAAAATTCCCATTGACTCGCCAAGATCAAGAAGTGCAAGTAAAACAAGCAGAGTTCATGGAAGACTAGGTTTCCCGGTGTTGTGGGTACCATGGATGGCACAAACATTAGAATTGTGGCTCCAAGTGTCGATGAACATTTATATGTAAACAGAAAACGATACCACAGCATCAACGTGCTTTGCCATGCCGCCCTCTTGTCCTTGTGGTTTAAACTTGGCTTGAATCGCCCATTTATAATTATTTTTTTCTCCATAATCACGTTGACCAAGAGGAATGTTTTCTCTTGTGACCAATTTGGCTTCCTTTTCTTTTTCTGTGATTCTTCTGCCATGTCTATATCCTCTGAAATAATTGTTGAGTCTTCTGTCGGAAGATTTGAATGTGGCGCGGCCGCCTGTACAATGCGCCTTCGTCCAAAAATATCTGTCGTTGGTTAATAAGTACTCATAAAAAAACATACATACGATATCTATGTGCTATCATGATACTCTATTAATAAATTCTGAACAACTGCATTAATAACACTGTTTTATGTGTGCAATTTCTAATAATACGTCCATTTACATGTTCATAAGCTGCTAACTTCAGCACTGTTTAGCGGGACTTGACAAACAACTGTTTACTAGCTAACATTTGTTAGTTAAGCATTGGTGTATAACTTTGTGGTTTTCCGTTAGCTAGCAGAGATTGTTAAGGCTAACAAACAAGTTTTGTGTATACGGCCCCTGGCTGTCGTCAACAACGTCGGCGATGGCGTAGAAGCTGTTGCGGACAGGTTCCACATCTGAGCCAGAAGAACTGGAGCTGCCGCCTCCATCACTCTCTGCGTTACCCTGTCCCTGGCCCGGTCCTGGTTCCTGTCCCTGACCCGGTCCTGGTTCCTGTCCCTGACCCGGTCCTGGTTCCTGTCCCTGACCCGGTCCTGGTTCCTGTCCCTGACCCGGTCCTGGTTCCTGTCCCTGACCCGGTCCTGGTTCCTGTCCCTGACCCGGTCCTGGTTCCTGTCCCTGACCCGGTCCTGGTTCCTGTCCCTGACCCGGTCCTGGTTCCTGTCCCTCACCCGGTTCTGGTTCCTGGCACAGACACTGTCCCTGGCACAAACACCGCCCCCGGCACTGACACAGTCTCTGGCACTGACACCGTCCCTGGCACCGACACCGTCCCTGGCACTGACACCGTCCCTGACACTGACACCGTCCCTGACACTGACATCGCCCCTGGCACTGACACCGTCCCTGACTCTGACACCGACATCGTCCCTGACACTGACACTGTCCCTGACACTAACACTGTTAGTGACATTGACAATGTCCCACTTCCTGACACCGTCCCAGTTCGTGACACCGACACTGTCCCAGCCCCAATTCCTGTCCCGTTTCCTGCCTCAATTCTAGTCCCTGTCCCAGCCCCAATCTCTGCCCAAGCCCCATACCCTGTCCTTGACACTGTCCCTGTCCCAGTCCCCGTCCCTCTGCTTGTCCCTGCATCTGTCCCAGTCCAAGAGCCTGCACCTGTTCCTGCCCCAGTCCCACCCCCTCTCCCAGTCCCACCCCCTCTCCCAGTCCCACTTCCTGTCCCAGTCCTTGTCCCAGCCCATTTTTTCTTGTAAGACTAGAGTTTCCTGAAATGAAATCGCTGGAGATCAGGTCGTCGTTGCTGTCGCCGTCGTCGTTGCCGTCGCCGTCGTCGTTGCCGTCGCCGTCGTCGTTGCCGTCACCGTCGTCGTTGCCGTCACCTTCGTCGTTGCCGTCACCTTCGTCGTTGCCGTCGCCGTTGCCGTCGTCGTTGCCGTCGCCGTCGCCGTCGTCGTTGCCGCCGTCGTCGTCGTTGCCGTCGCCGTCGTCGTTGCCGTCGTCATTGCCGTTGCCGTCGTCGTCGCCGTCGTTGCTACTGCTGTTGTCGTCGTCGTCATTGTTGTCATCGTCTCTGGCGTCGTGGTTGTCATTGTTGCCACTGTCGTTGTCATTACCGCCGTCGCTTCTGTCGTCGCTGTTATAGACCCTTGGTATGTAAATAGCCTTTGGTCCCAGAGGTCCTAGACCATCACTACTCGTGCTGGTATACTCTCTGCCCAGCTCGTTGAGGCAGTCTTTTAGATATCTCGCAGGAGCTCTCAATTCTGGAATCTTTGGCACCTTCGGACTCCTTGGCTGACCGATTGTTCCTTTTAGGTTCGTAAGTCTTTTTCATACTTGTCCGGTATGTAACCGACAGTAGACGACTCTACCGACTGGAATTCGACCGCGCGGGAACCGAAGGTGGACTCCGGGGCAGGCGCCTTGTCCGATTCTGACATAGCTGCACCCGGAGCACCAGCCTGAGCCGAGGTCCCTCCCATCCACACGCCCCCACCCCCGAATATGTCTTTGATACCCAGTGAGGTACGGTTGCTCCCCTTACTGGGATGAAACCCGTAGAGAAGAAACCTATTGAATTCTCGAAGTAAATCGAAGTTGTTGACATCGATGCCGAGCTTTGTGATAATTTTTTTTTGTATTCTTCGTCCTCTCGCAAAAGTTTGGTCATGTTCGGATTGACGAAATGGGCGATGTGGATTTGATGATACAGGATGATGCAATTCTCGAACGTGGTGTAGGCGAAGCAAGGAGATTTGTGACATGACGCCTAAAGCGGTGCTGGGATGCACTCCCTTCCTCGTGATGAGGGAGCTCTTGACCTCCGTCGTCATCCACATCAGTGAATTGCTCTAGAACACGGCTAATTTCTGGACCAGTTGCAATCCAGCGTTCTAGCATCTCAGGGTTCTCTGTGATCCCGATCACTCCCCCAACTCCTTTCACGCGTTTGTTGGCCTGCTCAATCGGAATGGAGGAGTAACGATGATTGCTCCGACTTATTGCCCAATGACCTGCTTCAAACTCCTCTTGGATACTAGAAGGAAGACTTTCAAGGTCTCTGATGAACACGGAAACCCACCTTGCATAATTCTGGTGATCAAGTGCAAACAACAGAAGCACTAGTTTTTTCAGAGTAGCCACCATAAGTTTGAACTTTCGCTCCCATGAAGATTAACTGTTCGTACTTGTGAATGAGCAACCAGAACTGCACTGTTGGTTTCTCTTTGCAAGCTCCAGAGACCCAGTCCTCGAAGGTCATTTCACTTCCGCCGTCTTCATAGGCTAGTTTCAGTAGATTATCGAGCACCACTACAGTAATCTGGTGAGCATACCGTGTTCTCATTGGATCATTTGCTCTCAAGTAAGATGTCGCTGCAGTAAATACATGTAAGTATATAATAACCGAGTATATCTGATTCCTTGACCATGAAAACCTAGGTATAGACACCAAATTCATGTTTCTAGGTTGAAAAGTTTCCGAGATATTGACATTATTAGATTTTGATGGCGGCCATCTTGGAAAATGGCGGGAATGTTTGAAGATTCCATATGATCTTTGCCCATTCGGACCAAAATTGTTACTTAGACCCTAAGCTTCAACCTGGTACCAAAAACTAAACTTTTACAAAAACTTGAAGTGAAAATTTGGAAGTAGGTAGAAACAACTTTGCCAACCGTGTAGTTAATGAATGGAATAAACTTCCTGCACAGGTAGTGCAATGTAGTTCAGTTCGAAGCTAAGAATCATTTAGATAAATACCTAAGTAAGATGCTGCAATGATTATATTTTATCTTATATTATTTGTTTTTGTTTTGTTATAATTTGTCTGTCTGATTTTCATTCATTATTAGTTATATGTCAATTTATTATTATTTACTATTTACCTGTTTGTTTATTATTTAACTATACCTATGCATTTATTCATGTATTTTATTTGTTATTTACATTATTATAGTTTTTATTCATTGTTTTATTATCAATGATTTTTTTTTCGCATCCGACCTAGATATGGACCAAAAGGTCGGCATGTCGGCATGCTCCGCCTTTGTAATCCTTTGTAAATGAAAATTCGCTTATGGTGGTAACCGCACTATAATATCCGGCCATACAATGGTGACCTATTAATTTGTCCGATAATATGTCTCCCTGTTGAATAAAACATTTTTGTTTTAAGAAAAATAAAATATTCAAAGGGCGTCACCATGGCAAATGTGCAACGGATCGTCAGACTTTGTTATCGCTGACTGTTTAGACATGCTCCGGTTCTGAATGAAAAATACATGCTAGGTGTTAGAATATATTAATTTTGAGTGTCGTCCAGAACACAAACTGTGTATACCACGGGTATAAAGTTGGTAGTTGTTTGTTTGATCTAAAACCTTCAAGAACGTTGATCTAAAACTTAAATTTTATCTTAAAATATATACAGCATTGGAACGTGTCCATGTTGTTTTGTCGATTATTTGTGAATTTTGTAACATGCATTTTTTATATAAATGTGATATTTTCGTCTTAGAATTACACAATAAATTTTTGAGCTGTATTCGCTTACAATATTACCTTGTGTACATAAGATTTATAGGTGGATACCAATAAATATTTTTCACTTATTTATACATGAGGGTACTGGGGATTTTATTGGAATTAAATATTAATAACAATGAAATAAAATATACGGTTAATTTTTTGTCCCCAGAACTTTGTTTTCAACATGAATTGGTGTGCAGTGCAGACTAAATCGGAAGCACTGATTCTGCCACACGCTTCGTATCATTGGCTCCTCACCTTCCTTTCAAAATTTCAAAAGAGGTCCACCACCCATTCCCCAATCAAGGATTCATGTGAATTTTTCTTTCAGCCGCTAGTTGCGAGTTAATTTCGGTCTAATTTGCACCATGTATCATGAGTAAAGCTATGAAATATTGCTTTGACTTCATTGGGTGAAAATTAGATTACCCTAGCAACCAAAAGGTAGGGTTACACTAGTGGACGAAAAGCCTGAAGTTCAAATTTTGCATACGTTCATCCTATAATAAGTGGTTACATGTTAGTCCAGCTTTACCGTGTAGAGAAACTTTTACCAATCACTTAAAACGAGCTACAGTAAGCCCCACCCTCTATCCAGAATGAGGAACTTTCATTGGGAGAGCTAATGCCTATGTCACTTTCTTGAATATTTTATCACAAATAACTTTGAACGACTCGCGATCTCTAAAATACATTTTTGACTATCTTTCCATATCTTGTACACACCCGTGGCTCCTTTCCTGTATACTACAGTTAGGTAAATACACACACAAACGCGCGCGCGCACACAAACACACGACTCGTTGCGCTACGAGTCGTTATTCCAACTCTCGTGGGTGGGGAGTTAGGGTGTGTGCGTGTGTAAGGTCACAGCATTACCCATAAATCGGTCACATGTGAGCTCTGAGCTCTCTTCCAGGAGGGAAATAGCTGTCGATCACGAGTCCAATACATGATCCAAGACCGTGGTGAAAACACACACACACACACACACACACACACACACACACACACACACACACACACACAGGACACACACACACACAGGACACCACGAGCATAGCTCCCCTTCCCGTAAAATACAACTAGGTACAACTAGGTAAATACACACACACACACACACACACACACACACACACACACACACACACACACACACACACACACACACACACAGACAGACACACGCGCGCGCGCGCGCTTGAAGGGCCTCTGAGAGAGAGAGATGTCATATTATTTCTTAATATAGTCGGGATGCCTCGCATCCTTAAGCGCCTCTTGTAGTCATATCTCCTCTATTAGAGCATGAATAAATTCAATATTCCACTCCGTCACTGCGAAAAGTGTAGATATCAAGCAAATGTTGATAAAACATTTCGCGCGTAAGAAAAATTACCATTGTTGACATACACCCCCCCGGGGCCCAGTACTTTTATGTAGTTGGGGGGGGGGGCTTGCGTGTAGCAAGGATGGGCTGAGCAGTGCCAGCCAGGTGCCACCTTCCTCCCGGAGCCGCTCACGTAGACCCAACAACAAGTCCCGCTCGAGAAAGAGTTCTATCTCTCCCAAGAGGCCTAGGACGCTCAGCTCGTCCACACCCTCCACATCCCGGTCACGGCACCATCCTCCTTCCGGGTTTCTTAAGCCGATAAAAACAATTTAAGCGGCACGAGCCGCGACAAAGAAGAGGCATAGGTCCTCTCGCTATCCGGCCTTTCAGGCCGCGCAGACTAGAGCATCCCTCCCCCCCCTCAGAGCAGCCTTCTAACGAGCCTCCGGCTCTGGCCCCCTCTCCCACACTCCCTCCTGGTCCTTCCCTCCGCCCCTCCGCGCCGGCGACGGGTATAGGACTGAAAGGCCCCTCTCATGAGGAACCCCCCTCTCCCAATCAGACGACCGTCGGGTTGGGGGACGGGGTGGAGGACCACCTTCGTTCATCTTTACCTTATCCTCCTACCACGACGGACTCTTACGAGATCCGCCCCTTCTCATGGTTTGGCCTTGCATACATCCCCCCTGTGTAGCGGCGAGGGATTTTATTCAGCAAAGATGGGGTCTCGCCTGTTGGAAACGCTCTTCAGTACGGGGTCCTGTCATCACCTGAATGACATCATTTGACGTCTCGATCTAGACTCCGCCCTACTAGGCTGTCCAGGCACCTAGGAAATGACACCTCGCTATATCACAATGTGATCCTGTGACGTCAGTGATCCTTTGAAGTCACTATATGATTCTTGGATGTCACGATGTGCTGTGACATCTTAATGTGACCCTGTGACGTCGTGATGTAACTCTGTGGCATCACGATGTGACCATGTGACATCTCTAATTCTGTAACATTACTGTATGGTCCAGTGGAATTACAATGAAAACATATGACGTCACGATGGGGGTCCTGTGACGTCATTTTGTTGGTGTCGTCACGATATGATTACATGATGCCACGATGTGATAATAGTTCACGATGTGATCAGGTAACGTCAATATGCGATAAAGTGATGTCACGGTATGATAAGATGACGCCATTATGTGATAAAATGACGTCACCATGTAGTCCTATGACGTCAGTTTGTGGCCCTGTGACGTCACGAGGCGATCCTATGACGCCATGATTAAATACGGTGACGTCACAGTATAATATGGAAGTCAGCTTGCGAGTGATGAGACGCCACAAACTGCCATAGCACACTATTGGATGAGGACTCTCGCCACGGGCTTCGAGGACTTCCCGCGGGTAGACTTGGGGTGAGTTGGATACATACCGAGGGTCCAGGCCCGTCTTAGCGGGAGACGCTCAGGGAACGTCTTCACCCAGGACGAAGCCTCTTGACTAACTCCCACGGACGAGGTCGCTCGGAAACGAACTCGGCCTCGCATGTATGTTGTTGTACGTTCTACAATCGATTTTGTGACTTCACTACACCCTCCGGGGATCGGAATCCATCTTGCCCTACTAATTTGATTCTCTTTACCATATAATTGTACCAGACTCCCTTTCGGACTCTCGCTTACCCCGAGGATCTTCACGAACCTAGTGAGAGTGGTAGGCTTACGCTGGACGGAAGCAAGCGTCTCCACACTCATGTACCTAGACGGCTAGTTGATGCATTTGCCCACCGGGGAGGGTGCATCGGCCGACATTTCGGTGGCTCTGAGAGGGTTGGCGGACGTGGAGTTCAGGGTGGACTGGGACGGGTCTGCCCTCGCTCCCACACAAAGACTTTATTGGCTCGAGATTGAGTGGGACACAGCGCTCTTCGGGTGCTCCACTGCGCCAAGAGAGCGTGCTTCTCTCACACGTTCTCCCGCTTTCGGTGTGTGTGTGGGGGGAGGGGAGTGTTGGGTTGCCTCACCTTCGCGACCCCGGCCCTTCCACTGAGCCGCTTGGGGCGCCGACGGCTGGTACGGGAGGTCGACAGGAGCATACTGCTCCTCCCGCGCGACCTGCCCAGGCCGGTACCCTCAGCACTCTACAGCTTGTTGCGTCCCTGGCTTCGGTCGGGGCCCCTACGCCGGTCGCACTATCCAGGTTTCAGGAGACCTCCGTGGTGTGGCAACTACGCCCACAAGTGTTCGAGTCGCTCTCCCTCCGTTACAGCACCCCAGAGGTGGACCTGTTTGCCTCCCCAAACACGACCCAGCTCCCCCTCTACCTCACCTGCATCCAAAGGACACGCACAGGAGGCCCAGACGCCTTCACGGAGGACTGGAACAGCTGGAAGTACGCATTCATTTTCCTCCTCCAGCGACACCGGTCCTCCTGAAGGTGATGCAGACCCTCAGGTCCTTGAAGGGTCAGGTCCTCCTGATAGCTCCCTACTGGCCAACCCAGCCGTGGTTCGGGGAGCTAATGAGATGGGCCCCTTCTCCCCTTCTACTGGGGTCAGCCTGCCTAACCAACAGCCTTACCGCGCCTCTCCAACTTGATACTTGGAGTTTCTATGGGGAGCTCTCAGCCAACTCTCCTCTACAGAGGCAGCAGACAAGATGCTCAGAGCTCACCTTCCGTCCTCAGTGCGGCAGTGTGGGTCCTGCTGACGGAGATTCCGGAACTGCCTTCGGAGACACGCGATGGTGACCATCTCCGCCAGCACGGTTCTGGACTTCCTGACTTGGCTGGCTGCCTCCACCAACAGGGTACCGGCGAATATCTTGTCTCACTATATAGCCCTCACTGATCCGCTACACTTTGGCATGAACATCCGAGTGCCACAGAGGGCGCGAACTCTCCTAATGAAGGGGATCAGCGCCTCAAGAGAGCCGAGACATCAACCGGTCCTGGCCTGGTCCTTGCATCGTGTTCTGCAGTACCTGGCGTTCGAAAGGGCCATTATGGAGGAAGAACACTTCCCTCGACGTGTCGTCTTTCTGCTCGCCTTGACTACGGACTACAGGGCTTCACAGCTGGCGGCAATCACCCGCCAACCGTCCTTCTCCAAACTGGAGGAGGACAGCTCGGCCCTAACCCTCTCTCCATCACCAACATTCCTGGCCAGGAACGGCCGAGCGGACGACATGATTGGCCCTCTCAGAATACAATCCTTCCGGGAGGGAGGACGCCCACAACCGCTGCGCCCGGTCCGTGCGTTCGAAGACTACGTGGAGCACACGGAAGAGATTTCTGAGGATCATCTCTTCTACAACTCGAAATTAAGGATTCCCCTAACCCCGAGGTCCCGGGCGCACCTGCTTTGCCGCATTTTGGAGAGAGCCGACCCGGGCCATGCCCCGCTCGCCCACAGCATCAGGGACTTCGTGGCATCGCTGGCGTTTCTCTGCACCCACTCTGTGGAGCGGGTGCGGGACCTAGGGGCTGGACATCGACGACTCCCTTGGGGACACGGTGTCTCTACCACTCGGTCGCCCCTGTCCCATGTGTCGCCATGGAAACGGCTCCACCCCTCTCATCTCATAAAAAAAAAGGGAGTGGAGGGGGCAAAGGGCGACCGAGGAGTGGGGAGGGGCCAGGAACCGCTGAACAGGATACGAATTTCGTATAATTTACGCATTGTGTGAACAGTGCAATGTTGTGCATGTCACATTCTTCGGTGTGGGTACTTGACGTTTCTTTTCTCCCCTCTACTGAGTGATAAAATGAATAAGTCTCCCATAGCAAAGACACACGTAATAACGGTTTGAACAGGCTTCACCTCTCCTCCCACCTGTCCTCGTCTCATGCATAGCTTCGCTGTGCAGGTTTCTTTCAGCCGATATTTCTTTGTATTAATGATTATGCTAATAAACATTTTTAGTTAATACCAATCATTGCTTTAATACCAATAATATAAAAATACTTTATAATAGGTTACAATACATTATTGTAGTGGAATATATTATTTCTTTGTCGCGGCTCGTGCCGCTTAAATTGTTTTTATCTGCTTAAGAAACCTGCACAGATTTAGGGTCCCTCCCTCCTCCCACAGGCGAAGCCTTCATTTCTCATTGAAGTGACGACTCAGGCGAGCCGGCTAAGAAGGGAGGGGGAGGTGGGGTCGACAATGCGCATGCCTGCACAGAGCCGGGAATTTTAAATTTCTGATGATTCTGGCGGAAAATTCCAACCACACACAACCTTCGGGAAATGGCCATATGACCAGGAGTGTGGTATGGGATTATCGCTATAGCTTCGCTGTGCAGGTTTCTTAAGCCGACAAAAACAATTTAAGCGGCACGAGCCGCGACAAAGAAATAATATATTCCACTACAATAATGTATTGTAACCTATTATAAAGTATTTTTATATTATTGGTATTAAAGCAATGATTGGTATTAACTAAAACTGTTTATTAGCATAATCATTAATACAGTGTAATTTTGTAGTTTGAAATTATTTTCAAATGGTCTCTTCTACTCCAGCAGTAAACATTCACCGACCCCCTGATTATAATTATTCATCGACCCCCTTTTGACCCCTTGGTTATTCATTGACCCCTTGGATGTTCCGATCGATCCCTGCGGGGTCGATATCGACCACTTTGAGAACCTCTGGTCCATATACTTCGGGAATACTATTGTCGCCTGGCCACGCCCTGATTCGTTGGATAGTCTATCTCAGATAGGCTATGCATATATATGTCACACATTACAGATAGGCTATCTGTAATGTGTGACATTTCTACAACGGGTTACAGGTGATTTGAGGCGTGGGTCATATATAATGAAAGCAGTTGAACTTCCATAACACCGCAATAATACACATATATTGTCCTCATTACAGATGGGGAGGGGGTTAATGGTAGGGCTAACGCTGATGGCTGACAAATCTTTAGACCTGGCCATTAAAAATTCCACTTAATAAAATTATTTTAATGAGTCTTTTAAATTTTCAATTTACTTATTTCAGTTGGGGTGGGGGGGCTTATGGGGGGGCTGACCACTTTTTGGGGGAGGCTAAAGCCCCCCCCCCCAAGTCCCCCCTTGGCGCCGCCGCTGCTCGTTGTTAAGGTTAAATGAGTACATCATCTTCGTAAATGCTGTGACTGAAGAATTTTCAACAGCTTCAAGCCATATATTAAAGTCTCCGCAGATAAACACATTAGCATTTACCATACCAACAAAAAATATATGAGCGAAACTCATCAATAAACTCTAGAATGCGGAGGTCGATATACAACAGTAAAAATATTTTCCTGCCAGCAATTAATTCACAGTAAACCTCCATTAACTAAATTTTTTTTCCATCTTATCGACATTTTATTCATAATTTCCTTAAATAATTTAGATTTTAGAGAGAAAAATTGCAACTCCGCCACCTCTTTTGTTCTTTCTAGCCACGTGTAAGAATGTACGAGTCTCTGGTGTCATCTCGTGAATCTTTACTCTATCATAACCATTCAGCCATTTTTCAGTCAATGCCAAGACATCAAGATAATTTTCTCTTAAGAGATCATGAATATCGATAGTCTTATTTCCCACAATTAACATATGAGTGGTTACTGTTAGTACCAATGATCAGTCATATTACGAACCCTTTCAAGTTCAGACTCCTAGACGACACAACAGATATATTTTGCTGAGTGATCACTATTAGGCGCTTTATACCTCATGCAATGGGACCTTTCGCCAGATTTTGTAATTCTTGCCGGAAAATAAATACTTTTTTGAGCAAGTTTTATAAGCTTACAGAGGTGTATCGTTGTACATTATTGTGTCTGAAATTTAAGTCAATTAATTTCATGATTGCAAACGGCATATAGCATTGTTTGAGCCTCTATCTATAATTACAGATGATATTCGTAAAACAGCCTATAATTGTATCAAGCCAAGCAATTTGTCATTTCCTACCGACTTCAATGGACGTATACTAATATATACTTTCATCTGAATGCACCAAGCAATAGGCAAACCCATGTAATGTATAGAAAATATAATTTTGCATCGAAGACTTAATTTTTCCGGTACGATTAACATATGTCTTTCTCTTACTTTTTCTTGAATCTGACGTGCAGTCTGCCACGGCACACGTAAAATTAGTCATATTTGTTTGAAAATAGCTCCCAGCAGATCTAAGAGGCTATTCTTTACACAAACGTCGCTATCTTCGTACGTCCGCCACCACTGTTGTTATTTTTTATCTCACTGATCACCTTCATATACAGGACGTGACAGTGATATCCATTATTTTTCAACACTCAGATAAAATGCACAAACCGAAATCAACATCCTCTTATTTTTACTGCTCATACTTACTTCAGTAAAAATAATTACCTATTTTTAGTTTTACCTTATAATTAAATTAACAAAGCCTTATCACACACCAGTAAGTAAAAATTATAACATTAAGAGTCATGTTTTTAATTTTAAATACATTTATGCAGCAATTTATGTCGTATCTTTTTTTGAATATCGGTTTCCAAATTAGCTAAGTCACCCCTTTGCCTCGTGAAATCCGAGACAATTGAAAATTCTAGCGCTAATAGGAATCTACGAGCCTGACTGCGAAAGGTCCCATTGATGCACTTTTTCTCATTACTTGGCAGTACAGTTTGCCTCGATGGAAACAGATGATGGCATGATATCTGTCTTTCACATAATAAGCACACCATTCCAATCTTATCTTTTCTTGGTTCTAATGAATAATTTCTCTAATAGGTGGTTCACACTTCAGTACATAATGTATTGTACCACCACCAGCAGGCTTGGTGAAGAGCTTATTCTCAACATTCTGCGGTCATTCCTGTCAATCATAGTTTTAATAGTATTTTCCTTGTTTTCTTCTTTATGGACATTGTATATCATTATCTTAGAAATTAGTTTCTTCACACTTTTTGTGGTGAAATTTTCAACTCTTCCTAATTTTTTAGCTGTTTCTTCCCTTGCATTCTCGTTCTCAAAAATTATTACAACATTGTCCCAAAATCCCTAGACAGTGGAAGAAGAAGAAAAGGTGTCAACCAGTATGAGAATTTCTCACAAAGGGAATTAGAGAATGGAGATAGCTACTGTAGCTACAGTAGGGAGCTGAAGTCTTAAGAAACTTCGGAAACAAGCCGGGACCGTGAATGCCCCTTTAATACGAACACGTATTTTCGAAGGACCAGAAAAGTAACATTTCTCAGAGAGGGAGTGGTGTAATACGTAAAACGTGAGGAAAGGAAAGTAAGAAGCGAAAAATATCTGTGCGAGTTGCTCACAACGTAAAGCGCAGACCCTATTTTTTGGACCTTAAACGAGCAGAGCTCGCGTTACACATAAAAGTTTTATTTATTGTATTTGAATTTTTAGTTTTCGCAGAATGAAGGTCCGCAACAAAAATTTAGAGATAATTTCGACATAAATTACAATTCATGGTGTCTCCACAATAATCAAATATTGAGGAAACACAATCAATCAAATGGGAAAAATTCCTACAAAAATTTTCCTTAGTAAATTGGTGAGAATTTCCAGGCGTAAGACTTGAAGGTTTCTCCTTATATCATACATTTACATAGTTGGAGACACCCGCCCTAGACTAATCCTGCGCACACTAGTGCCTAAAGCTAAAATAGAAAGGATACCTCATATCGTAACACTCCTCTGTTCATCCTAATGATGTAGCGCTGGCTTGGTAGATTTTCTTTATGGAGAAGCATACTTAGAAGAGCAGGATGCTCTTGATGACCACGGATTTTGTTAGTCACATTGTCGGGGATGGTGGGACCCAAGCTACGTCCCTTGTAGGTTACCCCAGAGTTCACGCGGGATAAATTCATATATCTTGAACACGGTTCACGATTTTTGCTGTCCGTCCACACATTATATGCACATTAGAAATCATTTAACATGGGTACATGGGCCCCACGACGCAGAATCACTGGGATGCAACTTGCTATGACCGGTAGCTGGATCACTCCATCCGGAATGTGATTGGCGAAAGGGTCGAGTACTAACTGACTGACGCCACGTTCGGCACAGTACGAACAGGGCATGATACACTGCTTTTTTGGGCGTGAATTTTTCAATTGTCAATTTGCTTGAGAAATGTAGTATGATACCGGGACAGGAGTTGGATGTAATTTTAGGAGTCTTGTGAGATAATTAATAGTTATAAGGAAAGGGGCAGACGCGCAGGTGTATGAAATCAGGCGGATTCTCCAATAGATAATAAAGATGAAAAAGTATGGTGATACACAGGCAAAAAAATATATTAAATATAATACAAAAGTGTAAAGACACAATAATAATAAAACATAGTGAATAGACTAAAGCCAATTAATAAGTTGAAACTTTTTGAAATATTATAGGAACCTTTGTCTCGGCTACCAGTATGAGTGGCTTGTGAAGACAAAACTTTGGATGACATGACGAGAGTTTGTCCTGACTAATGTATGAGAACGTATACATTATTCTCATCTACTGGAGGAAGTCGAGGATGCATAGACTCAATAAGGCACTGTCAATAAATTGGCGCCAAACTCTCACGACAAAATGTTGCAGGGAAATGGGACTCGAGTAACTAATTTGCCTGAGATGGTTTAGCAAAAACATAAAGAAGTAATCACTGGATGCTTTAAGACTTCCTATGTCTTCACTGAGCAAAGGAAAAGTAATAGCTGAAGGGCCACCTTCCGGAGTCAAAAAGAAAGGGGTGCTTACTAGTCTGCATCTAAAGAAGTCGAAGCCTAAAAGAAAATGGAAAAACACTAGGTAGTGTGTCGCAACGCTGAAGTTGTGACAAATATTACCTCTATTTGTGAACAGTGAGTCAGTAATTTGAATACCTTTCAGTACTTGGCACACCTCTTTCTTCATATCAACAGCATTCTTGTCTTGCTCAGCTTTCACAACAAGGAGATTTTTCCCTTCCCTTCTTCACAGCTTCAGACCAGCCAGCAGCAGCAGCAGCAGCAGCAGCAGCAGCATCTTGCTCAGATCGGAATCTGCTACAACAGCAAATTCTTCTTTCACCTCCTCAGTGCAAAGATTCACCCCATCTTACATCAGTGTATTCAATTTTTTCATCATTTCCTCTTTCACAGCATACACCTTAGCCAGAACTTGCATTGCAATCTTAGAGCGCTCTAGGCATGGTGTGCAGATCCAATTAATAATTTGAACATTATCAAACTTGATACCATTGACAGAAGCACATTTGATATGACTCCATCTATCACATAAACTACTTTGAAGGTTCGCCAGTACTTTCGTCACATGTGTAACAATGATCTAGTGCATTCTCCACAACTACCACAGTATATACTACTTACGGTCAATTATTACTTGAAGATAATAACTGGGTATCCACTGTTGATTGTTCGTTAACGTATACGAATATCGATCCTTCTTAGAAACGAATATCTAATGCACAGTAAATTGCTAAAACCCGAACAACTACTTGAGACCACATTGTACGTATCGCATCGACGGAGCTCACCTAGACACGCCCATTTACTGCCACAGTTCAGTTTGGATTTTTCTATTCCTATGTGTCTCATAGAGGTACACCTCTACTAGCTGCTAACCCCTGCTACCTGTTGGGTTTGATTAGGTTAGACGCCCCCCCCCC
The DNA here is from genome assembly GCF_046742065.1 of Oratosquilla oratoria. Taxonomy (NCBI): domain Eukaryota; kingdom Metazoa; phylum Arthropoda; class Malacostraca; order Stomatopoda; family Squillidae; genus Oratosquilla; species Oratosquilla oratoria. The sequence continues at coordinate 16,953,789 of NC_134819.1, forward strand.
ACCCCCGACACACACACAAACAGTGGAGGGTGGAACAGAAAAGTCAAACATTATCTTTTAAAGAACTAATGGAACAAGTCAAGGAGAATGCTAAGGAAACGGTAATCAGAGTGATTAAAGAGAAAGGAAATTTGGTTAGGGATACAGTGGACAAAAAAGATGCATTGTAATCTATGATATTAAAGAAAAGCATGATGCTCCTAGGTATCAGAGAGAAAAAGAGGAAAAAAGAGATCGCTAAAGAAATTCTGAAAGAGATTCAAGAGGGTCAAACTTTAGACAAAGAAATCGAAGAAACTTATAGAATAGGTAGATACTCAAAAGAAAAACAATATAGGCCACTAAAAGTAAAACTTAGGTCACAAATGATTGCAGAGAAAGTACTATCTAGAACAGCAAAACTAGCAAACAGTGAACATCACAAAAATGTATGGATAAAAAAAGAAATGAGTGATGAAAAGAAAAAAAAAAAGAGCTTGGAAATGAAACGAAGGAAAAAAAAAAGAAAAAAAATCGAGAATTAAAAGAATTATTGATATTTTTAATTATTTTTTATCTATATATTTATCTTATTTTGTTTATTTACTTATTTATTTTATTTTATTATTATTCTATTTATTTATTTATCTATTTATTTATCTTTTTTTAAGTGGTGGACCTGAGGCTGAGAAAAAGGTATACCAGAAAAAAAAAAAAAAAAACAGACAGAAAAAGACGAGAGAGAAAAAAAATTAACCTATACCAACATAGATGGAATGATCTCAGGACGGGTAGGGTACGTTTTGGCGCAGCCGTTTGGGCGCGATCGTTTAGGCACGGCCGTTTGGGCACCGGCTGTTTTAGCGCCAACCTATTTGGCGACGGCTGTTTTGGCGCGCGCAAAAAAAAAAAAAAAAAAAAAAAAAAAAAAATAATAATAATAATAATAATAATAATAATAATAATAATAATTTATAGATTTTATCCCATAAATCTGTCATTTTAAACATTTTATTTCATAAATCAATACAAAATTACAATATAAGTTATGAATTGAAAGATGATATACATATTTAGAAACAAGAAAACTAGCTTGTTTAGGTTTTTGCTCAGGTTCAGGGTTGCCAGATTGGCCTTTTTTAGGCCAAAAACCTCAATTTTGGCTTCTTTTTCAAGCATTTGGCCTAAATTACTAAATCTGGCTTTTTTTTTTAGAATGTGGCTTAAATATATTCCATTTGGTTTCAGTAAGCTCATCTGATAATAGTGAGTTGAATACAGAGTTCATTCGCCACCTCCTAAGACAAAACTAATCCAAGTAAGTATGAGAATCAAATACGTGTGAGATCGAAACCTTTATTGGTACGACGTTTCGCTTGTTACAGCTTTTTCAAGTACAGACATATAGCAAACACTTTGAGTACATATAGCCCGACGGGGAAGGAACTGGGACAGGTTATCAGGGAGGGGTGTGTGGTAGGTGGAGGGGCGGAGGGGTGTCTGTGTGAGAAGGGGACGGGTGGGACTTGGTGGAGATAAAGGAGGACATTTCGGACAGTTTGTTGAAGTGGACTAAAGGGGACATTTCATACATTTGTATAATGCGGGTAACAGATGGATGATAGGAAGGGCGATGTTGAACATGCCTCTGTTCTGCTCAATGGTTTTGAAGCTTTGAATGGCGGCCGCTTCGAGGCATTTCCTCCTCACCCTGTCAGGTTCACTAAAAAGAAGCTCTGCGTTATCCCAATCCATCAGGTGGTCGTTGGTGTTCCGGTGGATAACACAGGCGTTGGTGGTGATGTTGTTCCTGGAATCGTAGCGATGCTCCCGGATCCGGGTCTTCAGGTCACGGGAGGTCTCGCCGATATATAATTTATCACATCCAGCACAGGGTATGCGGTAGACACCAGTGTTCCCCCCCCCCCCACATCTCGTCCTGGCTGTCACTCCTTCTAGAGTTATGACTGGAGTTAATAACTCTGTTTGGACCCGAATACAGCAGGAGTCTCCAGATTGTATGCAAGTAAAATGTATTTGTCACTCTCTAGCACTGTGCGTGAAGCATGCATTTGAGAAGCTGCCTTCATGCTTGGGATTTTTAATTTCAGAAATACCAAAATGGTTTTCCAAGAGTACAGTAAGGAGGGCAGCTTACAAACAATTGTTTAGCATAATGGATCCAACTGAAGAAAAGAAAGGAACCTCGCTGCCATTTCAGCAAGCTTCTCAGACCAGATGGCTAGTACGCGGGAAAATAATGTACAGCATCTTGATGAACTGGGAAGAACTGAAGGCATACTTCATGTGTGCTGAGCAGGCTAGTGGAGCTGATGTCAGGTATAAGACACGTATGATTTCTGACATCCTAAATGACCCAATCAACTATTGGTATTTTCTCTGTGTCACACCCATTGTTATGGAGTTTGAACGCGTCAACTCGTATTTTCAAGCCACGGATGCCGATCCTCAGAGCATGGAAAGTGAGCTTGCTCAACAACATCATAGTCTACGGGCAAGAGTTTTCAGCCCAGATGGAAGTGAATTAGTTATATCCGAAGTAGATTTTGGAGCTCGCTTTGCCATGGAAGTGGAGAGGTATATCGAGATGCATCAAGTTAGTGGTGAAACAAAAGTTCAGGACGTCAAGGCTCGATGTTACAGCTTTCTCGTGGAGGCCATCAAGCAAGTTGAGAAACGTCTGCCTCCTACGAGGAACATATACAAGGGTCTCAGTAGTCTTCACCCATCAAAAATTTTGAGTCAAACAGCAAGGGTGCCATATAAGGATCTACCATTCCCTACCTTACGAGCACATAAATATAATGCCATTGAACAGCAGTATAGGAATGTATTACATGTAAACTGGGTTGAAGAGGCAGTATTTGACAACAAAATACCAGATGACTCTGTTCAGTTCTGGATAGGAGTAGGTAATCGCTATGATACACTTGGTAACAAATCTTTTATAGACCTAGCAACATATGCATTGTCCTGTCTTGTCACACCAGTTAGCAATGCTGTTGTTGAACGTATATTTTCTCATGCTACAATAGTTAAAACAAAATTAAGAAACAGACTGAGTACAAGAACCCTAGATGCCATTATTCGCATCAGAACCCATCTGCACTTCAGAGGTTTGTGTTGCAGGAATTTTGTGGTCACACCTGATATGTACCGCTTATTTTCATCTGCAAATATGTATGGAGATGAATATGATGTATGTGATGATGTGATTGACTATGTTTGAAAACTGGTTATGTTTCCTTGGTTACCAAAGTCTGGTGCTATAATGCAGAATATAGTTTTGACTTATTTTTTGTTGCTCATGAAAAGGATTATACTTTTTATATTATTTGTGGAAAAAGTGACCATGAAACTTGCATGCTGCAAAAAACTACACTTTTAATTTGATTTTTGTTTCTCATTAAAAAGGATTATGAAACAAATGATCATACTTTTGAGTTACTTTTTATACTGTTTATGAAAAATAAAGAACCATTAATTCATTGTATACATATGATCTTTTACTTGGTACCACTGAGCTATATAGAACATCTAAGTTTGTACGCAATATAATCATAGGGGTCCAATATGGCGGCCACTGCATCACCCGTTGCCCAGGCGGAGGACTGACGAACTACGTAGCGCTTGTATCCACAGATCGCCACTCCAGTAGACATATCTGTGCTCAGTACACATCGTATAGTATTTGGTGAATTGAGAAGTGTAACAATTAAATGTTTGGTATTTTTACTGCATATTTTTGGCCTTTTTGGCTCATTTTTTTGTTGCCTTTGGCTTTTTTCTGCTTCAGTAATCTGGCAACCCTGCTCAAGTTACTCGTACATACAGAGGGCGCTTGTGTTCCTGCCAACGAATGACGTTTGAGTTGAGTCCGTCAGTCCTTTGCCTCAGTTGAGTTAGATCTGTTAGCGCTGTCACAAGTATGTAGTTCTTTTGCCATATTTTTATATATATTTTAAATAAAAACTTTCGTTTTATCCATATGATGGCTGAAAAGGTATTAACGAAAAGTGGTAAAGAAAAATTGACTCATAACGGATTCCTATACGTCTTTGACAAAACAAGCAAAGCTTACAGCGAGTTGAAATATTGGCGTTGTGAGCAAAAACATCGGTGCAAAGCACGGCTCCATACTAAAGCTGGAGTGGTGGTGAAAGAGCTGAACAGCCATTCGCATGAAGCCTGTGCTGCACAACTAGAGGTTGCACTTGTGAAAACTAATATAAAAATGAGAGCAGAGGAAACCCTTGAATCACCGACTGTAGTTGTTTATGAATGTTTGACAGACATATCCCAGTCTAGTCTAGTTGCCATTCCTAATATGTCTGCTTTGAGGAAAATAAGACAGAGGAAGCATAATTCAGTAATAAACGCCCCCACCAATCCAGCTGACTTACAACAATTGTTTGCGCCAGAATGCTACAGGATATATGTCCCTCAACCAGGAGTGGAAGAAATTTTTTTGCTGTGTGATATTGGACCAAGTCACGACCGAATATTAATCTTAGGGAGACAAAGCTGGCTATAGTACTTAGTGACATCTGATATGTGGTTTGCCGATGGCACATTCAGTATTACTCCTAGCCTCTTTTGTCAGATTTATATAATCATGGTAAAAAAAAAAAAAAAAAAAAAATGGAGTTCACCCTACAGTTTATACTCTTTTGCCCAACATACAACGCACCACATACGTGAAAATGTTCGAGTTATTGAAATAAATAGAACCAAACTTGAAGCCCAGTTCAATCGTCTGCGATTTTGAACAAGGTGCACACAGTGCTATGAAGGAAACATTTCCTGATATTCAAATAAAAGGATGTTTTTTCATTTAACTCAAAATATGCAAAAACATCTAGCTAGACTGGGGTTCACTAGTTTGCATAACACTGATCCAGAGTTTGCGTTAAAAGCTAAAATGATTATTGCCATTGTCTTTGTGCCTTTGAACAAGATCGATGAATATCTGGATACTCTAGCGACCGAACTGCCGCAAGAACTTCAAGATTTACTCAACTGGTTTGAAGATACATACAGAACAGATACGTCAGAACAGACGAGGAAATGGAAGACGAACTCCTCTCTTTCTCCCTGAAATTTGGAACCTTTATCAGAGAACGTTAAATGGGGAAGACCGCACAAACAATAATGCTGAGGCATCTATCTAATAAATTTGGGAAAAAGATTCCCACGGGCTTTTAAGGTGAGCCACACACACTCATACAACCACGAGATGTGCATACATATGTGATATATGTATGCACATCCCAATGAATGCATCCTTTCCTGACAATAATAGTGCATGTAATCAGAAAAAAAAATAACATGATAAATATTTAAAGGGGGGGGGGCTGATACTCCAGCCGACGCAGTTCATATTCGCTAAAGTGGCTGCATAGGCGGCGCACAAGACCCTCAGATGTTGTCGGAGGCCCTCTCCTCAGAAAAGCATTTGCGGGGCAATGCTGGAGGTAATGCTTAAGGGTGGCTGCAATGGTGGCATCTTCTTTCTTCAGGTGTTGGGTTTCTTTTTATTTGCCAGAAACAACGGTCCTCCAGCCGCAGACGGAAGAGCCGAGTTTCCACTTTTCTTGTTGTGGAGGGAGGAAGTACAAGGGGCTCGTAGTATGTGACTGCCCTGTACTACCTCGCCATTTTTTATACCTCTGCCTCCAGTCTGTGCTGAAGGAACCGTTGTACATGGTTAAGAGCCCTAGTGCGTATGCGCAACTGATTTCTGCTGAGAGGGACGACGACATCGACTTCGGGTCTTTGGCGTCCTGGAATGGGACCTTTCGCAGTGAGCAAATTGATACCAGACACCGCCAAATTTTGTAATTCTTGCCGGAAAATAAATACTTTTTTGGGCAAGTTTTATAAGCTTACAGAGGTGTATCGTTGTACATTATTGTGTCTGAAATTTAAGTCAATTAATTTCATGATTGCAAACGGCATATAGCATTGTTTGAGCCTCTATTTATAATCACAGATGATATTCGTAAAACAGCCTATAATTGTATCAAGCCAAGCAATTTGTCATTTTCTACCGACTTCAATGGACGTATACTGATATATACTTTTATTTGAATGCACCAAGCAATAGGCAAATCCATGTAATGTATCGAAAATATAATTTTGCATCGAAGACTTAATTTTATCGGTACGATAAACTTTGTCTTATGTTATATATCTTTTCTAATCTGACGTGCAGTTTGCCACGGCACACGTAAAATTAGTCATATTTGTTTGAAAATAGCTCCCAGCAGATCTAAGAAGCTATTCTTTACAAAAATGTCGTTAACTTCGTACGTCCGCCACCACTATTGTTATTTTTTTTATCTCACTGATCATCTTCATATACAGGACGTAACAGTGATATCCATTATTTTTCAACACTCAGATAAAATGCACAAACCGAAATCAACATCCTCTTATTTTTACTGCTCATACTTCAGTAAAAATAATTACCTATTTTTAGTTTTACCTTATAATTAAATTAACAAAGCCTTATCACACACCAGTAAGTAAAAATTATAACATTATGAGTAATGTCTTTAATTTTAAATACATTTATGCAGCAATTTATGTCGTATCTTTTTTTAAATATCGGTTTCCAAATTAGCTAAGTCACCCCTTTGCCTCGTGAAATCCGAGACAATTGAAAATTCTAGCGCTAATAGGAATTTACGAGCCTGACTGCAAAAGGTCCCACTGAGGCAGCCCACCGTCGACTTAAATACGAACTTGGCATGCAACATCCCACCATATGGAAATTAATTTATGGCCTGCGTAAAGTACAGAAAGGTAGAGATGCATATTATGAAAAGTTACTGGCCGGTCATGAACCACCACAGAAACTAAAAAAGTATAGAGATGCAGACAAAAGAATACATGAAACTGTTCTTGGATCTAAAAACAAGGATGCTGTCGAGTACTTGAGAAGCCTCGCTCATAATTACCAAATGAACTAAATAAATATTTGTCACGTTTTTTTTTTTTTTTTTTTTTTAGATTTTTAAGATTTTATAAAAAAAAATTATAAACTAAACTAAATAAAGCTATGTTACGGTTTTATAAAAAGATTAGAATATATAAACTTTGGCTGGCGCCAAAACAGTCGACGCCCGAACGGCCGCGCCCAACTATCACCTGGCGACCAAACGGCCGCGCCAAATAGCCCCATTCCGCTCAAGACTGAATGAACTAAATGACTATCTGGCATCAGAAAAACCGGACATAATGGGAATAGTAGAAACTAAATTAAAAGGTAATCTACCACCAAATACTGTGGGACAAGGTCTGTACAACTGCTGGATGAAGAATAGAAAGGAAAAATAAGGATGGGGAGTATTATTTCTGACCAGGAAAGACTTAAATGTGACAAAGTAAAAAAAAAAAAAAAAAAAAAAAAAAGTAGAATCAATTATGATAGAAGTAGAAACCAACAACATGAAAAGTAGAAAACTAGTAGTAATGTATGTACCCCCCAAAACACAGTCCTGGACAGAACACGATCATTCAAAATTGTTGGAAGATACTAAGTATGAACTGACTGATATACTGAAATAGGAAATACAGTAATTATGGGTGATTTTAACGCAAAAGAAATATGTTATGAAGAAATGACAGTAAAGGGTGGAGAAGACATATGGGCAGCATGCTACTCGATATGACCATTGAATACACAATGACTCAGTGGATAAAGGAAAATATCAGATAGAAAAACAATGAAGAACCTTCGAGACTGGATTTAATACTTACGTCATAACCTGAAATTGTGGACAGAATAGATTACAATAGACCTAAGAAGAAATTAGAAACAGAAAATAGGAAGACCAATATACAACAAAACGAATTTTGAGAAACTTAAAAAAATCTTTCGTAATGCAAACTGGGGAAAATTCCTAAAGGAAGAAACAAGAATGGAAGACAAATGGAATATACTAAAAGAAATTCATAATGAGGGAGTGAACAAATATGTACCACAACAAAAGCAAGAGAGAGCATACATAAAGAACTGGTACAACAAAAAATGTAGTGAAGCTAAGGATAAAAGAGACAAAGCCTGGAAAAGAACGAGCAAATGGCAAACATACATCAAACTAAGAAACTATTATGTAAAAATACGCAGAGAAGAAAAGAGAAATTATGAAAAAAAAAAAAATAGAAAAAATGCAAGGAACAACCTAAACTATTTTACAGATATGTGAATGGTAAACTAAAAACAAACAAGAAATAGAAAAGCTGCGCCAAGGAAGTCATGAATATACAGAACAAGAAATGGCAGAAATTATGAGCAACCATTTCAAATCGGTATTCACAATTGAGAACTCACCTAACTGTGAAGGAATAGAGAGACAGAACCCTCCCCTCCCCTCCATGAAGGAAATAACTGTAACAAAGAAGGAAATCAGCGACCAAATAAAAAATCTTGATGTCAGAAAATTGTATGGTCCAGATGGAATTGCAAATTGGATACTGAAAGAATGCGTAGAAGAGTTAATAGATATAATATACAATATAATCAAATACCCGCTCAAAGAAGAAAATGTACCACAAGATTGGAAAAATACAAATATTGTACCAATATATAAAGGAGGAAGCAAGGAAAATCCAACCAACTACAGACACCAACACTTTCTGTTTCCTTCTGTAATATTGTAATTCTTCATTCACTTTCAACTTTCTTCATTTTCTTTTTATCATTGTAGTATTGTAAGTCGTCTATAGGCCCCATCCCTCTTCCGTAACGGAGACTTTTAGTCAAGTTCCATTACTCAATAAGCGAAGGGGAATTAGATTAATTTAACTTTTCTTCATTTTCTTCACGAATTCTGGTACAACGTATTTTCTTAGGTACACCTGAGTAATCCCACCTGGGATCCTCTTACACCCACCAAACCAAGTCTGCTCCGATGTCACAATTTAATTCATCCAATAACTTTGAACGTTACAAATAAGTACCACCCTTTTAGGGCGTGACTTTATCTCCATGCACCAATACTTTTTCTCCTCCTCCACCCTTTTCTCCAATCAGAAAGACTGTTATACTGTCTCAAGCAATACTGTTTACGCGCACTTCTGACACAAGCAGAACAGGCTTTGTGTTTACATTTCGTCACATCAGCACCTTCGATCGCTACCTTAACTAATGTTTACAAACTTTAGGCGGTAAGCGAAAAATGCAACTCTGCAACTTACAGTCGGTCATTGTTTCATAACAACCGAATATAAAATGAATATAAAATTTACATATCTTTTCACCTACCCCTCTATCTACTTAAATGTCTACCATATACCGGCCTCTTACAAGGCTCGGCAGCTACCCTTGGTCGTCCTGTCCAATGATATCTACTACCCTCTTACAGGGCTCGCTAGTATATACTTGGAAATCATCATATATATAAGAAGCTAATCTAACCTTGCAAATGGTAAAATGGTATCAGTAAAACACATCAAACATATACATATCAAAGATATAAGCAACCCTCCAAAATGCACAATAATAATTCAGGCAGAATAATGGTAAATAACATACATGTCTAAATAATAAAGCATCTCCCAAATTAGTTAGAAAAGTATTGTAAAGTGTCTCTTCTTGCATTTCAATTATTTTTGTTAACACACTTTTTTTTCAAAGAAACACTCTTAATGTTTCACAAAATAATATATCAATACTTATGTGAATTGTCCTTAAGTATTGGTAAGATTCCAAGTCTGACCACAGCAGATCCAAGGTCTTCATGTCCCGGCCTGACACCAAGTTCCAGTAGTTTAGGTCTCCCATCCCAAGTACATACAAATGGTCAAATTAATATTATCTGTAAAATACATCAAGATTAATATTCAATTCACAAAGAATATTATCAATATATTCCCTATACTCTTCTGGTTCATTAAAATTGATACATAGGGTATCACAACAGTCATCTTTATAGATCTGCAACCTAACTTTCTTCATATCATCTAAATGGCCTATCAATTCTTCCCTATTTTCTAAATGGAAGAGTTTAAATTTATTTCCACCTGCAGAATTAATTACCCTGTATGGACCTGAGTACCTTGGTGAAAGTTTATTATAGGGTGAATGTAGTTTGACCATGACTAAATATCCTATTTTCAATTCTAGTTTATGTGCTATTTTGTGTTGTTTTTTTTTTTTTATCTCTTGTGAATACTCCTGCATATGTACCCTAATTCTTTGGTGAATACTTTGGAAAGTATTTATTCTATTTGATATATAATCATCTATATCATACACATTTTTCTGCTCTGCAGTCAAGATTTCATATTGAAGAGTTTTGTCTTCTCCATCAATAATAAAATGAGGTGTTTCACCTGTTGCTATATCAATTTGGTTGTTCAGAGTACATTTAACACAAGGAATTCAAGTATCCCAAGTTATACTATGAGGACTTATACTTCTAAGACAGGTAATGATTTTCTTATTTAACCTCTCTACAACTCCATTACTTTGTGGAGGATTTATTAGAATGTTTACTTTCTTTATCTTAAATAAACTACATAATTTTTCCAAGATTTTGTTATTAAATTCAGTTCCATTATCTGAAACTAAGATCTTAGGTGTAGTAAAATTACAGATTATCTGATCATAGATTACTGAAGCAATAGTTTCAGTTTTCTTATTTGGAATGGGTTGTAAAATACAAAATCTTGAAAAATAATCAATGGCAACAAATACATATCTATATCCATTCTCAGACATAGGTAACTCCAATGTATCTATGTGAACTCTTTCCCAAGGTTTCTGTGGAATGGGATAGGTAAATATAGGAGCAGGTTTTGGTGTATTTCCTTTCACCTTAACACATTTCAAACAACTTTCTATATAATATATATCTTTCTTCATACCTTGCCAAAAGTATTTAAGTTGTGCTTGTCTATAAATTTTATCCTTTCCTGGATGTGAGCTACAATCACTATCATGAAGTAACTTTAATATCTCTTTTACAAGAGTTTGTGGTATTACCAACTGATTTACTGGACCTCTAGAAATATCTTTCCCACTTACAACTGTTTTTCTATACAAAAGTCCATTAATCAAATGAAATTCCTCTATCTTATACCCCTTTGGTAGTTTTGGAGGATTTCCTCTTGGGTTCATCAAGTACTTGACTAATGAGTTACATGTCTTATCATCCCTCTGTTCTCTTATTAGCATTTCCTCATCTAAAGTTACTAACTCTTCTATACTACAAACAAAATTAATCAACCCTGTCATTGGTTGGCTAATGTTTCTAGAAAGTGCATCTGCCGCAACATATAGTTGAATAATTTTTCTATAATATCCTGTCAATCCCAAGAAACTCTTTACTTTTTCTACATTGTTTGGAACTGGAAAATTCTTTACTGCTTCAACCTTTGAATTCACTGTACTAAGTCCCTGTCTATCTATCTTATGTCCCAAATGAATAACACTGTCCTGCAAGAACTTACATTTTTCAAGTTTTACTTTCAATCTTGCTGCAATTAGTCTTGAGAATATCAAATATAATTTCTTAAAGTGCTCAACCGCTGTCTGGGAAACTATTAGAATGTCATCTAGGAATATACTGGCAGTGTTTCCTAACAACCCATCTAGAATTGTATTCATTATTCTCATAATGTCCCGTTGGAGTAGAAAATGCTGTAAACTCTCGTGAGTCTTCATGCAACTCTATTTGCCAAAAAAGCAGATTTGATATCTATAGTGCTAAAATATCTATTCTCAGTTCCTAAGCTTCTTAGAATGTCCCCTATTACTGATCAAGGTAACCTATCACGTATGGTGTGCTTATTCAATTCCCTATAATCAATAACTGGGCGCATAGTACCATTTGATTTTGGCACCAAAATCAAAGGATAGTTCCACTCACTTTTACTATCTTCAATGATATCCTGCGATAACATTTCAGTGATCAGTTTATCTACTATTGATAATTTAGAGTGAGGAACTCTGTAGGTGGTATGTAAATAGGCTGTGTTCCTGGTTTTAATTTAATCTGATGTTTTAAAACGGTTGTTTTGCCTAAGGCGTCCCCCGGCAAAGCAATTGCTTTATTGTGCTTCACAAGCAAAGCAACTAAACTTTCATCCAACTCAGGGCAATTAGTAGGTTCTAATTGATTCTTGTATTTCTTTCTTAACTCTATTTCTTCCTGAGCTGAACAAATTGATGAAATTGGTAATTCCACCTCCTCAGTACTCTCATTCAAAATCTTGATGGGTTTGGTACACACCTGAAAAACATGCTATTTGTGTACCTTTCCTTAAAACTATATCTTTATTTAAAGTATTAATCATTAACATTTTTACTACTTTTTAATCTTTTTAATCTAATTGATTCTGGGATGGTTAAAATTTCAGAGTCTACAGTGACGCCTTTCAACTGCACCACTACCCTGTTAATTGCTCTGAAGTGTAATAGTATCGACTTTATTACGCCACCATCCACAGTTTTCAAGGCTTCATTTGTAGTTGATGAATTAGTAATTTGTGGGATTTCTTGAACATCTGAGTTGGGTTCACTATATGAGGCTTTACTTTCTGTTGGTCTGGACAGCTCGGCCTCGTTATCTAAAGTAAAATTTTTATCTTTCTTATCTATGTCTAGGGATTAATTGATTCCTGTCACTGGTCTTAAGTCTGGTTGATTTAAAAATGGGATTAACTGTGATTTCACTAAGAACCCTAAGTCAGCAGGACATATGACCATGTTCTCTTTTCTCATAGTTGCAAATCCTATCAATAAATCTATCAATAAATCGCCGATTACCTTAGCTAATTTGGGTCCTCCTGTTTCTGCATTTACTACCGAGATAAGTTTGTTTAGCTTTATCTTTAAGTTGTCAACAGGGTTACGGGAAATTCTTTTGAACTTAGTACGGTCTTTCAAGATGTCGTTACACTTTTGAAGGTAGATGTCTTTGTCTAAGATAACGAAACAAGAGGACTTATCTGCTTTGCGGACTATGATGTTTTCGTTTTCCTTTAGTTGTTTTGCCGCTTCTCTGAGACGAGGGGGGAGTAGGTGGCTGGAATTCCGGGAGTGGCGGGATTTAGTACTCTCGTTCTGCAATCTACCTTCAAAAGTGTAACGACATCTTGAAAGACCGTACTAAGTTCAAAAGAATTTCCCGTAACCCTGTTGACAACTTAAAGATAAAGATAAACAAACTTATCTCGGTAGTAAATGCAGAAACAGGAGGACCCAAATTAGCTAAGGTAATCGGCGATTTTCAACCCGGTTACTTCTACGGGAACGTTAAAACTCACAAGGAAGGAAACCCACTTAGGCCTATCATTTCCCAAATCCCCACCCCTTCTTACCATGTTGCCAAACGGCTACATGATATCATCTCCCCTTACATTCCTAGAACATACTCCCTCCGCTCTACTGAAGACTTTGTTGACATCCTGTCGGAATCCTGGCATCATTAGATGCTAAAAATCTTTTCACTGAAATTCCTATATTAAGAACAATCAATATCATCCTTGAATATGTGTATCATAATGATGACATCCCCCCCCCTCCGTATCCCTGAGTCCACTTTAAAAGAATTACTGGTCACCTGCACCACAGAAGTTCCATTCAGGTGCCCAGAGGGAAACCTTTACGTGCAGCAAGATGGGGTAGCGATGGGATCACCGTTAGGTGTCCTCTTCGCTGAAGCCTTCATGTCTGCGGTAGAAAGATCAGCCTTCCAGGACGGAGAGTTAAAACCACATATTTACTGTAGATATGTAGATGACATCTTTGTCAGCACCCATTCTGTTGAATTGTTAGAAAATATACGGTGCCGACTTCAGGAAATTTCAGGCTTAACTTTTTCCACTGAAATGAACAACAATGGTCTACTCCCCTTCCTGGATGTGCTGGTCGATTCTACTTCCGACAACTTCATTACTAGTGTATATAGAAAACCCACCAACTTGGATAAGTGCATGAATGGTAAGAGCGAGTGCACAGACAACTACAAAAAAGGCGTCATTAGAGCATATATAAAAAGAGCCATTTCAGTATGTTCCTCATGGCAAGCTTTACACAGTGAACTCCAACACCTGCGACAGATGCTCACAAATAATGGGTATTCTAACACTGACTTTGATTCTGTTACCTCCAAAATGCTTGAATCCCATTTCACAATTAAAGAACCACAAAATCATAACTCCATTAACATTTACTACAGAAACACCTTCACTAGTAATTATAAGAAAGATGAAAAAGTCATCAGGGACATCATTTATAAAAATTGCCTTCCTACAAATCGGAACAACAAAATCAGAGTTCTCATATATTATAAAAACCCAAAAACTTCCTCCCTGATCATGACAAACAATTTGTCTAAGCGATCGGACTTCACATCTAAAACTAATGTAGTATATGAATATAAATGTTCTACAGGAAATTGTAATTTCCTCCCCCATTCTTACATTGGTTTTACTAGATGTAAAGTCAGCCGTCGCCTAACTTTCCACCTACAAGAGGGGGCAATCAAAGAACATCATAGGAGTTCCCATAACGCTGCACTCAGGAGAGATGATTTGATCAACAACACCAAAATTATTGGATCAGGCAATGACCCTAGGAGACTACAACTACTCGAAGCCTTTCACATTAAGGAAAAAAATCCGGTCATTAACATTCAATGCAATGTAATCTCCTCTATTCCTTTATTTAGAAATAAAAATCCCCCCTCTCCCTCTACCCCTTCTCTCTCTCTCCCTCCACCTCCTCCCCCACCCTCGGTGACCGCACCCGCCTAACCCTTCCCCCAAACCCCCCCTTACCCTTGACCTCTGAGGTCCTTATTGTCTGTTCCTCCCCCCCCCCCCCTTGGTCTGACCTGATCTTAGGTATATATACTTCTGTCATCCCCAGCTCTGTCACACCCTTCCTTCTCTTTAAATACGTAAGTCTCCGTATTTATTTTTATAAATTTGTCACCTTTATTATTACTGTTACCATGTAATTTTTTTTATTTCAGTTGTGTCTTGATATTGTCTAGTACCTTTATTGTCACCATGTAATTTTTGTTATTTCAGTTATATCTTGTTATTGTCTAGTACCTTTACTGTTACCATGTAATTTTTGTTATTTCACTTATATCTTGATAATGTCTTATTTAAGACGAAACGTTGATATCAAATAAGAACAAATGGAAGAATATAGAGACCTAGTTTCAATCCACCCAGTCAATGGAAAATCTCTTATCAGGAAAATCGAGAATACGAAGAAAAGACTGAACAACTACAACAATGCTGTCGTTTTTAACTCCACGTATATATATATATATATATATATATATATATATATATATATATATATATATATATATATGTGTGTGTGTATATGTATATATATATATGTATATAAATGACATGGATGAAGGAATTGAATAATATATGAATTTCTTCGTAGATGACGCAAAAATACTAAAGAGAGTAAGAACAGAAGAGGACTGTGATTCATTACAATCAGATCTAGACAAAATCTGGAAATGGACTCAGAAGTGAGAAGTGAACTTCAATATCAAGAAATATATCATAATGGAGTTTGGATAAAGTAAAAACAGAATTTAAAAAAATATATAAAATTGGTGAAGAAGAAATAAAAAGTGTACTCGGAAAAGGACCTTGGAGTAATAATCAGCAAAGACATGACACCGGATAAACATATAAACAAAATAGTCGAAGAAACCTTCAACCTATTAAGTTCAATGAAAGTGGCATTTGACCATTTGGACGAAGAAAAAAAATTATAAAAATATCAGTTACATTGATTAGACCAAAACTGGAGTACGCAGCGACATTATGGACACCCAGTACTAAAAAGAATATAAGGAAATTAGAAAGAATACAGAGAGCAACGACAAAGCTGGCACCAGCTCTTTCCAAATTAACATACGAACAAAGATTATCGAAATTGCAACTACCAACACTGGAGCAGAGAAGAGAAAGGGGGGATCTACTGACTATCTATAGAATCAGGAAAGGAATGGAAATCCTTGATAGGAATGATTTACTAAAAATGACAATGGAAAAACAAGAGGTAATGAAAAGAAACTAAAAAAGCATAACTATAGAAGAGATATGAAAGAAAATTGGCTTCACACAGATTACTGGATATCTGGAATAACTTAGATAAGGAAACAGTGTGTGCAAATACTATTCAAGATTTTAAGAAAAAAAATTATGCCGAAAGATACAAAGACGGGTTACCACGAGCATAGCTTCCTTCCCGTATAATACAACTAGGTAAATACACACACATGTGCTAGTATTGCACCATTGTGTATTTACGCACTGCGTTGAAGCATCGTACAGTTATTGTTGTGTATTATACATGCGAATTGTTCAATTGTGTTTGTGTTTTCCCATTACTTAATTATCATAGTTTTTGTTGTATATCAATTCTATTATTGCCATTGTATTATTTATTTACAATTCTTTGTACATTCTGTAAAGAGAACCAAGCGTCCACTCTGTCCAGTTGTGACTCTATTTCAGACCTGTACGCACATATTTGTTGATTGCAGTGCTTTGATGAATTTAACATAATATATATATTTTTCTTATGTGTAGTAGTACTTTTATCTGCCATCCCACTACGAGTACATTGTGGTGGCACGCGGTAAAGTCAGTTTGCTTATTTTGACCGATTATATACGGTCGACGATTCTCGAGTGATAAGAACTTTAGTGAGCTTTGGCTGGCCAGTTTCATAGCTCCTATGTTTTTTTTCTCAGCCAGGTTATTAATAATAGTACCTACCTTGGAAATTATATATGAACAGTGTATTCATGGAGGGCGCCATGTAATTTTTTCTCCATTCCATATGGTCTCCGGCTTGGCATCCTGCCTGGATTTTTGGATATTTTCGTCATCTATATTAATCAGACGTTCGACTACTGTTATTGTGTGCGTAGTGATTCATCTGGAAGCCTGGATGGGAAAAGGTTAATGAACAGATTACGTCTACGCAGATTGCTTCCGTGTCTGTCGGTTTCAGTACGCTGTCTTTTCACAGTGACTATTATTCATTAGTGTTCAATCCTGTGTACATATTTTTGTTAGATATGCATGCATGTCAAAATTCTTATTGTGATTCTATTGTGATAATTGAACATTGGTAAATCTCCCTGGCCAGGCTACCATTTATTTACGTCATGTTGCTTACGTCATGGTTGCGGCCAAGATCTATATATACCAGGTCTAACCACTTCCGACCGAATTTCGAGGGTGTTGGCGCAGCGGGCTCGTGAACGTCACCTGGCTGTTCAAAGTGGGATTCGCGCGTCCTATCGCTGTCAGTTGTAGCTGGTGCGTCGCTCGGGTATGTTGCTGCCTCCGCTCGCTCCGCTCCACGCAATTAATTATATTCTGACAATGAAGATCTGTATATACCGGTATATATAGATCTTGACAATATGGCTTATTGTGACATTAAGGGTTGTGGCTCAAACCAAAGATTAAGTAAGCCAAATGTTATTTTTCATCGTTTCCCTGCAAACACACACACACACGCACACACACAAATGTGAACGTGTACACATATAAGCACACACGACGATATCTCCCCTTCCCGTATAATACAAGCATATAAACGCACACACACACACACACACACGTGAACGTGTACACATACTGTATAAGCACACACGACAATATCTCCCCTTCCCGTAAAATACAAGTATATAAATACATACACACGCACACACACACACACACACACACACACACACACACACACACACACACACACACACACACACCTCGATCTATATATATAGATATATATATATATAGAGATATATATATATATATATATATATAAGCGACTCGGTGGTGCGGTTGGTAGGGACTCAGATTTCTGGGACAACAATAACAGCATTACCTAGTTCGTATCCCGCCCAAATATGAAAATTTTCATCGTTTCCCTGCAAATAAACACACACACACACACACACACACACACAAGTGCACACATACTGTATAAGCACACACAAACACACGTGTACACATACTGTATAAGCACACACTACGATATCTCCCTTTCCCGTAAAATACAAGTATATAAATACACACACACACGTTCAAGTGAGTAAGAGACTCGATGGAGCGGTTGGTAGAGACTCAGACATCGCAGACGCAATTATCGGTGATACCTGGTTCGAATCCTGCCTGAGCTTGAATCTTTTTTTAGTATTGCTGCGCTTCGATTCGTTACTGCAACTCTCGTGGGCGGAGAGTTTGGGATGTGTGTGCGTGTAAGTTTACTGATAGGACATACGAGCTCTGAGCTCTCTTCCGGGAGGGAAATAGCTGTCGATCATGAGTCCAACACGTGATCCAAAAGACCAAGGTGAATCACACACACACACACATACACACACACATGTGAACGTGTACACATATAAGCACACACGACGATATCTCCCCTTCCCGTAAAATACAAGTATATAAACACACACACACGCACATACACACACATATGTGAACGTGTACACATATAAGAACACATAACGATATCTCCCCTTCCCGTAAAATACAAGTATATAAATACACACGCACACACACGCACACACATACACACACACATGTGAACGTGTACACATATAAGCACACACGACGATATCTCCCCTTCCCGTAAAATACAAGTATATAAATGCACACACACACACACATACATACGCACACACACACATGTGAACGTGTACACATATAAGCACACACGACGATATGTCCCCTTCCTGTAAAATACAAATATATAAATACACACACACTGATAATAGGAATGAGCTAGAGAGAGAGATAACGGGGGGGGGGGGATACAATAGTTCCAGTCTTCCTTGCCGTTTTACAGTTTTCTTCAGTGTTTCACAAAGTATGATTGTGAGTGTGTGTATTCACCTCAAATCTTTGGTTTGAGCCACAACCCTTAATGTCACAATAAGCCATATCAACCAAATCCAATTTAGGACTCAACCCGGGACAATTTATTGATACCTTGGTCTTGTTAGGGAAAAACAGGTAATGAGATCCTTGTATGTTACAATGAGGGATCTGGTCTACCAAAATTCGTTGGTAATGACAATTGTTCATAACAGACATATTCCTAACCAGAGAATTCATGCGAAGCTTCTCGAAACACAAAAGAGATCATGCTTTCTCTTAGATTGTCTACAGAAAGGATGTAATTGATTAGAAAATTCACTATGAGCTCTAACTTTCAAATTTGAATGGTTTATCATTTTTTCAAAGATAATAGCAATTAATTTGCAAAACACACTAATCTAGAGTTTGAGTGTCTCTTCTTATTCAATATTAATTTTTTTTTCAACACACTTCATTTTCAAAGACAGTCTCATTACTTTAAAATGGTCACAATACTCATGTGTGTACTCAGATGAGAGGTCCTTAAGTCCTTAAGGTTCCAAGTCTGACCACAGCAGATCCTAGGTTTTAGATTTCCATGTATCTGCTTGACACCGAGTTCCAGTTGTTTAGGTCTCCCATCCCAAATACATATAAATGGTCAATACTATCTGTAAAATACATCAAGATTAATGTTCAACTCTTGAAAAATATCATTATAATATTCTCCATATTCTCCAGGGTTATTAATATTTATGCACAAAGTATTACTATAATCATCTTCATAGATCTGCAAGCTAATTTTCCTTATGTCATCTAAATGTCCTATCAATTCTTCTCTTGATTCTAAATGTTTAAGTTTAAACTTGTTTCCACCTGCAGAATCAATTACCCTATATGGACCAGTGTACCTTGGTGAAAGTTTATTATTGGGTGAGGTTAGTTTGACCATTACTAATTCTCCAATTTTCAGTTCTAGTTTATGAGCTATTTTGTGTTGTTGTTCCTTCATCTCTTGTGAATACACCTGCATATGTTTCCTAACTCTTTGGTGAATACTTTGAAGAGTATTTATCCTATTGGATATATAATCATCCATATTATATATGGGTTTTTGCTCTGCAGTCAACATTTCATATGGCAGAGTTTTGTCCTCCCCAAAAATTATAAAATGAGGTGTATCACCAGTTGCTACATTAATTTGATTGTTCAAGGTACACTTAACACAAGGAATCCAAGTATCCCAAGTTACACTATGAGGACTTATTAGGGTTCTAAGACATATAATTATCTTTTTGTTTAACCTTTCTACTACTCCATTACTTTGGGGATGGTTAACGAGTATATTGACTTTCTTGATGTGGAATACATTACATAGATTTTCCAAGATTTTGTTATTAAATTCAGTCCCATTATCTGAAACTAGGATGTTAGGTGTAGTAAAGTTACAGATTATCTGGTCATAGATTACGGAAGCAATAGTTTCAGCTTTCTTATTGATTATGGGTTGTAATATACAAAATCTTGAAAAATAATCAATAGCAACAAATAGGTATTTAAAGCCGTTCTCGGACATTGGTAATTCCAATGTATCCATGTGAACTCTTTCCCAAGGTTTCTGTGGAATGGGATAGGTGAGTATAGGAGCAGGTTTTGGTGTATTTCCCTTCACCTTTACACATTTTACACACTTTTCTATATAATCATATATAGTTTTCTTCATTCCTAGCCAAAAGTATTTAAGTTGTGCTTGTCTATAAGTTTTATCCTTTCCAGGATGTGAACTACAATCACTATCATGAAGTAACTTCAATATCTCATTTACCAGAGTTTGTGGTATAACCAACTGATTTACTTGACCTCTAGAAATATCTTTCCCCTTTACAAATGTTTTCCTATACAAAATTCCATTAATCAAATGAAATTCCTCTATCTTATACCCCTTTGGTAGCTTTGGAGGATCTCCTCTTGGGTTCATCAAATGCTTGATTATTGAATCACATGTCTCATCATCTCTCTGTTCTCTTATTAGCATTTCTTCCTCTAAAGTTACTAATTCTTCTATACTACAAACAAAATTAATCAACCCAGTCCCAGTCATTGGTTGACTAATGTTTCTAGAAAGTGGATCTGCTACATTCCTTCTACCCGGAATATATTCAAATTGAACCTCATAGCACTGAAGTATCGCAAACCATCTAGCAAGTCTGCCTCTAAGATTCTTATGCTTAAATAAGTTCTGAATAGCTGTGTGATCAGTCCAAACTCTGATGGGATACCCTAGTATCATATCTCTAAAACTTTCTAAAGAATAAATTACTGCTAAAGTTTCTCTTTCAGTTATAGAATAATTTCTCTCCGCACTATTACAAAGTCTGGATGTGTAAGCTATGGGTTTTAAAGTTCCATTTCTCTCTTGCCTTAGTATGCCTCCTAATCCTATGTCAGACGCATCAGTACAAAGAATGAATTCTTTTTCATAGTCGGGAAAAATTAAAATAGGTGAACTCGTGAGTTTATCTTTCAACTTGTCAAAAGCTTGCTGTTGCGCAGGTCCCCATATGAACTTTGAGTCCTTTCTTAACAATGAACTTAGTGGATTAGCAATGTCAGCATAACTTTGAATGAATTTTCTATAATATCCTGTTAATCCCAAAAAGCTCCTAACCTTGTCTACATTGGTCGGAACTGGAAAATTCTTGACAGCGTCAACCTTTGAATTTACTGTACTAAGTCCGTGTCTGTCTATCTTATGTCCTAAGTAAATGACACTGTCGTGCAAGAACTTACATTTTTCAAGTTTTACTTTTAACCCAGCTTCTCCTAGTCTTGAGAATATCAAATCTAATTTCTTAAAGTGCTCCACTGCAGTCTGAAAAACTATTAAAATGTCATCTAGAAATACACTGGCAGTGTTTCCTAACAATCCATCTAGAATAGTATTCATTAATCTCATGTAAGTTAATGGACTATTACATTACCCAAATGGCATTCTCTTGAACTCATAATGTCCTGTTGTAGTAGAAAATGCTGTAAACTCTCTTGAATCTTCATGCAATTCTATTTGCCAAAAAGCTGATTTGATATCTATAGTACTAAAATATCTATTCTCAGTTCCCAAACTTCTCAAAATGTCACCGATAATGGGTAATGGTAACCTGTCACGAATGGTGTGCTTATTCAATTCCCTGTAATCAATAACTGGTCGCATAGTCCCATCAGACTTTGGTACTAAGATCAACGGAAAATTCCACTCGCTTTTACTATGTTCAATAACATCCTGTGATAACATTTCAGTGATGAGTTTATCTACTACAGCTAATTTAGATTGAGGAACTCTGTAGGCTGGTATGTAGATAGGTTGTGTTCCTGGTTTTAACTTAATGTGATGTTTTAAAACAGTTGTTTTGCCTAAGGCGTCCCCCGGCAAAGCAATTGCTTTTTTATGTTTCATAAGCAAAGCAAATAAAGCTTCATCCAACTCAGGGCAATTAGTTGATTGTAATAATTCTTTATATCTATTTCTTAAGTCTATGCCTTCTTGAACTGAACAAATTGATGAAGTTGGTAATTCTATCTCCTCACTATTCTCATTTAAACTCTTAATAGGTTTAGTACACACCTGAATACATCCTATTTGTGTCCCTTTTTTTAGAACTATCTCTTTATTGATAGTATTAATTACTAATACTTCTACTCTGTTCTTATTTGTCTTATAAATCCCTGAGTCTCACTTCAATCCTTTAAGTTTAACTGATTCTGGGACTGTAATTACTTCAGAGTCTACATTGATTCCTTTCAAACACACTTCAACCTTATTAATTGACATGGGATGTAACAATGTCGACCTTGTTAATCCGCAATCTGCAATTCTCAAGGCATCTGTGGTTGATAATTTAGTAATCTCTGGGATTTCCTGAACTTCTGAGTTGGGTTCACAAATTATTTTACTTTCTGTAGGGTTGGACCGCTCGGTCACGCTATCTAAGATAGAAATGTTATCTAAGGATTCATTGATTCCTGTCACTGGTCTTAAGTCTGGTTGATTTAAGAATGGGATTAACTGTGACTTCACTAAAATTCCTAAGTCAGCAGGACAAATTACCATGTTTTCTTTTCTCATAGTTGCAAATCCTATCAATAAATCTCCTGGAAAAACAGACTCTTCTACCACTATCACTGGGATGTACAATTGTTCATTTGTATACAAGGCAACTTCTAGCTCAATCTTACCTAATGTTTTTAACTGATTTCCAGTTACACCTTGCAATGTGTAACGGATTGGTTCCAACATTTTCACTCCTGGGTTCAACTGGTTTAAAACTTTACTAGTAATTACATTAACTACAGACCCTGTATCAATAAAAATTTGAATATGCTTATTGAACACTTTACCTGCAATGAGAGGTCCTACAGAAGTTTTACCAACAGTAATTATCAGTTTGTCAGTTTCTTTCATCTCTCTTGCATTCCCATATTTAACACAATACCGCCTATCGGTATATATATGGGGAGGTCTGAAATTGTTTATTCTGTGTCTGGGGTTTTTCCTCTTAGCCCTGGGGGTACCCGAAAATTCCGGCACTCATGAGTTCTGTGTCCGATTTTATACATTAAATACAGAATGGAGGGTTCCTACATTGATACTCATTGTGACCTTCGTATTTGCAATTTCTGCAAATAATCCCATAAAAACATTCTTGTGCTTTGTGTCCCCATGCATTACAATTAAAACATAGGATTCTGGTATCCCTATCCCTAGATGGACTTCTAGCATGCCGCCTATGTCCTACTTCTGTTTTCTTAAACTCTCTAGAGTTCCTATATTGGCTATGTTGATTTATAGGCATTACATATGGGTTTATTGTTCTGGTCTCACTGTATCCTTGAAGAAGATAATCTACTTCTCCTAAACTTATATTTGATTTTAGATCCTTGTACAGCCTTTCTGCTGTTAAGTCATCACAATTCTTTGCCAATAAGCTAAATGTAATCAATTTGATTACCTGTGAGATTTTCATCTTCTCGCTAGATCTTTCTATCCAGTCTGAATCTTTCAAGATAGAATTCATGTCTTTTGACCATCTATCTAATCTAGCTAAGTACTCTGTGTCAGTTTCACTTGTCCTAACTTCCTTAATCATTTTTACCAATGATCTAATAGGATCCTGATCACATTTGGACATGAAATGTTTGAGAAAGGCCTTCTTGTAATTATCATATTGATTAATTTCTTCCATTTGCTGGAAGTTAATGACAAACCTCGCCCTTCCATGCTCTGGATCTATATTCTCCTTAAGAATCTCAATCTTACGGATATCATTGGTAATGTTTTTACTCACTATAAGAGTGTCTATGAGGTTGAGGAATTTGTTAACCCCATAGCTATTAGATTCTCCGGTAAATTTTGGAATATTTGTATTTGATGTGTGAATTTCGTGTCTCAACACGTTAGAATTCTGAGAGGTACTCATACTTATTACTAATACCTTGCTTTAGCCTGGCTGCTTGCGATGTCGCTTCGTGATGTCAATGTCTGTTTTGACGTCCTTCTACGGTCTTGTCATTCGTCAACGACGTTGTTCCTCCTCCATCACACACTCTGCCTTGAAGACCGCCTTGTAGATGATGATCACCTTGAAGAATCTTGAAGAATGCTTGTTCCAATCGTAGCAGTTACTTGAAGTTGTAGATTTCTCTCGTAGTCGTCCTTGGAACTAATACACTCTTGATTTTGGTTGTCTTGTTCCCGTAGACTTCTTGTACCAGTTCTTCGTTCACCAGTTTATCTAGCGCCACTTCTCTTCGGAGGTGTTTAACACTCAGTTCGTTCGTCGCACCGCTGTTCACCACTTTCACCACTGTCACCACCGCTGTCGGTCGTCGACCATTACACGTATATTTGACTTGTAATACCACTCGTCTCGAGGCCCCTTGCCTTCGTTACGTGAGTTTCACTAAATATTCAAGTTCCTCTTAAGCAGTAGGCCCAATGCCTTGTATTTCCTGTAGTCTCACTATTTTCTAGGCCCCGTGCCTAGTTCTCTCGTCCTTTGGGTTAATAAAAGGGTGGTGAATTTTCTTTCTTCTTTCACTGTAATTTCACCGTCTTGTTACACTCAGGATCTCTTTCTCTCGTCTCTCTACATCATCTCTCCCTAGATCGTCTCTCTAGATCGTCTCTCTAGATCGTCTGACGAGATCCCGTATCCTACGCTAAGCTACCTTCGTCTGACGTCACTAATTTTTCTAATCCAATCTCCTATGTCTTTTCAAATAAATGTCACTCCTTATGGGCGTGACTTTGAATTCATGCACCAATAGTTTTTTTCTCCTTCTCCACCTTGCACCAACCCGGAAAGCCATTGCAATGCCACTAGCAAAATCGTTTACCTCAGCATTAGTCAAACGAAGCTAACCTGCGCTTACAGTTTTGATTACATCATCGATTATAAAACAGTCACCACCGTCGGTGTGTTTACATAGACATAGCGTCACCTCAATGTTATCAAAACAGCAGGCGAGCAGGCAGGCTCATTTCCATTCGTACAACTACCGGCCTCTTACAAAGGGTGTAGAAGCGGCGCTGCTCCCTCATTTGTCTTACGAAGTTACGAACTCAGTTGCTTCCACGTTGTGCTTGCAGTAGTGCATACAAAGCTTATTTCGATTTTCACCATGAGTGCTGATGAGGACCAACCTGGTTGCAGTACATACCATTCACTACCACGTAAAAAGGCAAAAATGTGGTAGAGGCAAGCATTCAAACAAGAGTGGCTAGAAAAAGAGGCTGATCCTTCCGACAAATTCAATGCGGTGTGCTGTGTGTGTGACGCAACAATTAAAAACTGTAGTAAATCACGCTTGTTGAGTCACAAAAACTCCACAAAACATGCAAAACACTTTGCTGTCAAGAAAAACGTAATTATCCTTGATAAATTTCTTGTGAAAAACACAGAACCTGGCAAAAAAGAAAAAAGTGCATCGTGCTGAATTGCTACTTACGGGTTTCATGGCAGAATATGGCATGCCATTCTCTCAAGCTAACCACCTGATATCCGTAATCAAGAAGATGTTTCCCGACTGTGACACAGCTCAGAACATGACACTCATGAAAACGAAGGCAGCCTATGCGATGCAGGATGGTATCGCATGGGAAGAAAGCCATGATATATCCAAAGTATGTCAAGAAAATATGTTTTCTCTGCTAATTGATGAAAGCACGGATATTTCAGTGTCCCAGATCCTTGCCGTGATGGGAAGGTACTATGACAGTAAGAAATGTAAAGTAACTGATGCTCTGTTAGATATCATAGAAGTTGATGAATCACGTGCTGAAAATCTCTACAAAGCCGTGAAAACTTTGCTCTCAGAGAAAATTATACCAGTGACAACTGTTCTACAATGTTGGGCTCAAGAAGTGGCTTCCAAGCCTATCTGAAAGGTGATGTCCCATCTGTTTTTGTACTGGGATGTATTTGTCATTCCTTTGCTTTATGTGCCAGCCATGCTTACGCCACCCTGCCTTCATATTTGGAACAGTTCCTGAGAGACATCTGCTGTTATTTTTCACGAAGCAGCAAGCGAATACACCAGTTCCAAGTATTTCAAGATATTACCCAGAATCCGCGACACAGAATGCTAAAACTTTCGCAGACTGGCTGTTTAGAGGAAAAGTAATATCCTGCATCCTGGAGCAGTGGGATACTCCGGTTTTATTCTTCCAAGGGGAAATGAAAACAGATGCAGTGAAGCTTGATGGTGCAGGTGAAATATACAAAACCATGGTTAATCGTGGGACAAGACACATGCTGCTTTTTCTCAACTACGTCCTGGGTACAGTTGACAAGTTGAACATGGAGTTTCAATCCGAACAGTACAGACTTGATACACTTCACGCATCAATTGCTGGAGAGTACAGAAGCATTCTTAGCATGTTTATCAAAGAGGAAGTTTTGTTCACAGAAAAGTTATCCAACATCAATCCCCGCGACAGCACAGTATACAGTCTTGAGAAGCTCAACCTTGGTTGTCGATGTTATGCCCTGCTTGTGGAGCCACTACATGACAGTGATGCAGGGAAAAGATTCCTCATAGACTGCCGAAACTTCTTAGTAGAACTGTGTCTACAAATGAAGAAACGTTTTCCTTTTGAAGAGGACTGCGTTATTGCTCTGCTGAAAAATCTTGACCCTAAAGTTGCTGTATCACCTCACAGAAGTACATCCATCACCATTTTAGCAGTGCACTTTTCCATGATTGTCAAGGAGGAGGAATTGGATACTTTAGAAGATGAATGGCAAATTCTGATGTATGCCAAGGAAACTGCAAAACCTCACTCAGACGAGTACATCATTCTGGAGTGAACTGCAAAAAGTGAAAGATGGCAATAACAAGATGAAATTTGGAGGCTAATGTGTGGACACACTCATCGGCCTGTGTTGAAAGGGTGTTCTCGCAAATTGATATAATAAAAACAAAGCAAACTAACAGACTTCTGGCAACTACCGTCGCCTACAGACTTCTAACAAAACAAGCACTTTCTCGACAAGGAGTGAAATGTTTTGACTGGGAGCCATCAGCACGTCTAATTGATGTGAAAAGTGGCACGTTTCATCAGCGATATGTGGAAAGGTGCAACAAACGTGAGCTGGCAACTCTCCACTCTGCCTCAGACTCAGACAGTGACGATCACCCGCCCTGCGGCGGCGGGCTGCGGCGGTCAGGGATGCCGTTTTGTGGGAGAAATTTGCTCACATGGGATATTTTGGGGGAGGACTTTAACATCTCAATATCTGTGGTATTTTTGTGTGGATATTTTGCATTTTTGTTGGAAGTCTCATGGGAATTTTGATTTTTGAGGAATTTTTATGGGATATCAAGTAAATGTTAAAATAATAGTAATAATAATTGTGCAAAAGTACATACACAGCTAAATAAGGCAAGACACCCCGTCAATTTTCAAATATGTATCAGCCAAGTATCAATAGAAACGGTTATAGCTGGCCCGGGCCTGGCGGTGGGCGGCATTGTTGTTCTCATAAATTCGTATTTCGTAAGCAGTGTTGCCACTCCTTGTGTTTTCCTTCTAGATCTATTATTTTTTGCTTTGATCTTGGAGTCTTGTATTTTTTTTCCTGAAAACACCACAAATCTTGTAGTTTTTCATTAACCAAGATAAAAATGTGACAAGTGTTCTAAATTTGCAGATAAATAGGCACTGGTAAAGAAATTAAGACTACCATTAGGAAGTCTTAATTTCTTTACCAGTGCCTATTATATTATATTATTATTATTATACCGATTATATTCTAACTAAGTCTAACCTAATACGAAAAACATCATATTTAATCTTCATTGCTTAATGTCTAGTTATATGATATATGTATACGTACAGAACCTATAGAGGTAAGGAAGGAGAACGTATTGCACGTCTCACGGGACCGCAAGCGTGATTTCACATAGAACGTGTGAGAGCGGACAGTGGAGAGTAGGACCAACGTACAGAACGAATTACGAAATTTGGATTGAATGCGCAATAAGACTCGGACGTACCAAACGTAGACATTAAGTGACGACATACAGTTTACATAAAGTAGGTGGACAGGAACAATTAATTGTCAGGACAGTCTACAGTCCACAGGATTAGTTTTCGTCAACATCCCGGACTCGGAGTTTGCTGAACTGCGTGATTTCACATAGAACGTGTGAGAGCGGACAGGGGAGAGTAGGACCAAGGTCTATATACACCAGGTCTAACCGTTTGAGCCGTTCTGCGCAGCTTCTGACGTCATCTGGCTACTTCCGTTTTCTCTTTGTGAAACAATGAAGAAAACTGTGAAACACTAAGGAAGACTGGAATTATTATATCCCCCCCCTCTTATCTCTCTCTCTCTCTCTAGCTCATTCCTATTATCAGTGTGTGTGTGTGTGTTTATATACTTGTATTTTACGGGAAGGGGAGATATCGTCGTGTGTGCTTATATGTGTACACGTTCACATGTGTGTGTATGTGTGTGTGCGTATCTATATACTCGTATTTTACGGGAAGGGGAGATATCGTCGTGTGTGCTTATATATGTACACGTTCACATGTGTGTGTGTATATGTGTGTGTGTGCGTGTGTGTATGTGTATTTATATACTTGTATTTTACGGGAAGGGGAGATATCGTCGTGTGTGCTTATATGTGTACACGTTCACATATGTGTGTGTATGTGTGTGTGTGTTTATATACTTGTATTTTACGGGAAGGGAAGATATCGTCGTATGCGCTTATATGTGTACACGTTCACATGTGTATGTGTGTGTGTGATTCACCTTGGTCTTTGGATCACGTGTTGGATTCGTGATCGACAGCTATTTCTCTCCCGGAAGACAGAGCTCGTATGTCCGATCTATGAATTTACACGCACACGTATCCCCAACTCCCCGCCCACGTGTTGGGCAGCGATACTTAAAAAAAAATCAATTCTGGGTTGGATTCGAACCAGGTACCGCCGTTACTTCCATAGAATAAGTCTGAGTCTCTACTAACCGCGTCACCGAATCGTCTATGCACGTTGCTGTCTCTGTGTGTATTTATATACTTGTATTTTACGGGAAGGGGATATGTCGTCGTGTGTGCTTGTATGAGTACACGTTCACATGTGTGTGTGTGTGTGTGTTTATATACTTGTATTTTACGGGAAGGGGAGATATCGTCGTGTGTGCTTATGTGTGTACACGTTCACATGTGTGTATTTGCAGGGAAACGATGAAAATTAACATTTGGCTTACTCAATCTTTGGTTTGAGCCACAACCCTTAATGGCACAATAAGCCATATTGTCAAGATCTATATATACCGGTATATATAGATCTTCATTGTCAGAATATAACTAATTGCGTGGAGCGGTGCGAGCGGAGGCAACAACATACACAACGAACCAGCTACAACTAACAGCGAATCAGCGAACCCCACTTTGAGCAGCCAGGTGACGTCACGGGCCCGCTGCGCCAACACCCTCGAAATTCGGTCGGAAGTGGTTAGACCTGGTATATATAGATCTTGGGTAATACCGGTAACGGCATTGTTGTTTACCGGTAATTCCGGCACTGAAATTAGCGGTATTTGCCCAGCACTACCAGTGGCGGATCCAGGATAAAAATTGGGGGGGGGGGGCTAACCTGAATTCCTTCCTCTGAGTAGTCTGATGTACGAGTATCAGAAGTCAGAGGTATACTTAACTTAATAATGTTTTTCAGATTTTTCTGTATTTTAGACATATATAATAGAATGTATATTCGTTTTATATTGTTACACGCTTGTGCTAGTCAATGATAAAGCACTGGCACGCGTATACTCTCGCATAGAGAGAAATTATTGCAGGATCCGTGTGTAGTGTTAGTGCACATGGACTCATGGAAGTAATAAGAAATAAAAGTAGCTTTAAAAAACAGAAATACAAACAAAAACGTGTATGAACTTCTGAACCTGTTAATAAAAGTATCTAAATTACATTAATAACACACAGCATTGTTCATGGGATCTCACACGAACATCAACCTCCTGTTTTGTTTTGTTTTTTGGGGGGGGGCAAATACATTGATTACACTGTCTATTTCAATATTGATTTCATTGTGAACGCCGAGTAGCGCCAGGCCGTTGAGGCGATCTTGACCCATAGTATTCCTTAGGTAGGTCTTCAGTCGCTTCAGGGTTGAAAATGAACGCTCGGCCTCTGGGTTCGAGACTGGGAGCGTGATCAAAACTCGGAGGAGCGTGGCCAGGTTCGGATACATTCGGGTCTGGGCGTGGGCAAGGGCATCTCCAATGGATTCGAAATTAAATATCATTTGGGAAAATACATGGTAATATCGATATCAAGTTAAAGTAATAATTTTCTTTTATAGAAAGGTGTTCCACTATTCAATTTCCCTTTGGGTTATTAAACAATTGCAAGATAGAATAAGTAATAGTTTACCTGCTTACTCGAGTAGATGCTTACACCTCAACGGTTAACTGCAACTGTGCATTATACTTGTCACCACAATGATTTCGCCAATTGTTTGATAACTACATTTAATGAAGAAATTACTAAATTAACGACTAAAATAACATCAAGAAGAAAGATACCAATCAAACCTTGGATAACAAATAACTTATTGAAATGCATCAATTTAAAAAATAAACTTTATAAAAAATACATTAAGTGCAACTCTGAACTTAATAAACACAATTTTATCAGATATCGTAATGTTCTGAACTCATCAATTAAATCGGCTCGCAAGCAATACTATCTCAAAAAACTTGAAGAAAATTCATCGGTTCCGAAGAAACTCTGGTCAATACTTCTTGAAGTAATTAATAAAAAAGAGAAGTAATAATACTCCCAATTTGTTTATTCACAATAACAGGCAGGTAACTGACAACCATGAGATTGTAGTGACGCAGCCACAGGCGGTCACACACTTCCCATAGTTGGCAAGAGGTGAATATGAGCTAGCCAATCAGGAGCCAGCAAATGGTTCTCGAGCGGCTAGCGACCTCTCTTGCCAACTACGCTGAGCCGCGAGCGACCCTTAAATAGGGCAGCGGCGGCCAGTCTGGGCAGAATAGTAGTAGCCACGGCAGCAGCAACATCATCTCGTCCAGTCTTGTAGCAGTCCCATCGAGCCTCGCCGTCATCAGCCGCCACCGCCTCTGACGTTAGGCTCACCGTCCAGCTACGACTGATCAGATCCACTAAGCAGTGGCTATTACTTGTGGTTGTTTTACCAAAGAGATTAGAATAAGAGACCAAAGTGAATTTCATTTTTCCTGGCTTGTTCGAACCAAACCACTACAAATTGGTGACCCCGGTGAAGGACAACCAGGATTATGGAAAACTCACAAGTGAAACTTCCCAGTTTCTCCCGTGACTTGGAGAGCTGGCTACTTCACACAGAAGCCTATTTAGCCACTCAAGGTGACGTTCCGGACCACCAAGCCTTCGGCGCGTACATCGCCGCTCTACCAACGGACGTCATCGCCCTTGTCCGTAACGCCGTCTCTTCTCCTCCGGAAGAAGGCAAGTGTGCCGCCCTCAAGACTGCCTTACGGAAGCTATGCTCCAGGCCTGACGACCAGCTCTACCGAGATATCCAGCAGAGCGAACTCGGCGACACCACCCCCTCACAGCTATACACCCGTATGGCCAACCTCAACACTCGGGCAAAGGTGTCATTGCCCAAGGAACTCCTCCGCTCCATTCACCTCTCCAAGATGCCGGACGCCCTCCACTTACACCTGGAAGCTCTAGCCGGCGATAAGGACGACGAACAATACTGCGAAATAGCAGATAGGTTGTTCCAGCGACATACCTCGGTACACAAACCAGTGCATAGTGTTCGTGCAAAGTGTAGTGACAACCCAGGTGTTACTGACCATAGTGCCAGTGACCAAAGTATGCAGCAGCTACGGCAGGAAGTCGCCGACATGAAGACCTTGCTCAACCAGTTGCTTGCCGAGAAGGGAACCCCCCCTCAACCACCACCTAGCCCCGCTCCACGACAGGATACTGCCTCCTGTTGGTACCATACCCGCTTCGGAGCCAAGGCGCTCAGATGCACACAACTATGCAGCTGGTCGCGGGGAAACGCCAAACGCGGGGGTCGGTAAGCACTCCTACCCCCGCTAACCATACTCACACCCTCCTCTCAGTGCGTGATCGCCACTCTGGCCTATCTTTCCTGGTAGACACGGGCTCAGCCGTCAGCATCATATCCCCGACGGAAGAACCCAACCACGGTACACGGTGGCCATCCTACGACCTGCTTGCAGCCAACGGTACGCCCATTGCAACGTACGGCAGCCACCACAGCGTCCTGGACCTCCACGATGCCAAGTTCCCTTGGACATTCGTCATAGCAGCGGTCCAGCACCCCATTCTTGGCTACGACTTCCTCCAGCATTACAATATGGTAGTTAGCGCCAAGGATAACTGCTTGTACCACGGCACGACAAGCATACCGGGAACCACCACTAACGCCAAATCCCACCAGATATCGTCCCTCCAGTCCGCTGGCGATTATGTACGCATCCTGCAGGAGTTTCCCCAGCTAACATCGCCAGACAAGACCAACACCACCACCACCCCTCACAACATCATGCACCACATCCAGACATCTGGACCGCCAGTATACAGCAAGCCTCGACGACTTTCCCCAGAGAAGTTGGCCGCTGCCAAACAGGAGTTCCAAGAACTCCTAGACCAGGACATCATCCAACCATCGGAGAGTGCTTGGGCATCACCACTCCACATGGTTCCCAAGCCACCCCCACCGCCCAACCAATGGCGGGCTTGCGGTGACTACCGTCAACTTAACCGCATCACGAAGCCCGACCGCTACCCCATCCCTCACGCTCAAGACTTCCACTTCAAGCTTCACGGGAAGCAGGTCTTCTCCAAAATTGACCTGGTCAGGGCGTTTCATCAAATCCCTGTAGCGCCGGAAGACGTCCAGAAGACAGCCATAGCCACTCCGTTCAGCCTCTTTGAATGGAAGATGATGGCCTTTGGCCTCCGGAATGCCGCCCAGACGTTCCAGAGGTTCATAGACCATGCCCTCAGAGACTTCGACTTCATCACCGTTTACATCGACGACATCCTCGTAGCCTCCGATACCCACGACCAACACCGCCGACACCTCCGCCTCCTCTTCCGCCGCCTCCAAGATTATGGCCTCCGGCTACATCCGTCCAAGTGTCTCCTCGGAGTTTCATCTCTCGACTTCCTCGGACACCGCATCTCAACAGCAGGTCTGTATCCTCTCCCTCAGAAAGTAGACACAATCCAAGATTTCCCATAGCCAACAACCATCAAGATGCTCCGACGATTCCTAGTAATCGTCAATTATTACCACAGATTCATCCCCAACGCAGCTGCAAAACTCGCTCCCTTGAACGACCTCACCAAGAACCATTCCAAGCGGTCGCTCAAACCTGTGAGATGGTCTTCCGAAGCGACCCAGGCATTCGGGCAAGCCAAGGCGGCAATCGTTGAAGCCGCCCGCTTGTCCTACCCAGTAGCTCACGCACCCACATTCCTTACCACTGATGCCTCCTCCACAGCAATTGGCGCCGTCCTCCAACAGAAGATCAACGGCCAGCTCCAGCCTATCGCCTTTTTCTCCAAACGTCTGGACCCTCCTCAAATTCGCTACAGCGCCTTTGACAGGGAACTGCTAGCCATAGTCTCGGCTGTCAAGCACTTCCTTTACTTCCTGGAAGGCCGGCCTTTCGTTATCCTTACAGACCACAAGCCACTCGCCCATGCCCTAGACAGAGTCTCCGACCATCACTCCCCAAGAGTCTCCCGGCAGCTGTCCTTCCTCTCCCAATTTGATACTCGCATTGAATACATCAAGGGAGAGGATAACCAGGTAGCCGACGCCTTGTCTAGAATCACCTCCAGCATCCTCCCTAACCACAACATAGACTACGCACGCATCGCCGCATCTCAGAACAACGACGGTGAACTCCGCCTCCTACGTATGCACGACACCTCATCCCTACAGCTAAGACAGCTTCCCAACAACCCCGTACCATTGTGGTGTGACATCTCCACAGGCAAACCCCGTCCGTACATCCCCGCCTGTCACCGTAAGGACGTATTCTCCTCCTTCCATGACCACAGTCATCCGGGCATCCGCGCGACACAACGCCTCATCACGGATCGAGTCGTCTGGCCAGGCATCAACAAGGATGTCAGACAATGGACCCGGACCTGCCTCCCCTGCCAGACGGCCAAGGTTACGCGCCACGTCCACGCACCACTCCAGCGTTTTCCTGCACCAACGGCACGTTTCCAGTCAGTTCATGTGGACATTGTGGGCCCCCTTCCGCCTTCTCGCGGCATGCGTTACCTCCTTACGTGTATCGACAGATACACCAGGTGGCCAGAAGCAATCCCCCTTCCAGATATATCCGCCGAGACGACCGCCCGTGCTTTCCTCTCTGGATGGGTATCCAGATTCGGCGCACCTCACATCATTGTCACCGATAGGGGCCCCCAGTTCGAATCTGACCTATGGTCCAGCCTCCTCAAGTTCCTTGGCACCAAACGTAACCGGACCACCGCTTACCACCCCCAAGCCAATGGACTCGTGGAACGGTTCCACCGCCAACTGAAGGAGTCGCTGAAGGCACAACCCTCATGCGACTGGGTCGACGCCCTTCCCCTGGTGCTTCTCACGATCCGCGTCACACCTAAGGTCGACAATGACATTTCCCCATCGCAGCTACTTTACGCTGAGAACCTTCGCCTCCCTGGGGAAATTGCCACGCCTGCCGTCGGCGATCCGGATCGTCACGCCCTCCTCCAACTCATCAAGGACACATTCGCCAACACCCGTCCAACACCCCCTCGTCCACCACATCCACAGCCGGAGCACCTTCCACCGGCCCTGTCTACAAGTGACTACGTCTTCGTCAGGAAAGACTCCACACGAGCTCCTCTTCAGCGCCCATACGACGGCCCCTTCCGAGTCCTCAGCAGATCACCAAAGTACTTCGTGATCAACCGAGGTGCCAAACCGAATAGCGTCTCCATCGACAGGCTCAAGCCGGCCCATCTCCCCATCAATCCCCCTACCAAACCTCCAGGGCCACTACAATACATCTTACAACATGGTCCTAACCCCATCCTCACCACCGAACCAAGTCATTCCTCACCCCCCGAAACACTCTCCCTTCCAAACCAACACTCCCCTCCTGCCCCTGACTCTTCACCATACACAGATCACACGCACACGACAGCGAACCCTTCTCCTTCTCCCACCCCGCAACCACATCCTTCTACAACTGTTCCCGGCACCCCGCAAGATCCTCCCCACCCTACGCCCCCATTCTACCATGCAATGCAACAATTCTCATCCAACCTTATGTCTCCACAGCTCCATACTCAACCGACCCCACCTCGCCAGGCATCTGACTTCGACCACACCACCCTGCGTTCGAGCCCCCCTCCATCAAGGCCCTCCTCGCCAGACATGCCCCCTGATGGAATGACCACACGTTTTGGGCGAGTGATACGAAGGCCACACCGATTCAACCGCGTCGCGCGCGTCGCTCCCTATCTCCCTCGACGCCCGCTCTCGAAGAGAGGGGGAGTGGTGTAGTGACGCAGCCACAGGCGGTCACACCACTGATCTAGATATAACTGGATCACGGATCGCTGTCGAGATTATGAGGTCGGCGGCAGCCATGATGTTAGTACCAAAACAAAGTCGCGCCACGCGATCACTGATCTGATACAGTTACAGTTCTCGGCAGCTTTCGCTCCCATATACATATTCAACGATCATTTTACAATGCCAACTTGTGCTGCATTCAACTGCACCAACCGGAGAAAAGGTGGATGTGAGCAGTCCTTCCACTCGTAAGTAAATTAAGGTTTTATTACCCAAAATATCCCGATACCCATCAAGAAATGATGCGGCCATCAGGAATAAAATGTTGCCCACCAACTGTTTTGTTAGGTGTTGTCATGTTAATGCTTTGTATTTATTATCGTAAGAAATAGAGATCTAGCAGCAACCCATTTGTCACGAATGTAATCGTGGCAATAGCAGGATAGATATTTATCATTTAAAAATATCTTATAAGGCTCAAACGCTGTCCAGAGCTGTGTAGCTGTATAGAACCAGTTGTTCTTCCTGATTACATGTGTAGGCTTTTTCTATATTGTGAAGTGTGAGGAATTCACATTAGATGGGCTGAATTACTATTCGGGGCCCGTTCAAAAATTATGTAACGTTTTTTCTGGTGAAATTCGACACCCCCCACCTCATGTAACATTGCGTAACACTGGGTGTTACATCTCCCTGTATTACATAACACTGATTACAACTAATTACAACTCGGCACCCCCATCAAGTGTAGGCCAGATCCGCCAAACACCCCTCCCCCTTGACTTCTCACCAAAACACTCATTTTTATTTGTCCTGTGTGAAATTGTTTACAATTGCATCAAAGAATGAAACATGGTATGATGTTTTTGGATTTTTTTGCTCGATATTTATTGCTCGATCTGTTAAGGATATGCTATTTCAGTGCATAATTTATGACATAAATTAATAAATGAATATAAATAACCATTATTAGCGTTGCGTAGCACTGTTGAAAACACCCCCACATCCTCGTAACGCATCGCATCTACCATGCACCCCCCCCCCCCCAGCGTTACATACTCTTTGAATGGCCCCTT
This sequence comes from Oratosquilla oratoria, assembly GCF_046742065.1. Lineage (NCBI taxonomy): Eukaryota > Metazoa > Arthropoda > Malacostraca > Stomatopoda > Squillidae > Oratosquilla > Oratosquilla oratoria. The sequence continues at coordinate 16,990,896 of NC_134819.1, forward strand.
ACATGTTCACCACTTTAATGCGATATTTTACTATTTGAAACAATTTAGATCATAGATATGGCAATTTCTCTATCTTTCCACATGATCGACACAATCCCGGATTCTAACCTCATCGTCAATTTGATCAAGTGTATCGTCACGTGCTTCTGCAAAATCAGGCTCCATCATATCTCCAAATTGTATTCTCAAAAAGTAACCGGTGTCAAAGTGAGGAAGGAGTTATCAATTTTTTTTTATTCAAGCACCAATAACGATAAGCAGTACAGTAATCAAATGTTATAGGGATATTTATTCCGTTAAATGCTAGTATAGATCTATTATCCCTATAATATTTTGACTATATATCATTATCCCATTTGTTGTCTGTGTAACATTCCCTTGAAGTTATAATATATACTGGAATTATAATTTGTCAATACCAACTCATCCATATACTGTACATGCACAAGTTTATGTATATAAATGGTTATTTCTGCCAGAGGTAATAAATATCAATATATTGTTTTATTGTGATGATGCTATTTTGATATACACCTTGTATATGTATGTACGTACGTATGTATGTATGTACATGGAGGGCCCAGCAGCGACGAATTGTGTGGCCATTATATACCCAATCATGCTTGGATCACAGGCCACGAGAGTAACACGACAGCTCCCATGACACTGATCTAAAAATGGTGTTATAATGACCGGCGGAGCGATTCACACTAGCTGTTTTGGTACTTCCATTATGGCGGCCATGTCCCGCCCGCTGGCCTCACTCCTGGGGCAGCCCACGGCCCGTATACGCTATCCAGGTGTTATATAGATCAGTGGGTCACACACTTCCCATAGTTGGCAAGAGGTGAATATGAGCTAGCCAATCAGGAGCCAGCAAATGGTTCTCGAGCGGCTAGCGACCTCTCTTGCCAACTACGCTGAGCCGCGAGCGACCCTTAGATAGGGCAGCGGCGGCCAGTCAGGGCAGAATAGTAGTAGTCACGGCAGCAGCAACATCATCTCGTCCAGTCTTGTAGCAGTCCCATCGAGCCTCGCCGTCATCAGCCGCCACCGCCTCTGACGTTAGGCTCACCGTCCAGCTACGACTGATCAGATCCACTAAGCAGTGGCTATTACTTGTGGTTGTTTTACCAAAGAGATTAGAATAAGAGACCAAAGTGAATTTCATTTTTCCTGGCTTGTTCGAACCAAACCACTACAAGATCGCTGACATGTTTAATAACTTTTTCTGTTCAATTGGTAGTTTATTGGCTGATAAGCTGCCAAATTACCCAGGAAATCCACTTCAATATATAACTCCAGTCTCATCACAATTTAGTGTAATAAAATCATCAACTCATGATATTTTGCGTATTATAAATAATTTTAAAAATAAGTCCAATGGCTATGATTGCCTTAATACAAAGATCCTTAAACTTGTTGCTTCCAAAATTATTCATTTACTCATTAAATTATTCATTTAATCACTTTGTGCTTTCAACAGAGTTGCTTTCCTAAAGTCCTAAAAATTGCTGTAGTACACCCGACCCATAAAGATCGGCCCACATCAAACGTATCAAATTTTCGTCCGATTTCGATCCTTACGGTATTGTCTAAAGTACTTGAGATCGTTATTCTTGGGCAATTGGTAGATTACCTTGAGTACCATGGGATCATTTTCGATAATCAATTTAGATTCCGTGAAAACCACTCAACATATATGCCTGTTGCTTTCTTACATGAATATAATGCAACTCTATTATCTAATAAAAAAAAATATGTGCCGCAGTTTTTCTAGACATTAAAAAGGCTTTTGACACAGTTGATCATAGTATTCTATTGATGAAAACTTAAAAAATGGCTGAGTACGGAATAAGAGACTTTGAACTTCAGATATTTCAGTCATATTCATCTAATCGTAATCAAGTTGTCTTATTTAACGGTGTTAAATCGAGATTGATGGGTGTAAGTATGGGGGTACCTCAAGGTAGTATTCTAGGTCCTATTTTGTTTTTTATTTACATTAACGATATCTATAAAGCCTGTGGTATTCCTGAATACTTACTGTTTGGAGATGATACTTCTTGATTGATTGCTTCAACAACACAAAACAATCATATAGGTGACAATACAGGTATGTTAAACGGCCAACGAACGTGGTATATCTCCTTTCTATCCCTTTTCAGCACAACTGAGACACAACCCTGGCAACCCTACAACACGCGCAGCACAAAACAGATAAATGGAATTAAACAAATGCCAAACACAGCACAATTCCGACCAAATACCGCACACATGCTGTCAGCTTATTTAACCCCCGGACCTGGCAAAACATCAGAAAGTACTAAATCGATTAAATGACATCCTTACAATGATTCATGGAAGAACAAATTTACGGGGGGGGGGGGGGCTGAAGCACTACCATCCAGCCATTTGTCCAGCTTTCTCTTGAAGGTTTGCGGGCTAGTATCAGTCTGGTCTCGGAGAATCTTGTGTTGACTTTATTCCCACTGAAGACATGTTAAAGAACTTTTTTGCTAAGGCTGAAGAAAAAACACGAGAAAACCAAGACATTGTTTATTTGGAAGTAGACATAGAATGATATTGTATTTTGAAAACTATTTTTTTTATAATTTCAATGCAGTTTTTCAAGAAATCAGTAAAACTTAATTTCAATGTAAAAGACAATACTTTATTTTTATTCTGAATTATTATTATATCTTTCATACAAAAGTAAACTTTAAGTTATTGTAACTTCCAACCTATCATGTTTAAACTGCTTACCATTATTTTTGTGTAGAATTTGATTAAATGTATGTTGCAATGAACTTATTTGTGTTTATAGTAATTCCTTCTTATTTGTGGGAAAAAAAAATGTAGGAATTCAGATTTCCTTGTGGGAATTTTGTGGAAAAAAAAAACTCATTCATTTGTGGGAACTAACATAGATCACAGTGGCAACACTAGACGACCCCCTGCCAGTTGATCTCCAGTAAACACAGCTACAGTTACAGTAACGTCGTACATAGTCTTTGAACGTAACGGTAATGGTTGTGAATTGCGGTTTTTTTTTACTACTATATAACCATAATATTTACTAATATATATATATATATATATATATATATATATATATATATATATATATATATATATATATATATATATATATATTTATATATATATATATATATATATATATATATATATATTTACTAAAATATATATATATATATATATATATATATATATATATACATATATATATACTAATATATATATATATATATATATATATATATATATATATATATATATATATATATATATATATATATATATATTTACGGAATATTGATGTTTTTAGACTACCCATCTAGGTTTTTCCATATGTAGTGAGTGGCAACACTGAAGCTAAGGCATTCACTCCACCACTACTATTCCACTGTAAATCTATAGCCGCCTGCGAATGTTAGACATTCTATTGAAATGTTCAAAGAGAAGTTTAAATTTCTGTAAGCGAAGTCGTATTCTAGTTATCCAAATGGAAGTCGATAGGGTGTGGGAGGAAAAATAGTTCAGTGTGATAACCCCTTATTCCTTCTTAAGGTAACTTGAGATTCAAGATTGAAATATACATATATAAATATATATTAAGCACTTTGAATGTAAACATACGAAGAATGCATGCCAAAGAGAGTTTGAGTTTCTCTGAACACACGCAAAGTTATATTGAGGTGCTTACGGTAACCAGTTTGGTATTTTTCATCCAAAGAGTACTGTGCAACTTGTCATGTCCTTATTTAGCAGTAGTTTTTTTTACTTAACTGCATGAAAGGATGGTCATTCACATGCTAGGAATATTATAACATAAATTTGCTGCGTTTCCCATATTAGAGCAGTAGGTAAGGCCTCGGAATGTGGAAGGTCTTGGTTCCCGTTCAGTGTCACTGAAGTGCAGAATTACTTTCATAAGTATAACTTTACAATCCCTCTCCACAACGGCATATATAAGAGGTGTGTTAGATCAGTGTCACCTATAAATATATACTTTAGCACATAAACAGTATGGTTGAGCTGCTGGTGATTACACTAATTCAGAGTTCATTCACAACCACAGCCATTCAAACATGCCAAAGAAACTGAACATGTATTTTTCACCTTACATAAGACAGCATGTCCCTAGACAGGGCATGGTGTTAACACCAAACCATAGAATTTGATATGTGGCTTATGTGTTTCTGGTGAGAAATGTTATGATATGAACGATGGTGTAATTCATTTCCGTCGCAAATGCGTACTTTTGAAGTAATTAAGTATTGAAGTTATGCACTTATGCCTACATCTCCCGAACGATCTGGGGGGACGCGTGGGAAATCGGGGTTTTTGGGTGGGGGAGACTAATAAATGGAGTAATGTGCTGTGCCAAACAGGTGTAAAATGAAGAAGACTAAAGAAACCCATTAAAAACAAAAATATCCCATATTGGTGGGTACCGCACGCGGCGCCATGTTTGTTTACTAACGATGTAAGTATAGATTGAAGCGCTAGATTGAGGGCAGCCGATGGTGCAAGACTTGGTAACCGTAAAGTAAAATAAAATAAACTAACCTAACCTAACCTAACCTAACGGAGGTAACATTAGTTTACGGTTAGGAAGTCTTGTGGGGCTGGAGTGGACTTCGCTAAGTGTAACAATTGTAGTGAGACATTTCTCGAATCGTTGGTAAACACAAAGATGGCTACCGCTGGACTCCGGACCTAAAATGTGATTTTTATTATTATTATTTTTTGTTTGTATTTTTTAAGTGTTTTTGTTCATTATACCTGTTTTGCAACACACATTACTCCATTTATTAGTCTCCCCCACCCAAAATCCCCGATTTCCCACACATCCCCCCAGATTGTTCGGGAGATGTAGGCATAAGTGCATAATTCCAATACTTAATTACTTCAAAAGTATGCATTTGCGACGGAAATGAATTACACCATCGTTCATATCACAACATTTCTCACCAGAAACATAAGCCACATGTCAAATTTGATGGTTGGGTGAAACTATAAATTGTCCAAAACGACTTCTACCACACCCTTGGCAATTTCTTAACCTCTTCACTCCGGGGCACATCGCACGTCTGGCAACATCAGCTGCCCGACGTGCGATGTTGCGTCATAATAATCGCATTATAAAAAATAAAGTCAGTGCTCAATCGTTCGTTCTCTATCACCCGTGAATTTTGATAACCATAGAAAATATGATGAAGCCAGTTTAGAGAGAATGGAGGTTACGTAGGTACGACTACAATAAATACAGTCGAACCTCGAAAGCCCGGACTAATTGGGGGGGAAGGGTGGTCCGGTCATCGAAAATATCGCCCTAACACCCGTAGATTTTTGTAGCGGTATACGTATAGGTAATGTATGATATGGCATAGAAACACATAAGAATAATACTCTAACACTGTAATAGTAACAATACTGTAATAATGATACTAATAATTCTGTAATAATAACTGTAATACAGGCATGTAAATGTACTGTATATACAGTGTACTGTACTGTATTTTTTATTACGTACACTGTAAATATCGGAAGGTATGCACGCGGGACAGTGGTGGCGGCCAGGGTTGCCGCGTTTTCTACACTGCCGTGTAGAATGGGAGTGTTGCCATACTCGGGCGTGTGCAGACTTTCATAGCAAGATATACTTGTCAAACTTTGACAAAATGTTGGTTCTAGTTTTTTATTCTTGAATGTATATAAGGCCCCCATGCCCTAACATATTCAGTAAGATATAATTTTTTTTTTTTTTATATTACAGGTACTCCTCGTTTAACGACGACAATTGGGACCAGCGCGCCGTCGTTAACCGAATTGGTCGTTAAGCGAAAGTGTATACATATACGTACATGTACTGTATGTACAATGTCCAGCAATACATGTATCTTTATTTTTGTGAATTTTCCCTCTTTTATACAGTACATTAAAGCTTTATTTACTGTTTATTTACGGTGGTTAGGTTCCTGAAATTACCGTATATGACCAAATCCGCGTATGCTGACATTCCATATTGAATACCGGGGTATTTTTTTAGTTTCGACCATGGGCGCAATATAGCAATAGAAATTTAATTATTAATCTTGTAAATTAAAATGTATCAACGTAATATGCAATTTTGTGGGCGGAAATGAAAGTAAAAAATACCATGCTACAAGAAAATATGCTAATGAACGAAGTCGTCTGCCAACGTCTCTCACGACGACGACAACGAGGACGAGCCGGATGACATTTAATTTGCAGGTAATGATTTATCAAACACAGGTTAGGTTAGTTTAGTTTAGGTTAGACGAATTTATCATCCTTTCATTTCTTCGACATCGGCATCTATCATAACAAACATTGTGTACCATTCGTCCGACATGACTTCTGTATCCTCACGGCTCTTGGGGCGGCTACACCAAACGCACTGTAAGTTCCTTTCCTTTATTAACAAGGGTCGCTGGTTCACAGTATTACACTAAGTCAATCACTTGACACTCCTACCTCACAATGTCAATTAGTTATCTTGCACTATCTTTTCTTCTATACGTATCATCGCACCGACTCCCTCTCGAGCTCTCTGCATCTCGTTAAAAAGGCCGGAAATTTGGATTCAGCATTTTTTGAGGTCCCACGCTCGTATAAGCTTAAGAGTTTATGCGAGGAAGATTACAAATATTTCTTCTTATTACTATCTTGGGGTTACATTATATAATGTAGTCTAACAGCTAAAATATATATATATCCAGGGGAGGGTCGTCAGTATACGTAATAACGTGTTTTAGTACTGTGTGGTTACTTGAGTGATCGCGTGTGTTCGTGTGTGCGTGTGTGTGTGTCGCCCGGCCGTGGCGGTGGTGGAAATTGTTTGGTCAGCAGGCGTCTGATTGTCGCTTAGTGTGCTTGATGGTAATCCGGTGAGTGAGTGAGGGAGTGAGTGGGTGATATGACTGGGCGATACTACTCGTCATGTATATGAGGCGTATACATATCGCTCTCCCCCTAGGGTTAGGTGGCTCCCGGCACCTAAGGTTACATGGTTAACAAAAATCTATACGTATGGTTATACAGTGAAAAAATTTCAGACACACAAAATCCTGGGTGGTTAAATGTGAAGATGGGGGGGGGGGGGTTGCTGAAGTGAATCCGAGGTCCCAAAGGGGCATCTTGAACTGTAAGTATAGGTATGCGATGTTGTGTCTCCGAAGAGTAACGTTGTGTCTCACCAGATTACATGTTATATCCATTATCACACGAGAGATTACACCATATTTCGTATATCACTGGGAGAAATCACTTTTCCAATGTTATATTGTTCACGTGATATGTCACCGTCACTGTAGGGATTCTCATTTTCAAACACTGTTCTATGATCAGTTTGGTGTGTCACTTAGCATTTGTTTTATTTCACAGTATGTATGGTTTCTAAAAAAAATTATTATGATATTCAAGATATTGGGTGAGACACAAGAATAAACTTAATCTAGGTTTACAGTAAGTCGGGAATGGGGTTGAAATGTTTTGGAAGATCTTACTTCGTGCAAAAGAATTTGGTTAATACCACAACTATAAAGAGGATGATTAAGATTGAGAGGGCTGTGGAAGTATAGTGCAGTATTTTGTAATGAAGGTCGAGGGAGTCCATGTCAAGAGTAGTCGATTTATTCAGTAGGTGTACCATGTCTATCTTACTTGGAAGGATGGTATCGGGGATCTTAGGTAGGGGTGGGTAGGGGTAGGGGAAGTGGTAAATTTCCCAAAGGGAGAATCTCTTGATCGGGTCCATAGGTATGTTGCTAAGAATAAATTCTTGAAAGATAGTTGATGTTAAGGTGGGCAATTAATGATGTATTTCATTTTGGAGGATGAAGGTTATGTCTCAGTGAATGAGGATATGTTTATCTGACTCTCGCTAAGGTTATATTGGTCGGAAGGAAGTGGAGAAGTTTCACTAGATATGCGGAAGGGAGTTCTTATTGGAAATGGGCCATTTTAACCTCCACTGATAGATACATGACGTCCTGCATCTTCAGGGGCGAGAGCTAGAGTGCATGTTTAGTTGCGTCGACGCAGAGTCATGGGATGAGACTTGCGCTTGGGTGAGTTATGTGTGAGTGCGGTAGGTGGGTTGTGGGTCGGAGGTGGGGTTGGGTCGAGGTTGAGTTTGACCTTTCTCAATTTCTCTCCATGTATGGTTACGGTTGTGTGATCGGAAGGATCTGTTAGTAGAAAAAAATTGTTAGGGAGTGAGCTTGTGACTGTGAAGGGACCTAAGAACTTGGGTCTGAGTTTGTTAGTCCTGGTTGAGTCTTTGACCATGACAGTGTCACCAAGCGCTATGTCAAGTGGAGTTGACCGTTTGTGTTGTTTTGTCTTTGTCTTTTCTTGGGCTTCTTTGAGGTTTTCCCTGACTTTTTTGTAAATGGTTTGCATACCTCTTTTGATGCAATGTGCGAGGTTGTCTAGGTTGTATAAGGGGGGGGGTCGGTTGAAGATTTGGTAGGGTAGGCGCATTGGCTGGCCAAAAATTATCTCATGTGGGGACATCTTTGTTGCGGAATTGACTGTGCTGTTGATACTGGCTTTTACCTGTGGTAGCCAATCTTCCCAACTGTCCATGAGATCGCTGACCAAGGGTCTGAGCACCTCTAGAACTTTGCGGTTTGTTCGCTCACTCAGACCATTTCCCTGTGGATGGTAGGCAGTGGCAAATGTTTGGTCAATGTTGTAGAGGTGTGCTATTTCGCGCATTATCTCATTTTTGAACTCTGATCCATTGTCAGATAACATTGTGTGTGGTATGTTGTATCTACAAAAGATATTGTTAACTAGGGCTTTGGCTACAGTCTCTGCTGTTTTGTCTTGGAGTGGTATTAGGATTGTGTATTTAGAGAAATATTCTACTGCTGTGAGTATATAATTGGAACCTTGATGGCTGATTGGCATTTTGAGTAGATCAATGCCAAGTGTTTCCCATGGCTCAGCAGGGAGTGGGATATTGTTGATATGGAGTTGTTTTGGGTCAGGGCCTCTGAATTGGTTGCAAGTGACACAAGATCCTATGTGTGTGGTTATGTCTTTTGTCATATGTTGCCAATAGTATGAGTGCCTAGCAGTGTTTAGTGTCTTATCTCTGCCTGAGTGGCCTCCCATTGCACTGTCGTGCAATATGTGTAGGACCTTGGGAAATAGGGCTCTGGGAATGATTGTTACATCTCTGGTATTAGTGGTTCTCCTTATAATTCCGTCGACCAATTTGAGTTCCTCTATAGGGACAGGTGGTCGGGACTGTAAGGGGGTTTGTGAAAGGAGATGTTGTTTTATTGGGGACCATATTGGGTCTCTGTCAGTTTCATCTCTAAGTTCTTGCATAGGTATGCATGTGGTTTGGGTTATAGGGGTGATGTGAGTTTGTCTGCTCAAGCAGTCTTCCACTATATTAGCTTTCCCAGCTAAGTATACGATCTTGGGATCGTAATCAAGGAGAGTTGCTTTCCATCTAGCAACTCTCCCATGTAAGTCTTTTGAGTTAAAGAGATAGACTAGGGGTTGGTGATCAGTGAATATGGTTATCTTGTAACCTAGGATAAGAAACTTAAAATGTTTCAGACCCCATATGAGGGCTAGGCCTTCTTTGTGTGTAGTTGAATAGTTACTTTCAGGCTTATTAAGTACTCTACTTGCGTAGGCTATGGGGTGCTCTTTGCCATTTTCATCTTTCTGTTGTAGGACTGCACCTATTCCTTTAGAGGAGGCGTCTGTGTAAAGAAAGAATTCTTTCTTCATGTCAGGGAAGGCCAGTACAGGGGCTGTGGTCAGAGCGTGTTTCAGTGTGTCGAAACTTTGTTGTTCTGCTTCTGACCATTGAAATGGTTTGCCTTTCCTTGTGAATTTGGTTAGGGGGGAAGCTATGTGTGCAAAATTTTGGATGAAATGTCTATAGTATGATGCTAGCCCTACGAAACTTCTCGTTTCATTTGCGTTTCTGGGGATTGGGAAGGTGTTTATGGCATCTATTTTGTCTGTGTTGGTGTGGATGCATTTTGCATCAACTTTGTGGCCCAGAAAAGTGAGTTCTGACATGAGGAATCTATACTTTCCTAATTGAATTTTTAAGCCAGTGTTTTTGAGTCTTTTGATGACAATCTCTAAAGTGTTAAGGTGGTCTCTTTGTGTGGGATTATAGATGATGAGGTCGTCTAAGTAGACGAATAATGAGACTCCTATCATGTCACTGAAAATGCGGGTCATCAACCTTTGTTGGGTTGAGGGGGCATTCTTAAGGCCAAAGGGCATACGTTCAAAGTGGAAATGTCCCTTATCAGTGGAGAATGCTATTACGGGTTTCGATTCATCTGTTAATTCCACTTGCCAGAAGGCAGACTTAAGGTCGATAGTGGAAAATACTGTATTCCCGTTGCCAATGTATTGTAGTACATCTTGCATGGCGGGGAGGGGGTGTGGGTCAGATTGAGTGAGGTGGTTGACTTTTCTAAAGTCCACAACAGGGCGTAAGGTTCCGTCTTTCTTAGGGATCAGGAAGAGGGGACTGTTCCACGGACTGTCTGAGTGGGAAATTACGCCTTGGTGTATCATCTCTTGTACACTGCCATTGACTTGGGATTTCCTACTGTGATGTATGCGGTAAGCGGGAGTGTATGAAGGGGGGGTGTTAGGGGGAATTTGGATGTGATGTTTGATTATATCACATTTGCCTAGTGGTTCACCTTCTAAGGCGATAGCTGATCTATTCCTTTGTAGGAGGGCCAATAGCACGTGAAGAATATCTCCGTTGGCTGATGTTGTGATTTGGTCTGGATGGATAGGGGTGAGGGGTTGTGGTGGTCTTACAGTGTTGATGTGTTGTGGGAGTGGTTCCTGGATTGGGGAATTATGGAGATGGACTGAACAAATGTTTGTGTTCTTCCTGATTTTGCGATGTTGATCGGAGAGATTTGTTAACATAGCTAGGGTGTGTTTATTTTCTGATATTATGTCCCAAGAGTGTTCAATTGAGATGTTGGTAAGGCTAGACGTGTCTGAGTCAATTATGACGTCCTGATGTCCGATTGCTCCGGGTATAAATAGTGGGACAGTCATGGAATGTCTAGGGGGAATGATGACTGTGTTAGACATCAATGCCTTTGAGGTGACATAAGGGGGTGGTCGGAAGGAATAGCTGTTAGTGGGATTTGGAGTATTTAAGGAAGGTAGACATGAGATAGGTTGTGTGTCTGAGTCGGGTGTCTCAGGAACTGTTGACTCATTATTTACATCTCGGAAGGAGATTTTGTTGGTCTCAAGGTCTATCTTAGTTTTCCAAATCCTCAATGACTGTAATCCTATTATACCTTGTTGATCAAGACTCCATTCATCAGCTATGTGGAAGGATGTGAAACCTACTTGGGAATTGTTCACTTCTATGCTCAGATCAACCATGTCGTGAAGTGAAATGGTGCTCCCTTCTATTAGGAGTCCTTCCATATTGGAAAATTGAATTTGGGGTGGGTCATTTAATGCTTCATAGAGTGCTCTGGGGATGATGTTCAGGTTTGTTCCTGTATCTACCATCATGTCAACTGCGAGTTGATCTAGGGTCACTTTTAGGGTGACATAGTTGTGGTGTGTGTGAGATGTTCCTATGGTGGTTTGGTGCGTGAGGCTGGTACGCGTTCCCCCAATCGGTGTTGAGTTGTGCATGTTGTGTGGAAGGGAGCTGTTTGTCGAGGGGTGGTGAATGGTTTGTTAGTTCTCTGGTGAGGTTGTGGTTGTGATTTCTGTTGGTAACACTCTTCGTTGGAGTGAGTTGTGGTTTTGTGTAGGTTGCAGTATTTGTTTGGATGTGTTGGTGTAGGTAGGAGTGGAGGTTTGGAGGGGGGTGGAACTTGTTTGGTTTGATGTTGCACTTTGCATTGTGCATCCGTATGGGAGGTAGTACCATGAACTGAGCAAGGGATGGCGCGGTGTTGTACCTGCGGGTATTGTTGTTGCTGTGTTCGACACTGGGCATCGGTGTGGGAAATGGTTCCATGAACTGAGCAAGGGATAGGGGGGTGTGGTGCCTGTGTTTGCATTTGTTGTTTTTGTATGCAGTGTCTAGTGTTGTGACTTGTTGACAAATGGTAGGAACACCACTTAGAAGATTGTCCTGGATTGGTGGGAGGGGGCAGCTGTGACTGAAGGCTATTTAGTCTAGGGAGATAGTGGTGGGTGGAGAGGGGGACATCGCAAGCGTTGGTGATATCTAGGATGTAGGTATAAGCTAATGGATTTCTAGTGTTTAATTCCCTTTTTGAGGCCTCTTTTAAACACTTTGGTGGGAGTTCAGAAAGATAGAAACCTATCTCAAAGAATGTGATTAAGTTTTCTATAGTCATGGCTCTTTTCCCATTAGAGTCAGCGTATACCCAAGGGCTATTATTTTCTAGGTCCTCCCTAACTTCTTTAATTTTGCTAGCAACAAAATCGTAGATGTTTGTCTGTGTTTGAACTCTAGTGTTATTTAGAAAAGTGAGGATGAAACTTATGTTGTTGGCTTGTTTGTTCTGAAAAACATTTAGCAGGTGATTTTTGTAGTCCTGATATGTGATTCCACTCGCGATTAAACTGTCTAGCATTCGTGCCCTCGATCTAAATTCATCTGATGCTTCTATTTTCTGACGGCATAGATTTATCTTGTCTAATTCAGTGTAATGTTGGTTCTTTGAAAAGAAGAGGTCACATGCTGTCAGAAAGTCAGTAATGGATAGGCCACTAGCTTTGGAGAAGGTTGGAATTTCGGTTAGAGGGGTAATGGTTTGGTAGTTGTTAAATATTGTAGGTTGAGGTTGTGGGTAGGGATAATATGGTGGGTTTGGAGGAAGGTTAGGCGGTGGTTGGTGGTATGGTGTGGAGGTGTGTTGACCGGATGGGTTATGGGGAGAAGTAAAGGGGAAGTTTTGGTAGGCATGGGGAGCGTGATGGAGGGGTTGGTACTGTGGGTGCACGGGAGGGGGAATTAGGGGTGTCGGGATATGGGGGTTGAACTGATGATTGTTTATAGGAGGAGTAGCTTGAGCAAATGGTATGGTGGGAGGAATGGGTTGTTGTGGTTGAGAGGGGTTGAAGGGGTCTTCTTGAGAGGGTTGGTTATGAAGGGGTAAGATATCATCATAATACTGAGCAACTATTGGAGTATCTGCCTTAGGAGCGGCGTTGTCAGAGTTATGTGGGGGGTCATGGTCTAAGGGTTGCGTGGGAATGTCAGCCTGTGGATTTATTTGTTGAGGGTCTGGTTCGTCTTTCTTATGGTCAGAGTCATGAGATGGATTTTCCTCTTGAGATTTAGAGAGGATGCTTTCTACCGCTTTTTTGAATTTGCTTCTCGTTCCTGTTGCCATGTTAGTGGTTAACTATAGGTGGGGAATCTAAGTCGAATTGTTAAAGTCAGAAATATGTGGTACACATTACTTAAAGGGTGTATGTTAAGGTTAGCTAAGAGAAAAAGGGGGGGTATAGGGTGTCAACGGTTATACATTATGCTTATGAAATGGGTTTATATAGATAAAAATATGAAATATACATATATATATATATGTGATGTGGAAATACACGTAATTATATCAATAATAACAATAAAGTTTTAAGAATGAATATATATAATATACATAGAAATATATGGAATTGCTATTCAATAAGTTGTAGCACTGTGGTGAAATCATAAGGTTGTAAATAAAATTTAAGTTTAAAATTGGAAATTACAAAATGAAGGTATGCAAAAATGCTTGTAACATGTTAGATTCTTCTAGCTTAACAATGTTAGGATTGTAAGGCTAGTGATATTGTAATAAAATAAGTATACGGATATTGAGTGTTATACAAAGTCTTATTTGGAAGAAATTGATTGGTGAAGTACACTCAGAAGTTTCAAACCTTAAATAAATGTGGGTATACTGCCAATGGTGGCTGTCCCTGTCCGTAGAGTTTTCTGTTGTTACGTACGTAGAACTTGGCAAGGTCCCATTTGTAGTAGGGCAGTAGGTATATGAGATCAGCTGGTGTGTGCAATAATTTCTATATGGGGAAGGTTGCGGGGGAGTGCCTCATTGACGTTCTCGTAAGAAAGAGAAGAGAAGGCAGTATCAGGTGGGGATGGTTTTGATTGGTTATTAGTGGTTGTCAATAATATCAAGTATTGTGAAAGGTTGGTATAATAATTACCTTGGTTAGTAGTGGGTCGATAATTTGGAGTCGGTTACGATGATGTACGTATAGTGCAATTGAGATATCCTCTTGGAGGGGTGGTTAGAACTTGGTGTTCTTGGTAGTGGGTACCTTGTTGAGACGTGGCTGCCACCAGGTGGTGAGAAATATAATTTTCACCACCGAAGCTAAGACTGTGAAGGTTGGAGTTGTTACTGACGTTTCGGAGGGAGCGGTTGGTTGAGGATGGTGGAGAGGGGTACTTGTGTGTGTCAAGAACTCTGCGGTGAGTATGCCTTGATATTCTTTCTTCTGGTAGGCGTGGCTGACGATTTCATTCGGATTTCTTCTTTTGAGACGTGGGAGCGGCCGCTGCTGCCACCAGTAATGTATCCTCAACTGGTGTTGAGTAAATACATATCACGGCTCTTGGGGCGGCTACACCAAACGCACTGTAAGTTCCTTTCCTTTATTAACAAGGGTCGCTGGTTCACAGTATTACACTAAGTCAATCACTTGACACTCCTACCTCACAATGTCAATTAGTTATCTTGCACTATCTTTTCTTCTATACGTATCATCGCACCGACTCCCTCTCGAGCTCTCTGCATCTCGTTAAAAAGGCCGGAAATTTGGATTCAGCATTTTTTGAGGTCCCACGCTCGTATAAGCTTAAGAGTTTATGCGAGGAAGATTACAAATATTTCTTCTTATTACTATCTTGGGGTTACATTATATAATGTAGTCTAACAGCTAAAATATATATATATCCAGGGGAGGGTCGTCAGTATACGTAATAACGTGTTTTAGTACTGTGTGGTTACTTGAGTGATCGCGTGTGTTCGTGTGTGCGTGTGTGTGTGTCGCCCGGCCGTGGCGGTGGTGGAAATTGTTTGGTCAGCAGGCGTCTGATTGTCGCTTAGTGTGCTTGATGGTAATCCGGTGAGTGAGTGAGGGAGTGAGTGGGTGATATGACTGGGCGATACTACTCGTCATGTATATGAGGCGTATACACTTCGTTACATATGAAATTTGTTTTAGCACCTTTTTTTCCGCTCACAAAATTGCATATTACGTTGATACATTATAATTTACAAAATTAATAATTAAATTTCTATTGCTATATTGCGCCCTTGGTTGAAACTAAAAATTTACCACTACAGGTATATACTGTACCCCAGGTAGTTTTTTCAGCTTGCAGGATGGTAATGTAGACCTAAGCTTCAGAACACTTTACCTCACAGGTAATATCCACCGTACAAGTTCATTTATAACATCATACAAATTTGCCTCGGCCAACTTAATTATCGTACACGACGTCGTAACTTCGGGAGATTTACGTTAAATGAATGTCATAAAGCCCGTCGTTACTCCGAGTTGTCGTTAACCGAGTAGGTCGTTAAACGAGGAGTACCTGTATTATTGCTAAATGAAAGCTGAAACTTTAGCGTACAATTTTTTTTCTACACAGTAAAAATGTATCTTTTGGGGTATAGTATTTTATAAGTAACACAATTACCAATAAAAGTAATATTTTGATGTACCATTTATTAACTGATAACTAGTTCTATGATTTTTAAACAAAAGTTTGAGTTTTTGAATGTTTTTAACAGCCCGCTGATATGTAGAAAAAATTTCCTCATGTCGTTGTGCAGTTGCCACATGCCGCTATTTTACTACATTTTGGTACAAAATTCTATGAAACGGCAGCCCTGGTGGCGGCTTGACTGGGCCGGGTTTGAGTACACCTGTACGGCCGTCGCTGCCACCTACTGGACAAATAGGGAACTTTGCTTGAAAAGTCCGCCCTTTGTTCATTTCGACCGGTCATACGAGGGTCCGGGCATTCGGGGTCCGGGCTTTCGAGGTTCGACTGTATAATCAAGATGCTGACATCGGCATCATCGAGTACCCACTTGCTCTCATCAATTATACCAACTTTTCTAAAATTAAGATCTACAACTTCAGGGAATTCCTGATACAAATTTCTTGTAGCTCCCCTGTCACTGGTATTACTTATTTACGATGATATTATGTTGAGAAGATCTTTCATGGAAAAATGCATCCTTAGAGAAATAAAAAGTGAAAATTATATCTAGAGTTGAAGGGGCAAGTGTACCGTGTCAGCAAGTTAGAGTTTTCAGTTACATGAAACAGGCATAACCCTCCTGTAGGGCTTATGGTCTGTTGTAGTCTCCTTCATTCTTATGTTCTTATAGTATTAGTTGTCTGGGGGAAAAACATACATATAACTGGTGTACAGAGTGATAAACTTGGCTTGTTTTTTCAGTGCAGGAGATCAGTTGAGGATCAAGATCACCAAGCTGTAGGCAAGGCAGTGGACTAATCCACAAACTGAACTGAACAGATGATTTTACACTAATGGCTTTGGAGCAGTAGTAATTTTGATTTTTTTTTCTCAGAAATTATTAGATTATTCTGTTGTTTTTTCTCTTATTCTACAGTTCTTCAGTATACTTTAAGTATTTTGCTCTTGTGCTCATTCATTCAGTTGTTTAAACAGAAATATTTTTTTTATCATTGTGAGTTGATGTTCAGTTTTCTTGATGTCATGTCCCTTACAGCTCAAGAAGAATTGGTGTATGGTTTCAGCTTCTTTGGTTTGACAGATGCTTCTTTCTTTGCAGGAACATGCAGAGGGTGCTCACAGCGGCATGATTTGCGGGTGCTGAGTTGGGGAATTAAAGGTTAGGGACAGGTTTTGGACAAGGAATGGGGTTTGGATAAGGGTTTAGGGTGGGGTCAGAATTAGCATCAGGACTGGGATTAGGATTGAGGAGAGGGAGGTAGTGATGGGTGGTCCTAATTCTAAAAGTATCAAGAGTGAAACTATTAACCTCTTCAGTACAATTCAGATTCTTGCACTCAGCATGAGATGCCTGATGTACAATGATGCATCACAATATTTATGTCATAAAATTTAGTCACAGCTGATTTAC
Source organism: Oratosquilla oratoria (assembly GCF_046742065.1). Lineage (NCBI taxonomy): Eukaryota > Metazoa > Arthropoda > Malacostraca > Stomatopoda > Squillidae > Oratosquilla > Oratosquilla oratoria. The sequence goes on from NC_134819.1 coordinate 17,008,058, forward strand.
TCGTTCTCTTTCACTCTGAGTAGTAATAGATGCAGAAAACATGATCAAGCCAGTTCACAGAATTTGGGGGTTACTCAGCTACAGCTGCAAAATAAATATAATCAAGACATCAATGCTGGCATCCTCATATGCTGACTTACCACTTACGACACCTACATAGGCATCATCATATGGAAGAGGTTAACTATGTGAGATGGGAAATGATTCCACTCTTGGGTGATGTGGGAGAAAATGAATTCTTGAATATGTTTGTTTGTTTGGTATATGTGGTATTTTAGGTTATGACTACCTCTAGTTATTCGTGTATTTGTTGGGTGCAAGTTTATTTGTTTATGTCAACTAAATTTTATAAGTCATTTGTTGTATTTACCTAATTGTAATATACAGGAAAGGAGCAATGCTCGTTGGGTCCCAGCTCCTATTCTCTAATTTTCTAGTATACCTAGACTCAGATTCATGTACCCGGTAGGTTCTAACTTAATCTATATCTTTGAATTCCAATTATCATATTTAGATTTGAATTTGTGTATTGTTTGAGCTTGGGCTATGTCACCTAAGCTATTCCACATATTTATACATCTATATGGAAAACTGTATTTCTTCACATCCTTTTGACATGTGGTCTTTCTTAATTTACTTCCATGATCTCTTTGTGTATTTGTCTTCTTGTTTTCAAGTGGTTCAAGTTTAATGTTTTGTTTTAACCTAGTGACTGATGTAGTCTGTAATCATGTCTGGTCCATCTTGCTGCTTTATTTTATGTGGACTTTTAATTTGTATATGTCATTGTTAGTGTGGAGATCCCAGACAGTGTCACAATACTCTGATTGTGGCTGAATGAGTGTCTTATAAACAAGAATTTTGATGTCTGTTGCATCTCCTGAGGTCCCTGCTCAGGAATCCCAGGGCACTATTGGCTGTACCCCTGACACTGTTCACATGTGTGGCCCACCGCATATTTGGTGAAATGTGGCCCTCCCAAGTATTAGTGGTTGGAAACTATGTTTAGGTTTGCATTGCATAGTGTATAGGTGAATTGGATGGGTTGGTTACTACAGGTGAATCTGATGTGGTGACATTAACCCCTTCCATACGGTGACGCCTACGTAGGCGTCATGAGGAGCAAGTGGGTACGCGAGGATGCCGACGTCGGCGTCTTTATTATATTTATTGTAGTTGTACCTGCGTGACCCCCATACTCTGTAAACTGGCTTCATCATATTTTCTATGGTTATCAAAATTTATGGGTGAAAGAGAAAACGATTAATACAGCGGTGACTTTATTTTTTTTTAAATGTGAGTATTATGACACAACATCGCCCGTCTGGCAGCTAATCCTGCCTGCGAGATTTTGGCCAGGAGTGAAGGGGTTCAAGAAAACTGAGTGCAAGAGAGACATGGGAGTTCTGGTGAGTCCTGACCTTAAATCCAGGAAACAGTGCATTAGTGACAGGAACAAAGCGCATTAGGTGTCATTGCTAGGATGGTTACAAATAGAAGTGCAGAGGTAATTATCAAATTCTATCTAATGTTAGACCCATCCCTGACGATGCAGTTCAATTTTGGTCTCTGTCTGATAGAATGGACATCAATTCACTAGAATCAGTACAGAGGAGAATGACCAAAATGATACATGGGCTCAGAAATTTATCTTATGAAGAGAGGCTTAGGCACCTTAGGCACTCTGGAAAGGTGCAGAGTGCAGGGTCCCTGGAAAGATGCAGAGTGCAGGGTGATCTAATAGAGGTGTTCAAGTGGAACAAAGGCTTTAACAAGGGTGACATAAAAGGTCATCATATTAAGACAACAGGGCAGAATTCACAGTAATGGATTTAAATTGGACAAATTTAGATTTAAGAAGGAAATAGGCAAGAGTTGGTTTATTAATAGGGTGGTCAACAAATGGAATAGACTTAGTAACCATATAGTGAATGCTGAAACTATCAGTTGTTTTAAGAAATGGTTAGACAACTTTATGGCTAGGGATGACAGGTGGTAATGGACATGGAACTGCCTAATGTAGACATTATGGTCTCTTGCAGTCTCCTTCATTCTTATGTTCCTATGTAAATGTCATTTACCACTTGGCTTCCCAGTCTTCAAGGGCATGTAAATCATTTTGTAGTTGAAGACAATTGTCTCTGTATAGACACGGTAAAGGAAACATGGACTGGAGGTGAAGCTTTTATTCCTGATGTTTCGTCTATCGACTTTCTCAAAGGAATGAGCATACTAGATACATACAGAGTTTATATACACGCCTTATGGCTCAAGGGGGTGTGCGAGCGTATAATGCTGTGTTCTTATTGGCCCGCTGAGACCGCCAATCACGAAGCGCTATATTCGCTGAGGATTTGGCCCAGAGGAAGCTCCTAGCCTTATTGTTGATATTCGGACGAGTGGTGATGTAAGCAGCTTCTATAGATTTTCTGGTCTTCTTATCCATACCTTCGTGTAGAATCTCGGCTCGGCCCCCTCTTAGTCTCTCCATAGTATGCTTTATCGCATGATGTGCATGGGATCTTATATACGATGCTGTCTTTTCTCCCCCTCATCTTAGTCCCGCTTTTTATTGTGTCACCGATCTTCGTTCCCGATGTTACGGCTGCTTTTACTTCCGTGCTCCTGAGCATTCTAATAATGTCTCCTACCTTCTCAGAGTTAGGAAGCACCATGTACAATGTTTTTGTGGTGGCGTTGCCTTCTCTTAACCTGCTTGTGTGGATTATTTCTTCCGCTCTTCGTCTTAGGCTCAGGACTAAGCCCTTGGGGTAGCCAAGTTTCAAGAAGGCCGCGATGATGTATTCAATTTCCTCCTCCAGGAATTCCTCGCTGCATATCCTGTAGGCACGCAGGAAGAAGCCCATGACTACCCCCTTTTTCGTCCTCTCATTGTGTGCCGACAGGTAGTGTATGAAGTCGTCACGGTTCGTAGCCTTTCTGTAAACCCTAAATAGGAGGCCCTCAGTTGTCTTTATTAACAGGGTATCCAATAAAAGCTTCACCTCCAGTCCATGTTTCCTTTACCGTGTCTATACAACTTGTTCACATGGATTTACAATTGTCTCTGTTACCCATCTGCCTATAAACTAAGCTATCATCCACAAAGAGTAGTAATAGAGGAAAGTGATAGTGGGACATCATTTATATAAGAAAGGAAAAGAAAAGGTCTCGAGACAATGCCCTGGGGAACCCCAGAAAATACAGTAACATATAAGGATTGACTTCTATTGAGAACAATGTGTTGTTCTCAAGAAGTCAAGAAAGTCTTAATCCAGTGAAGAAATGGTCTTTGTATGCCATAATAATCTATTGTTGCTAACAGTTGTGAGGGACTCTGTTGAAAGCTTTGTGCAAAATCTAAAACTATGGCATCTACTTTTCTAATTTTAGGGTTGTTGAGTAATTGGGATATGTCATGTGCTGTCTCTAGTAATTGCATCTCGCACAAGCATTTAGACTGAAAGCCATACTGATTTTCAGTCAGTATTCTTTGCCTATCAAAGTGGTCCATTATATACCTAAACATAGTATATTTGAAAATTTTATAGGGGAGTGAGGTAATCAAGACAGGCCTGTAATTGGATGGGAGAACTCTGTCACTGGATTTGAAAATTGGTGTTACATTTGCCAAAAACCAGTCACAGGGAAGAGCTCTGGTTTGAATTATCTGTGAAAATATAACCTGCAGGACAGGAGTCAATACACCAGCATTTGTCTTAAGTATCCTGCAGGATATATTGTCAGGTCCAGTCACTTTAGTTATGTCTATCTCAGTAGTTTTTTGATTCATTGGGATGTTTATAACGAGGAGAGGAATTGTTGGGTGAGGTGACGTGGTTACATGTTTCGTCTATAAATCTCTTCCTCCAATTGACATTAACTAATATTTGTAGTAGTTATATATTGTCTTCTTTTAAATCTGTTTGTTTTTCATCTCAGTGTTCCCCATTCTTGTGCTGCCACCTTATTTGTTACTGGCTCATTCTTTTTAGTGCTTCTAGGTTCTGTATATTTATATCCTTCATGTAGCTTTTCAGTGTAAAAACACTTAATCCATAAGTTTTCTTTTCTTGTACCAGTCAATTGTAGTAGGATTTCCTTTATCATTTAATTTTTTCTTCCAGAACATGCTTCATGTATATCAGATTGTACTTGGTTTCTCTTTCTATCAATGTGTTACTTCCAATCTCCCCTCTCAATGTTTCCACAGCTATATCCTGGAGCTCCCAACACTTGTCTTCTCAACATATTTTCATTTACTTGTAGTCTTTCCAAGTCACTCTTGCTGCAGTCTATTATTGCTCCTGCAGTCAGTGTACTTTGTGGTACTACACTCTTCCAATAGGTTTTTCCAATTAAAATTTTGATGCATAATCTTGACACAACTAAAAAAAGTTAAACTGCCATTTTTCTTACTAGTTCTATTTTCTCTATAATCTCTCGTACGTTTATTTTTTATGTAATAATAGTTTGATCATAGTTTCCATTTCCTTACTGCTTTTATAGCATTAAAACATTGTCAGTGTAGAATAACACTGGTATATGGAATTTTTCATTCTTGAATCCCAGTCTACTCTCATGTAATTTCTTTTAGCTGCTTTATTATTAATACAACAAACGAGGGGTGATCTGGTACAGCCTTGTATAACCTTTGTGTTAGGTTTTTATTTAAGCTTGCTTACAATAGGGCTCTTGGCGGGTGACTGACTACCCGCGCTTGGGGTAGTCTCTACGAGCGTGACTCGCAGTTGCCAGCTCTCACAATAAAAACTCCTACATCTCCCCCTCAAGATTGTGAGGGAAAAACAAAACAAATACCTTGACAATCTGATTACATTGAACAAGACAATATAAATGGTAATTCCAATGACATACAATATGAACAAAATTGAACAGCTAGATTATGTAGTCGTCCAGCCATCTCGGCCGAGACCTGTGCCTTTGAGGACGTTCCCTTCTCGGGGAAGCAGGCGGAGGCGTCCCCTGGGTCGGTGGTTGCGGCTCGGGTGAACCCCCGGGTGAACCCCCGGGTGATAATGGCCCCCGTGGTGGCGCGGCCATTCTCAAATGGCCGCGGGTGCGCAGTGAGATGCGACCGCTTCCGTCCATCCTCACTGCATATTGGCGGTGTGGGTGGACTTCGACTACGGTACCAGACTTGCTCCATGCCTTAGAAGTCTGGTCTTGAACCCACACACGGGCTCCCGGCTGCAGGCGACGCCGTCGACGTCGCTGGCCCGTGCTATTCTGTCGTATCTCTGCATGATGTTGCGCCATCTGAGTCTCCCTCTCCTCCAGGGTCCGCTGCCACTCACAATTGACTTTGTAGTTCTGTTTGGCCGTGGGGACTCCATCACGTAGCTGTCTGCCAGTTGTCAATTGTGCGGGGGATGCGTTTCCTTCTCGTAGCGGGGTGTTGAGGTATTGGAGGAGGGCAAGCGACACCTTGTCGTTGTCCAGGCTGCCGCTGGTCCCTGTGTTGTCTCGCAGAATCCTCTTGGCTGTCTTCACGGCGGCCTCGGCTCGGCCGTTGGACTGAGGGTACTGAGCGGAGGAGAGGCGGGTCGTGACGCCCCATCTCCTGAGGAAAGCGGTCATTTCCCCACTTACTAGGTTCGTACCTCCGTCAGTAGAGAGTTGTTCTGGGGCCCCCCATCTGGTGAAGTAATGCCTTAGGTGCTTCATGATTTCGCTGGACGTGGCACCCGAGGGTAGGTGCGCAACTTCTAGCCAGCCAGTGAGTCGGTCGGCGTAGACTAGGTATGTTTGACCTGCCAGCTGGAATAGGTCTGCCACCGTCTGCTGAAAGGGGTAGTCGGGGGGTGGGGTGAGAATGAGGGGCTCAGATGGTTGTGACGGCGCGTTAGCATTGCAGGAGTTACATGTGGCCCTGTAATGCTGCAGGTCACCCTCCATTCCAGGCCAGTACACCGTCTGTCTGGCTCTTCTTAGCATGGAGTCGAGGCCCTGATGGCTGGCGTGAAGGCTAGCTGCCACTCGTTGTCGCAGAGCCTCAGGGATGACAAGCCGCACACATCCCTGATCATAGGTATAGGTGACTAGGCCACGGGACACTGCCAGTCTGTCTCGTACACCGTAGAAGGGCCGCAGGCAGGCGGGCTCCCGTGATCTGTGGGGCTCCCAGTCGCCGCTGCTCACTCTTAACACCAGTGACTGGTAGGTGTGGTCCTCAAGGGCCGTTTGCAGCACCATCTCTTCGTCGATGGTGGCGCACCCACTCAGGTCAAGGGCGGCTACAGTAGCTGCTGACATGGCTGCGGCGATAGCGACGTCTTGTTCTTCATCCATCTCGTCCGGATTAGACTTGGCCACGGGATACCTGGATAAGAAGTCGGCTGCCGCGTTGTGTTTCCCCGGCAGAAAGCGCATGGTGAATCTGTACTGCAGGGTCTGCTCCTTCAGACGAAACAGCCGTGGGTTGGTGATGTCCTTGAGGGCCTTGTCGCCAAAGAGCCTAACTAGGGGCCGGTGGTCTGTGGCGATAACCAGGTTGGGGCACCCCAGGAGGAAAAGCCGGGCTTTACGCAGGCACCACGCTACCGCCAAAGCTTCCCCCTCCACCGGTGCATATCCCGACTCGGCCGGGGTAAGGTGCCGGCTTCCGCATAATGCCAGGCGCCAGCCTCCCTTGCAGCAGTGTGGAGCAGTGGCTGGCGGGCATGAGCAGTACTGCTGCATCACCACGAACCCGATGCCGTCCTTGCACCAGTCCGTGATGGCGATGGTAGGTCGGGTCATGTCGTAGTATGCCAACCCCTGTTTGGCTAGCTGACAGATGATTTCTTTGGCTTGTGTGAATCTATTCTGGAGACACTCGTCCCAGTAGACAACTTTACCTGCTGGTTTTTTCAGCAGATCCCTGAAGGGCGCCATAAGAGGGGCAGTGGCCAGGAAGGGCGCCAGTTGGTTCTCAAAGCCAAACCAGGAGCGCACGTTTGTGATGGACGGTTTTTCTGGCATCTTAAAGTCCCTGATGGCAGTAAGACGCTCTGTAGTCGGTTTGTATGTGTCCCAATCCAAGTGGTAGCCAGCGAAGTCGACCTCCCTCTGGCAGAAGCGAAATTTCTCCGGCTTTAGTGTCACTCCAGCCTTGGCACATACTTCCAAAAAGTCGTAGGCATGCCAGAAGGCTTCTTCTATGCCTGCGTCATAGAGGAGTGTGTCGTCCACGCACTTGTATTTTCGCGGCAGGTCGATGATGGCGTCGTCGAATCTTTTGGTATATGCATCCCCCGCTGCGCAGTATCCCATGGGCGTCCGGCAATACTGGTACCTGCCCCACGGTGTGATAAATGTAGTGAGGCGCCTGCTCTCCTCGTCCAGTTCCACCTGGTGGAATCCCCAGTGCGCATCTGCCACGGTTTTGTAGGAGTGTGCCGGGACCCCAGAGGCCATGTCAAACGGGGCAGAGGTGTGGTGAGTCTCTCGTAGGCAGCATGCGTTGAGTTTCTGGAAGTCGACCGTGCGGCGCGGCTTGCCAGACTTTTTTGCCACCACGACCATCCTGGCACACCATTCTGTGGCCTCTCCCGCGAGGACAGGACGGATCACGCCTCTCTGGACGTCCTCATCCAGCTGTTGCTTGACCTCCGCTCCCCAATGTTTCGGGACGGGGGCGGGAGTGTGGCAGGCATAAGGGACAGCGTCGGGTGATAGGTGGATATGATGAGGGGGCCCCGCCATGATCGGCAGCGGGTACCTGTCGGTGTCGAAGGACGATGTCGAGAAGTGGCCGAGCAGCCATTCCTGTAGCCTCGGCACGTTTTCCTCGAGAGGAGGGAAAGGCACGGTTGCTGGTCTGGGTGGCGGACCCCGGCTGTCGCTGCTCCCCCCGCCCACGCTCGCTATGGTCGGTAGTGGCGGATGCGGAAAGCCTTCGTGTACCAGGCCCAGATCCTTGCAGGCGGCAAGGGACAGATAGACCTGCCGCACAGACCGTACGAAATACACCTCCTGTTGGGTGGAGCGGCCAGGGATGCTAAAGTGGCAGGTTATGGTCCCCAAGGTTGGTAGGTTAATATTGGCGAGGTCGCGCAGGCCAGTGCGTCCCTTAAGTTGCCTGGGCGAGAGGCCCAGAGCTTTCAACAGCTTGGGTCCCGCTACACATACCTGCGCGCCTGTATCTGCGATGGCTGTGGTGGAGTGCTGTGTGTCGCCATCCGGCCCGGAGACGATGACTTGAAGCCGTGGCTGGCTCATCACCCCGGCGGTCGCTACCACAGCACTGGCCACAGCGTCCTTCTTCGCAGGCTTCTTACCCCCTTTGCACACTTTCTGGAAGTGGCCCAGCTTTCCACAAGCAAGGCACGTGGCGTTTGCTGCCGGGCAAGCTGCCCTACCGGGCTGGTGTCGGTCACCGCAGTGCCAACAAGGGCGGTGGCGGGCTTTCCCGGGACCAGCAGCAGCGATGACGTCGTCGTCACTCGCAGCGTCGTGCATGACGTCACCCGCGGCAGCCTCGGGATGGCGGTTTGGCGGGAAATCATGCGCGTCCCTCTGAGCTGCTTCAAATGCCACACAGTAAGATTTGAGGCTGTCAACCTCTTTGAATTGAGCGTAGCACTGTAATACCTCGCGTCTTAGGGTTGGTTCACGCAACCCAGCAATGAGCTTCCGCACTAACATATATTCACTTAAACTCGCGTCACAGCTTGGGCAATGAAAAGCACAATCTAACACCATCTGGGAACACTTCGTGAAGTAATCGCCCACCGACTCCCCCGAGGCCTGCTTGACACTAAAGAAGTCCGACCACTGTACTGCCTGGTTCTCCGCACGCAACACTAATTTGCTGACGTTCTCCAGGGCCTCGGCAGCGGGAAGGGTGTCCCAACGAGCCTTGGGGAACCTGGCGTCGAGTGCCTTTTGGAGCCTTGGGGCACATAAATGCCGGATGTAGCGCGCGGCGTCGCCGTCGCCGACAGCGTTGAGCTCGATCCAATCTTCCAAGGACCGACGCCATGACCTGAAGTCTGCTGTAGTCATGTCCAGGTCGCACTTCTCCAACCCAGCTGTGCTAAGGGCCTTGCGGCTTGGTGTCCCCATCGCCGCCATGTTTCGCTGCAAAGCCGCTATGGCTCCCTGCTGGGACAGTAAAAGCGTCTGAGCCTGTGATAGGAGGCCTTCTCCTTCCCTCCGTCTACCTGATGTGGCAGGGAGCCTAGGGCGTCTCGGGGTGGTCATCGTAGATGCGTAGGAAGGATTATCACTCCGCCATGTTAGGTTTTTATTTAAGCTTGCTTACAATTGGGCTCTTGGCGGGTGACTGACTACCCGCGCTTGGGGTAGTCTCTACGAGCGTGACTCGCAGTTGCCAGCTCTCACAATAAAAACTCCTACACTTTGTTACTATGGCTTTCTGTTATCTCTCCTCTTATTCTTTTTCCCAACTTTATTTTTGTCATATTTTCTGTATATATTTCTGCTATTGTATTAATAATAAGTGGGTGACTTTCCAAGTATTTGAGGGTTCTTATCAAAGCTAATGAATGAAATGCCTTTTCAAGGTCCATAGCTGTCAATAATAATTCTTGCTTCCTTGCCTTACTGACTTCCAGACAGCAGTTCAGTATAGATGATCCTTAGTGCAGCCAGCTTGTAATACATTTAGTTCTTCTCTCACTTTTAGATGTTCTAATATGCTGCCTTTTTATAAACTCATAGTCAATTCACAGGGCAAGCCCAAGCCATTATGGGGCCCTAAGCAGGATTGATTTGGGGGCCCCTTGATTACCACCACCACCACCACCACCACCAGTGCTTAACTATTAATTGTGCTTGATCATTTCATGCACTATAAATGCAGCACCTTTTCGATCAATATTAAGGAAATATCTAGCTTTATTTATACGAAAGGGTGCTATGTTTATCGAGTGACCAAAATGGTAAAATAGAGTAAATTTACTTGGTCACACAAAATGGAAAACGATGAAGAAGGAAGACATAAATATGGTGAACCAATGAAGAGAAGACTGGATGTAAGCAGAGTGACACCATTAGAAGTCATACCACAAAAGACTTGTATCATTGAAACACCAATAATTACCCAAAGGTTAACACTACTTGGGAATGGGAGAGGGAATCAAGGTATAAAAATATCTTAAGAAATCAGGAGATTACAGAATTAATAAATGAAATTATAGATTTGAAAGCTGAGTACAGGGCAGTGTATAAAGAAATGAACCAGTTGAAACTTCAAAATGCTGAAACCAACAGAGAGCTTAATGATCTAAAAAAGGAATCAATCAGTCAAAAGTGAAAACAAAAGAATGAAAAATGAAGGTGAAAATAAAAATGAGGCTTTGAAAAAAGAAGTATAAGGACAAATACAAGAGTTGACCAAGAAAGTGGGAGAAACAATAGAAGACAGATCTCCAAGAAACAAAAAATCAATGAAAGTGGAACAAGAAAAAAAAAAAAAAAAACTTAAATAGGACAGCAACAAGTGGAAGAGAATATTAAAGAAAGTTATTAAAGTAATTAAGGAAAAGTACAATTGGGTTAGAGACACAGTGGATAAAAAAAAGTGCACAATAGTTTATGGTATTAACCTCTTCACTATGGGGCACATCGCACATCTAGCAGCATTAGCTGCCCGACGTGCGATGTTGCGTCATAATAATCGCATTATAAAAAATAAAGTCGGTACTCAATCGTTCATTCTCTTTCACCCGTGTATTTTGATAACCATAGAAAACTGATGAAGCCAGTTTAGAGAGAATGAAAATTACGTAGGTACGACTACAATAAATATAAACAAGATGGCGACGTCGGCAACATTGAGTACCCACTTGCTCCTCATGCTGCCTACGTAGGCGTCACCGTATGGAAGTGGTTAAAGAAAAATATAATGTAGCTAGGTACCTAAGAGAAAAAAAATGAAGAAAAAAAATTGTAAGGGAAATTCTGAAGGAGATACAGGAGGAGGGGCAAGAAATAGACAAAGAAATAAAAGAACTACACAGAATGGGACTGTGCTAAAAAAAAAGAAAAAAGAAAAAAAATGATAGACCACTAAGAATTAAACCAAAATCTCAATTGATTGCAGAAGAATTACTATCTTAAACAGCAAAGTTGGCAAAAAGTGAAAATTACCAAAATGTATGGATTAAAAAAAAAAAAAGAAAAAAAAGAGTGATGAGGAAAAAGAAAGGAAAAGACACTAAGAACTGAAGCAGATGAAAAAACAGGAAAAGAACAGAGACTGAAAAGAATTTTTTTTTTTAGTAGTATTACTGGACCTGAGACTAAGAATATGATATATAAAAAAAGGAAACAAAAAACAAAAATTGTGAAAAGAGAAAATAAAAAATTATGTACACTAACATAGATGGCATAATTGTAGGATTAAATGAATTAAATGACTGGAAAAGAGAAACTGGATGTGATGAGAATTGTGGAGACAAAATTAAAAGGCCCACTACCACCTAATACTGTGGGATAAGGTTTATATAATTACTGGATAAAAAATAGGAGAAACAGGGTGGAGTCATGTTTTTGACCAAAAAGGGTTTAAAGGTGACAAAGATAACCGGAGATGATAATGTGGAGTTGATTATGATAAAAGTTGAAAATAGCAACATGAAAAGTAGAAAATTTGCAGTAATATATGGGCCTCTAAAAACATATTCTTGGACAGAGAGTGACCACTCCAAAATGCTGGAATACACAAAGCATGCATTAAATTAATTACTAAAAGAAGGAGGAAACATAGTAATCATGGGTGACTTTAACTCCAAAGAAATATATTGGGAAGATATGACAGTAAAAGGTGGAGAGGACCTTTGGGGAAATATACTGCAGAATATGACCATTGAATGTACAATGACTCAGTGGGTAAAGGAAAATACCAGATATAGAAACATTGAAGAACTGTCGAGACTAGACTTGATATTTACAACAGAGCCTGAAGTTGTGGATAAAATGGAATACAAGACATTGGGAAGAGTGACCACATATTAATTGTTTGAACTAAAAGAGGAAATTGATCTGGGAAGAAATGAGAAACAGAAAAGGTAGACTAATATACAATAAAACAGAGTCTGAGAAACTCAAGAAAATTCTTTCAAAAATTGAATTGGGATAACTTTTTTTTATGAAAAAACAAAGATGGAAGGAAAAATGGAATATAGTTAAAGACATAAAGAAGGAATGAATATGTATCAAGGCAGAAGCAGGAAGGGTTGTACATTAAATGCTGGTATAACGAAAAATGTAGTGAGGCAAAAGATACATACATATACCAAGGCTTTTTTCCCCTTACAAGGGAGGTAGCCAAAAAGGAAAAGGCATAAAATCATTCCCACCCATTCCATCCCTGAATACACTCCACACCCCTCCACCCTCCCTCTTATCTTAGCACTTCCTGGATGACGGGTCATCCCTGCACCTTGTCCACTGCCCTGGGTCAGAAGCAGTGTCGCAAGACACAGCACATCCACAGCAAGGCCTCTTCATTAAATTGGCGACCCCCCCCTCTCCGTCCCCCCATTGCATAAAAGGAGAAGACGGGGAGAAATCCCTTCGGGCTGCATCAAATTTTGCTCACACATACTCCCTCACCCCCCCATCCCCCCACCCATTCCACCTCATGCATCACATCATCCATATACAACCATTCTCCATTCACCCCTGTCTTCTGAGGCAAAAGATAGAAGAGGCAAAGCTTGGAAAAGATGGAAAACATGGGTAGGTGGCAAACATATATCAAACTGAGAAATGAATATGCAAAAATACGCAGGGAAGAAAAACAAAACTATGACAAAGACATAGTAGATGAATGTAAGGATCGACCTAGATTATTCTACAGGTATGTGAATGGTAAATTGAAAAATCAACATAAAATAGTAAAAATGCATTAAGGAAATGAGGAATATATAGATGTAGAAATGGAGGTTATGAATGAACATTTTAAGTCTGTATTCACAATAGAAAATGCATATAATTGGGAAGAAGAAAAAGTAGAAAGATCCCCCCCAATGAAAGAAATAAATGTAACACAGCAATAAGGGACCAAATAATAAACCTTGATGTCAGAAAATCACACTGTCCAGATGGAATTGCAAATTGGTTACTAAAAGAATGTATAGATGAGCCAGAGGACAAGATATATATAATAATAGATTGCTCACTCAAGGAAGGAAAGGTACCACAAGATTGGAAAAATGCAAATATCATACCAATATATAAAGGGGGAGATAAGGAAGACCCAACAAACTATAGGCCAGTCTCTCTTACAATCACAATAGCCAAAATATGTGAAAAAAATTTCAAAAGTAGATGGATTAAATATCGGAAGAAAATAAGATACTGAATCAAAAACAATTTGGCTTTAGACAAGGAAGATCTTGTGCCACCAACTTGATTTGTTTTTATTCAAGGCTAATAGACATAATACAAGAAAGGGAAGGATGGGTTGTGTTTTCTAGATTTAAAAAAAAAAAACATTTGATAAGGTACCACACAAAAAACTAATAAGAAAACTTGAAACAACAGGAGGTGTACAAGGAAAATTAATGAAATGGATGGAAGAGTTCTTGAATGAGAGAAAAATGAGAGTGGTAGTTAAAGACAAAAACTCGACCTGGGAAGAAATGATAAATGGAGTCCCACAAGGTTCTGTTTGGCTCCGATAATGTTTGCCATACATATAATTGACGTAGAAGGTGTGGAATGTTATATGAACTTCTTTGCAGATGATGCAAAACTACTAAAGAAAATAAGTGCAGAAAAAGACTGAATCATTTCAGAGAGATCTGGACAAAGTCTGGAAATAGAACCAAAAGTGGGAAATAAACTTCAACATAAAAAATGCAGTATAATGGAGTTTGGAAAAAGTAAGAATAGAATATTAGGGCAATATAAGGTTGGTACGAAAGAAATAAAGTTAGCTCAGAAAAGGACCTAGGAGTAATTATTAACAAAGATATGTCACCAGACAAGCATATAAACAAAATAAAGAAACCTACAATTTACTAAGAACAATAAAGGTGGCCTTTAACTACATGGATGAGGAAATGGTAAAGAAAATATTAGTCACACTGATAAGACCAAGATAGGAGTATGCTGAGACATTATGGACACCTAACACAAAAAAAGAATATAAAGAAATTAGAAAGAATGCAAAGAGCAATGACAAAGATTGCACCAACACTTTCAGAATTGACATATGAACAAAGATTGTCCAAACTGAAACTACCAACCCTGGAACAAAGAAGAGAAAGAGGAGATCTACTGGACATTTACAGAATCATGAACGGTATTGAAATCCTTGATAGAGATGATTTATTAAAGTGGGACAGAAGGAATACAAGAGGAACTCAAAAAGGATAGTTATAAGAGAGATCTGAAAAAGAATAGTTTTCCACACAGAATGATTGATATCTGGAAAAATTGGACGGAAAAATGGTATGTGCAAAAACCATACAAGAATTTAAGAACAAACTAGATGCTGAGAGATACAAAGATGGGTCACTGTGAGCATAGCTCCCTTCCTGTATAATACAACTAGGTAAAATACACACCCACCCAATATAATTTGCAGCATTGTTACCTTACATCATACTGATGTCATACAGTATTGGATATTTATTCATTTGTTTATTTTTTCAACCATATAGGGGCAGCAAATTCACAATATGCTTCAGTATTATGTGTAGTTTAAAATTTCAGTGATTTATACTGTACTTGCTTTCTCTCATTGAAAGGTAAAACATTATTTACCAATTTCATTGGGAATTCAAACTCAAAATAAAAAAGAAAATACATTCTAAGAAAATTCAAATAAAAATTGTACAGAAATATATTTACATATTAAAGAAGAAGAGAATCTCCAGTTTTTAGGATATTTGAAAACATACCTTCTCTACTATTCCCAGTGTAAATTACAACATTTATTGATTATAATTATTCATTTTATTGAGAACAGAAAACAACTAAATTCTATGAAAAATAATTGCATTGGAAAACAGCAGAAGTAAATAGAAAACTGTCTAAGAAGTTTATAAGAATTTGAAAAACTTGCCTTTCTGGTTTTCTTCATCGCAGACTCCTGAAGTATTTCATCAAGTATTCCATTAGGAAAGAACCAAGAGACTGAAGTATTAGGAGAGAATCAAGAGCATGTATTGATGCATGCACACAGTTGATCACTGAATTGGCTGGATATATGATACCAACTTTGTACCAGTGCTCATAACTATATGATGTGTTTGTGAAGCGAATATTGAAAGCATGTATGTATGGTTGTTAGTCGCATGCACACCAGAATCGAAAGACATTCATCAGCTGTTATCATTTCTCATTTCTTTGTTGGCATCATGCATCCAG
Organism: Oratosquilla oratoria; assembly: GCF_046742065.1. Classification (NCBI taxonomy): domain Eukaryota; kingdom Metazoa; phylum Arthropoda; class Malacostraca; order Stomatopoda; family Squillidae; genus Oratosquilla; species Oratosquilla oratoria. The sequence continues at coordinate 17,023,409 of NC_134819.1, forward strand.
CAAATTCGGTGGTCAACTGAAGCTGTAGAAGCCGCTCATGCTAATGTATGTATGCTTTGTATCTATGTGATGTGTATGTGAAGTGGGTATTGAAAGTGTGTATTTACCTAGTTGTATTTTATGGGATGGGAAGGGGAGTTATGCTCATGGTGTCCCATCTTTGTATCTTGCAGTGTCTAGTTTGCTTTTAGATTTGTGTATGGTTTTTGCACACACTATTGTTTTCTCTAGTTTGTTCCAGATGTCTACCACTCTGTGAAAAACTTTTTTCAGGTCTCTTCTATAACTAAACTTTTTTATTTTTTTTTTCCATGTCATCTTGTGTTTCTCTTGTCCCAATTAAGTCCTCTCTATCAAGGACTTCCATGCCTTTCATGATTCTATAGATGGTTAGTAGGTCACCTCTTTCTCTTTGTTCCAGAGTTGGTAATTGTAATTTAACCAGTCTCTCCACATATGACAGGTTTGAAAGAGTTGGGGCCATTTTCGTGGTTGCTCTCTGAATTCTTTCAATTTTCTACATATTCTTTTTGGTAGTACATACATACATATACCAAGGCTTTTTCCCCCTTACAAGGGAGGTAGCCAAAAGAAAAAGACATAAAATCATTCACACCCATTCCATCCCTAAATACACTCCACTCCCCTCCACCCTCCCTCCCATCTTAGCACCTCCTGGATGACGGGTCATCCCTGCACCTTGTCCACTGCCCTGGGTCAGAGGCAGTGTCGCAAGTTACAATTCATCCACAGCAAGGCCGCTTCATCAAATCGGCGACCCTCCCTCTCCGTCCCCCCATGCATAAAAGGAGAAAACGGGGAGAAATCCCTTCGGGCTGCATCAAATTTTGCTCACACATACTCCCTCACCCCCCATCCCCCCACCCGTTCCACCTCATGCATCACATCATCATCCATATATAACCATTCTCCATTCACCCCTGTCTTCTGACCTCTCCCGTCCTTCCTCAACAGACATTTCCCTCTTCCCCAAAGCCCCCTTCACCCCATCCATCCATCTCATCCTAGGGCGTCCCCTTATGTTCACTCCCTCCATGCCCCCCCCCCCTGGAGCCGCTCTATTCTGCGGGGGAGCGACCCCAGGCTCTTGCCTCCACGTGGAGGGGGTGGGGACGGCCGATGGCAGTAGCATACTGGGGGCCAACTACCCATGACCCTCAGTACGACATAGCCTCGACCGTTGCTGAATAGACTTTTATACCTGCATTTCTTACCCACCCATTACCTTCTCTCCCCCTCGCCCAACTTTCTACCCCTTTATTCTATCATGATTGACCCTCCTGATGACATGGCCAAATTTTGAAACCTCTCAGTAACAAATTTTCATGTACAATCATTATAAGTCAAACTTTTCATTCATAATTACTATGTAAAAAAAAAAGTCCTATGGCAATGGCTAGTGATGATAGGGGCAGGAGAAGGTGATCTCTGGGAGCCTCTAGTCACAAACTGCACATAGGTGATGTGGGCAAGATAGTCGTTCTGTGATGGGATGGAGGCAACATCACAGCTTGGCAGCTACCCACATACTGAGCAGCCCTGTTCAGGATCCATTCTGCTCACCCCACATGGGGAGGGGGCTAGAAAAGGTGCCCTAAAAATAGTTTGCCTCACATCCACCTGACTGGGGAACTGCCCCCTGTAAGGTCACCCTCATTGCGGTCAAGGTGCAGAAAAATGCCAAGCACAGATGATGACCTCAAACTCGAAAAAAGACTCTTCTATAACACCACCAAATACTGATAGTAATATAAAACAATTGAAAGTTGTGCACATAGAAGATATTCCAATACATTGTAACTATGATGATATATCTACTCCACTGAGCAAATTTGGAATTATAGTAGAAATTTGCATGAAATTTCTTGACATTGAGAAAAAATGGGAAGCTTGGGTAATATTTGATAAGCATGAAGATGCCTTTAACCTGAGCAGAAACTTCAATACCCTGAAAATTTACAATTCCTTAGTCAAAGGAGCCTTAACAGATAAGGTTCCTAAAAATCTAGATGTATATAAACCTGCAGAATGGAATTCAGATAACCATCAAGATAATACCATAAAAGAAAGAATTCCCCAACCTCCCATGTGGATAGTAATTAAGGCTAAGGAAGAAAAATTTAATTACTATAAATTTAATAGATACCTACAACAGAGGGTAAGTGGCATTAAGAATGGAGATATAACAAAATTTGGTAAGAATTCAATACTTGTTCATGCCAAATCAAAGACACAATCCAAGATGTTCTGTATGATGAATGTTGAAAATAATGATATAATAGAAAAGATTAGTCCTCACCAAAATTTTAGTTATGGAAGAGGAGTTATCCATGATAAAGACTTGTATGAATTGACTGAACTAGAAATATTAGAAATGTGCCCCACATCTATTTGGAAAGTGAAAAAGATCCCAAACAGTAATGTGATTATATTTACTTTTGAGGATAACGATATACCAACTCATATAGCAATTGAAAATGAAAGAGTGAGAATTAGACCTTTCTATCCCAAAGCTCTACAGTGCTATAATTGTTTTAAATTTGGCCATCCATCAAAGATATGTAAGAATAATGAGGTATGTGGTAATTGCTCTGGCCCAACACACGGCCAATGCTTAAATACTCCCAAATGTATCAACTGTCAATTGGATCACAAACAAGTTAATAGAGTATGTGAAGAATACTAATTTGAAACAGCAGCCATAAATAAAGCTTATACTGAGCATATCATGATAGGACATGCTAAGCGACTCTTAGGAAGAAAAAAGAGCTATGCAAACGCTGTTACTACCCCAAGAAATCTACCTCATTCTACAAATCTCCCCACTACAAATGAACTTCAACCTCTGATGTAGCAACCCAACACTCAAGGCCAAATAATCAACATACTATGGTGAGAACTCCAAACGCAAATACAGATAATCTACCTCCAGATTACCAAAACACCTCACATAGTAAAGAGGTGCAACCCTCAAATCCCCCTCCACCTTCCAGAAATCCACCTTGTTCTACAGAAATGCAACATTCATGGCCAGATGATCAACATATTTCGATGAAAACAATAAGCACTAAGACAGATATACTACCCCTGATCATAAACCACCTTCTAGTGAAATACCTCAAGCAGAATCTGCAAATACTGATACTACTCCAAGAAATCCACCTCATACAACAAATCCCTTCTCTGCAAATGAAACCTCAACCTCTGGGATAGCAGCCCAACATCCAGGACCAGATGATCAACATACCTTGTCAAGAACACAAAACACTAAGGCAGATAACTTACCCTCTGATCATAGAAACATTCCATATAAAAAAAGAGGGGCAACCCCCCAACCCTCCTCCATCGTCCAGCGTAGTGTCTCGGGCAGAATCACTACTGGACTCAATGGATATTGAAACAAAAAAATAAAACAAAAGAACAAGAACACCCTCACCCTCTCCATCAATTCCAAAGAAATGTAACCCTAGCAGATATGTATTACAAGAAAAAGATAAAGGAACAAAAGCCAAAACTACCAAAATAGCTATTTAAGAAAAACCACCATCTTCACAAAAAGCTCATAAAGACAAAAACCACTCAAAAACAACCTTGAATGTAGGACCTCCCCCCAGAAAATAGATACATTCACATCACTAATACAGTGGAACTGTCAGGGCCTTCGAGCAAAGTATGAAGAGCTAAATCTTAATTTACAAATATTCTCCAGTAGGTGTATGCTTACAAGAAACAATGTTGGATGAACATACACCCTGTCCAAGAGAATATATATCCTTCAGAACTCCATATAATATAGAAAAGAGAAGTCATGGAGGATGCCTTGTTTATGTACGAAGAGATATTCCTCATTTTCCAATTAGTATAAAAACAACATTACAAGCAGTAGACTGGAAGTGAGCATTAAGGGAGAGCGACTGGAGGAAGGGGATAGTTTTAGATACTTGGGTGCAAATGTGGCAGGAAAAGGTGGAGTGAAGGTGGAGGTAGAATGTAGATTGAGAGAAGCGAGTAAATGCCTTGGTGGATTGAAAAGTGTAATGAGGAATATACATTTGGGAATGGATGCCAAGAGGAGACTGTATGAAGGAGTGATTGTGCCAACAGCACTGTATGGGGCAGAAACATGGAACATAAGAGAGGAAGAGAGAAGGAGTTTGAATGTGTTTGAGATGAGGTGTCTGAGAAGTATGATGGGGGGTTACTAGGCTAGATAGAGTGAGAAATGAGGAGGTGAGGAGAAGAATTGGGGTGGAAAGGGAGTTGGAAGATAGGGTTGATGAAAGAGTATTAGGATGGTTTGGACACATGGAAAGAATGAGTGAAGAAAGACTAGTAAAAGAGGTATGGAAGGCAGATGTGGAGGGAGTGAACATGAAGGGACGTCCTAGGATGAGGTGGATGGATGGGGTGAAGGGGGCTTTGGGGAAGAGGGGAATGTCTGTTGAGGAAGGACGGGAGAGGACAGAAGACGGGTGAATGGAGAATGGTTGTATATGGATGATGTTGTGATGCATGAGGTGGAATGGGCGGGATGGGGGGTGAGGTAGTATGTGTGAACAAATTTTGACGCATCCCGAAGGGATTTCTCCCCGTCTTCTCCTTTTATGCATGGGGGGACGGAGAGGGGGGTCACCGATTTAATGAAGTGGCCTTGCTGTGGATGTGCTGTGTCTTGCGACACTGCTTCTGACCCAGGGCAGTGGACAAGGTGCAGGGATGACCCGTCATCCAGGAGGTGCAAAGATAAGAGGGAGGATGGAGGGGTGTGGAGTGTATTCAGGGATGGAATGGGTGTGAATGATTTTATGCTTTTTCCTTTTTGGCTACCTCCCTTGTAAGGGGAAAAAAAGCCTTGGTATATGTACGAATGTACAAGCAGTAGCAGTTCAAATACAATTAAAAAGAAAATACACCTTATGCTCTCTTTACCTGCCCCCAAACACCATGGTTACCCAGGAAGAAATAATAACTTTGATTAATCAACTCCCGCGACCGTTTCTCATTATGGGCGACCTAAATAGCAGACACCCACTATGGGGAGATGTAAACCATACCATATACCAAGACTTTTTCCCCTTTACAAGGGAGGTAGCCAAAAAGGGAAAGGCATAAAATTATTTCCACCCATTCCGTCCCTGAATACACTCCACACCCCTCCCCCCTTCCACCCTCCCTCTTATCTGAGCACCTCCTGGATGACGGGTCATCCCTGCACCTTGTCCACTGCCCTGGGTCAGAAGCAGTGTCGCAATCCATAGCAAGGCCGCTTCATTAAATCGGCGACCCCCCATCTCCGTCCCCCCATTGCATATAAGGAGAAAACAGGGAGAAATCCCTTCGGGATGCGTCAAATTTTGCTCACATATACTACACCACCCCCCACCCATTCCACCTCATGCAATCACAACATCATCCATATACAACCATTCTCCATTCACCCCTGTCTTCTGTCCTCTCCCGTCCTTCCTCAACAGACATTCCCCTCTTCCCCAAAGCCCCCTTCACCCCGTCTATCCACCTCGTCCTAGGACGTCCCTTCATGTTCACTCCCTCCACATCTGCCTTCCACACCTCTTTTACTAGTCTTTCTTCACTCATTCTATCCATGTGTCCAAACCATCCTAATATTCTTTCATCAACCCTATCTCCCAGCTCCTTTTCCACCCCTGTTCTCCTCCTCACCTCCTCATTTCTCACTCTATCTAGCCTAGTAACCCCCCATCATACTTCTCAGACACCTCATCTCAAACACATTCAAACTCCTTCTCTCTTCCTCTCTTATGTTCCATGTTTCTGCCCAATACAGTACTGTTGGCACAATCACTCCTTCATACAGTCCTCTTAGCATCCATTCCCAAATGTCTATTCCTCATTACACTTTTTAATCTACCAAGGCATTTACTTGCTTCTCTCAATCTACATTCTACCTCCACCTTCACTCCACCTTTTCCTGCCACATTTGCACCCAAGTATCTAAAACTGTCCCCTTCCTCCAGTTGCTCTCCCTTAATACTCGCTTCCAGTCTACTGCCACTTTCACCCCTTGTACATCTCGTCACCTTACTTTTACCCACATTTACCTTTAGCTTTCTTCTATCACATACTCTCCCAAACTCTGTCACCAACTTCCTCAATCCCTCCTCCGATCCTGCCACAAGTGCAGTGTCGTCCGCAAACAACAGCTGGCTCACCTCCCACTTTTTTCCATTTTCTTTAACCATCTCCAATCCCTTGCCCACTACCCTTGCATTTACCTCTCGCACTACCCCATCCATGTATAAGTTGAACAGCCAGGGCGACATAACGCATCCCTGACGAAGTCCCACCTTTACCTCGAACCACTCACTCTCTCCATTTCTAATCCTGACACAAGCTCTACTACTCTCATAAAAACTCTTGACAGCTCCCAGAAGCTTTCCTCCTATCCCGTATATCTGCATAACCTCCCACAGTGCCTTTCTGTCTACCCTATCATAAGCCTTTTCCAGATCCATAAAAGCCCAAAAAACATCCTTCCCCTTTCCTATAGCTTTCTCACATATCTGTCTTATCATAAAGATCTGATCTACACAACCTTTACCTGTCCTAAATCCACACTGCTCCTCACCAATTACTTCTTCTGTTCCTCTCCTAATCCTCTCAATCAAGATCCTCCCATAAGCCTTCCCAACCACACTTAACAAGCTAATCCCTCTGAAACTACCACATTCACACTTGTCCCCTTTTCCCTTGTAAAGAGGAACTATACATGCACTCCTCCAGTCCTCCAGCACTCTACCCTCTCTCCAGCAAACATTGAATAACCTCACCAGCCAGTCCACCATCACTGTACCTCCCTTTTTCAGACATTCTGCATGGCATCCATCCAGACCAGGTGCCTTACCTGCTTTCATCATCTTAACAACTGCCTTCACCTCATCCTTATTTCTCCTCCATTCTCCTCACTCATCACTCATTTTCTTTGCATTTCCCACTGCAGCTATCTTTCCCTCCCTATCCTCCTTCACATTAAGCAACTCCCTAAAATATTCTGCCCATCTTCCCCTTACTGCCTTCTCTTCCATTATCATCTCTCCATCTGCACCTTATACCTTTTCTTCTCTACTTGATTCGCCTCCTCTTCCTCTCTTAATTTCTTTCCAAAACATCTTTTTATTACTTTCAAAATTTTTCTGTCATACTCATACCCCATTTCACATCTGCTCTCCTCTTTGCCTCCTTTACCTTTTGCTTTACTTCTCTTTTCTTTGTACCTCTCATATGACTCCCTCATCCTATTTTGTAACCAATCTGTGAAAGCTCGCTTCTTCTCTTCTACAACCTTCTTTGTTTCCTCATCCCACCATTCACTACAAACCAAAAAGGGAATATTATAGCTTTAATTATAGAATATGAAGATGTAGGACTTTTGAATACTGGGGAGCCCACCTATTACCATATTCAAACAGGTACTGTCTCTTGTCTAGATCTTACAATTTCTAGTCCCAACTGCACAATTGATTTCAGATGGAGACCAAATGATGACTGGCACAGCAGTGACCACGCCCCGATAATAATTGAAACAAATGATGACCCACCAACTCAAAGATAACCAACGTGAAGTATCGACAAAGATGATTGGGATAAGTTTAAAGAACTAAGTGAAATCGAAGGCAATGCAAATTACTTTCCAACTCCAGAAGATGCTATTGACTTATTAAATGGAACTTTTCATACAGCAGGTATACACTCTATACCAAAAACTACAGGCCTCTTTAAGCGACGCCCAGTTCCATGGTGGTCTGAAGAGCTCAGAATTTTACATCGAACTACATGAACATCACTTACCCGTTACCGCAGACATTGAACAATTGAGAATATGATCATCTATAAACAATGCAGAGCAAGATTTCGTAAAGCAATGAAAGCTGTCAGAAGACAATCATGGGCATCCTTTGTATCTACCATCAATAGTTGAACACCCATCCACAGTATTTGGAAAAAAATTAATAAGATAGCAGGGAAATTTACACCCAACCCACCACCAGTGCTTAAAGTTAACAATACCCTTGTCACAGATTCAAAAAAAGTTAGTAATATTTTGGCTGACCATTTTGCTCAAGTCTCACAAAAGACTGACAGTAGCCCAAGACACCAATACAGAATAAAAGAAGAACAACATTTAGATTTTTCATCAGACAAAACAGAATCATACAACATACCTTTTACAGAAAGAGAATTTGATGCTGCCCTAGATAGAAGCAAAAATACAGCCCCTGGTCCAGATATGATCCCCTATGAAATTTTTAAACATACTACAAGGAATACAAAACTTTATGTGATAAGTATTATAAATAGATTGTGGCGGGAGCACAAATACCCAACCATATGGGAAACGGCTGAAGTATTATCTTTTCTAAACCCAGGAAAAGACCCATATTCAGCTTCCAGTTACCGTCCTATTGCTTTAACCTGCTGTCTAGGCAAAATACATATATACATACATGTACCAAGGCTTTTTTCCCCCTTACAAGGGAGGTAACCAAAAAGGAAAAGGCATAAAATCACTCCCACCCATTCCATCCCTGAATACACTCCACACCCCTCCACCCTCCCTCTCATCTTAGCACCTCCTGGATGATGGGTCATCCCTGCACCTTGTCCACTGCACTGGGTCAGAGGCAGTGTCACAAGACACAGCACATCCACAGCAAGGCCGCTTCATTAAATCGGCGACCCCCCCATCTCCGTCCCCCCATGCATAAAGGAGAAGACGGGGAGAAATCCCTTCGGGCTGCATCAAAATTTGTTCACACATACTACCTCACCCCCCATCCCCCCACCCATTCCATCTCATGCATCACAACATCATCCATATACAACCATTCTCCATTCACCCTTGTCGTCTGTCATCTCCCGTCCTTCCTCAACAGACATTCCCCTCTTCCCCAAAGCCCCCTTCACCCCATCCATCCACCTCATCCTAGGACGTCCCTTCATGTTCACTCCCTCCACATCTGCCTTCCATACCTCTTTTATTAGTCTTTCTTCACTCATTCTTTCCATGTGTCCAAACCATCCTAATACTCTTTCATCAACCCTATCTCCCAACCCCCTTTCCACCCCTGTTCTCCTCCTCACCTCCTCATTTCTCACTCTATCTAGCCTAGTAACCCCCCATCATACTTCTCAGACACCTCATCTCAAACACATTCAAACTCCTTCTCTCTTCCTCTCTTATGTTCCATGTTTCTGCTCCATACAGTGCTGTTGGCACAATCACTCCTTCATACAGTCTCCTCATAGCATCCATTCCCAAATGTCTATTCCTCATTACACTTTTCAATCCACCAAGGCATTTACTCGCTTCTCTCAATCTACATTCTACCTCCACCTTCACTCCACCTTTTCCTGCCACATTTGCACCCAAGTATCTAAAACTATCCCCTTCCTCCAGTCGCTCTCCCCTAATGCTCACTACCAGTCTACTGCCACTTTCACCCCTTGTACATCTCATCACCTTACTTTTACTCACATTTATCTTCAGCTTTCTTCTATCACACACTCTCCCAAACTCTGTCACCAATTTCCTCAATTCCTCCTCCGATCCTACCACAAGCGCAGTGTCGTCCGCAAACAACAGCTGGCTCACCTCCCACTTTTCTCCATTTTCTTTAACCATCTCCAATACCTGACCCACCACCCTTGCATTTACCTCTCGCACCATCCCATCCATGTATAAGTTGAACAGCCAGGGCGACATAACGCATCCCTGATGAAGTCCCACCTTTACCTCGAACCACTCATTGTCTCCATTTCTTATCCTGACACATGCTCTACTACTCTCGTAAAAACTCTTGACAGCTTCTAGAAGCTTTCCTCCTATCCCGTATATCCGCAAAACCTCCCACAGTGCCTTCCTGTCTACCCTGTTGTAAGCCTTTTCCAGGTCCATAAAGGCCCAAAAAACATCCTTCCCCTTTCCTATAGCTTTCTCGCATATCTGTCTTACTACAAAAATCTGATCTACACAACCTATACCTGTCCTAAATCCACACTGCTCCTCATCAATTACTCCCTCTGTTCCTCTCCTAATCCTCTCAATCAAGATCCTCCCATGAGCCTTCCCAACTACACTTAACAAGCTAATCCCTCTGAAACTATTTCACTCACACTTGTCCCCATTTCCCTTGTAAAGTGGAACTATACATGCACTCCATCAGTCCTTCGGCACTCTACCCTCTCTCCAGAAAACATTAAATAACCTCACCAGCCAGTCCACCATAACTGTACCTCCTTTTTTTTTTTAGACATTCTGCATGGCATCCATTCAGACCAGGTGCCTTACCTGCTTTCATCATCTTAACAACTAACTGCCTTCACTTCATCCTTCCTTATTTCTCCTCCATTTTCCTCACTCATCACAGTCATTTTCTTAGCATTTTCCACTGCAACTATCTTTCCCTCCCTATCCTCCTTCACATTAAGCAACTCCCTAAAATATTCTGCCCATCTCCTTACTGACTTCTCTTCCATTATCAACTCTCCATCTGCACCTTTTACCTTTTCTTCTCTACTTGATTCGCCTCCTTCCTCTCTTAACATCTTAGCCGCGTCTGGCAACTCAGTACACTTGCCCACACCGCGTCACATTTATAACCCGGCCACTCCAGTGTCCGTTGGACTTTTGCAGAGTGAGGAGGTATGTATCATTCTGAGAGCGTGGCCTGTAGTGTAGAGCATAAAAACCCATGGTACAAATATATACCGAATCGCGGACCAGCATTTTTTTCCCCTTCAAACACGTATTGGTACACCAGTGTACCAGGCATGGGTTATAGCATATGATTTATATATATATCCATTTTCTCCTATTTGATGTTGTTTTATGATGTTTATTTGGGTTAGTATTGATACAATAACTTAAATTTTGATCAATTTTGCATAGGAAAACCGATAATATTGTCTTTTTCACTCTAAACAGACATGGAGACGTCTTACTTTTATGGAGAACAATCACATACTTCATCTGATGATTCTGACGATTCTGACTTTGTTGTCAGTAATTCAGATGATTCGGATGATAATTTCTCTGACGAAAGTGAATCTGAAACAGGTGCAGATCAGGATGAACCTGTTCAGCCAACAAACTCTGGGAGAAATGGAAACAACAACAGTAACAACACACAATGTGAATGGTTGTCTGTGTCCTCAAAACAACGCATGCATACCTTTACTGGCAAGGAAGAAACGAGAGTCACTATCAGTAACACAGGTGACGAAACTGAGGTACTGCTTATTGATGTATATGGTCTCTTTGTATCTGATGATATCATTGATATAATTGTTCAAGAAACCAATAGGTATGCACAACAAGTAATTGATGCTGCAACAGTAACACGAAGGTCACGACTGATGTTATGGAAACCTACCAACAGACAAGAGATAAAGATTTTTTTTGTATTGTGATGTACATGGGATTAACTGTAAAGCCTGAAATTCAACTCTACTGGTGTAAAAGTGTGTTATATGATGATCCCTTTGTACCAAAGCTAATGTCAAGGGAAAGATTTGAGCTTCTCTACAAATTTTTGCATTTTGTAGACAACAGATGTCATGTAAATTCTCATGATAAGTTGTATAAGGTCAGATCACTGATTGAGCTACTTGTTAACAATTGTAAAGCTGTGTACAAACCTGGCTCCAAACTTGTTGTTGACGAGAGCATGGTGCCATTTAGAGGGAGATTAGGCATAAAACAGTACATTCCAGGAAAAGCTCACAAATATGGAATGAAAGTGTATAAAGTTTGCACACCTGAGGGATATACATGGAATTTAGAGGTTCATGTAGGGATGAGTGACAAGATTGCTGACCTAAATTCAACTGAATCACGTGTGGTGAAATTATGTAATGAATTGTTAGGTATAGGATGCACTATATACACTGACAACTACTACACCTCAATAACCCTGGCAGAGTACTTGTTGGCCAAAAAGACCTACATTTGTGGAACTGTAAGAACAAATAAGAAATATTTTTGCCAAGAAGTAGTAAAAGCAAAGTTGAGGGTGGGAGAAATGAAAGCAGCAGAAAACAGACAAGGTGTGAAGTTATACAAGTGGAAAGATAAGAGAGATGTCTTGACACAATCAACAGTACCTAAGCAAGGTGGTGACTTAGTTCCAAGTGGAAATAAAAACAGAAAAGGAGAAGATATTGTAAAACCTGAAAGTGTCATTGAGTACAATAAGGCTAAAAAAGGTGTTGATGTTGCTGATCAACTCAATTCCTACTACTCACCACTCCGAAAATCAAAGAAGTGGTACAAGAAGCTGGCGATGGAAATGATTGCTGGGATATCAGTGACAAATGCTCAAATTCTTTACAATAAATACTGCTCAGCAAAACAAGTATGTCTGAGAACCTTTACAGAATCTGTAATCCTCTCTCTTACTAAAAACATTCCTGGGGAAATAAGAAAACCAGGGAAGAGGACCTCTGATATCGGGTGCAAGAAAAGACGATACCTTACAGGAAGCACATAGTCCAAAGAAAAACACAAGGAAGCGATGCAGAGGCTGCTATGAAAAAAAATTACTTTGTGAGGGATACAAGGTGGCCACAAACAAGGCTAGGAGAGTAACCACCTATTGCAATGAGTGTGAGGGTCAACCACACCTTTGCATTTCATGTTTCAATGAAAAACATGACTAGTGTTATAAATAAATGATCAATATTTTGCTAAAAAAAAAAACATTACTTGTATTTCAGATTAATTTTTTTCTTTTCAACAAATAAATTTACTGTCTTATTATTTTCATTTTATTTTCCAGTACCATAGCAATGCATCTGCAGTCATAATAAATAAAAAAAAAATATGCACAAATTGTTTACATACTCATGTTTGTGATACTTTTTAGAAGGTAATATTCGGGCCACAGATGTACCAATACGCAACAAGTGAAACATCTGCTCGGTACACGGGTGGCCCAATACATCTTTTTTATTACTTTCAAAATTTTCTGTCATACTCTTACCCCATTTCACATCTGCTCTCTTCTTTGCCTCCTTTACCTTGTGTTTTACTTCTCTTTTCTTTTCTTTGTACTTTTCATATGATTTCCTCGTCCTATTTTGTAACCAATCTGTGAAAGCTCGCTTCTTCTCTTCTACAACCTTCTTTGTTTCCTCATCCCACCATTCACTACCCTTCCTTCTGTTTCCTCCTATCCTTCTTGTTCCACACATCATCTTTGCACACTTTGTGACTCCCTCCTTGAACCATCCCCATACCTCCTCCACTCCTAACTCTACTCTATCCTCCACTCCCTCCCACTCCTCTCTCAGCTTCTTGTACTCCTTCTCCTTTTCCTTTTCATTTAAAGAGTTCACTCTAAGCACCTCCCTACCTTTTGTCCTTTTCCTCTTTCTCCATCTATCCTCCACTCTCAACTTACCTTCCACCAAAATATGATCTCGTATTCCCCCACCCTCTCCCCTTAGCACATGTACATCCTCAACTCTTCCTATTGTACTCCTATCTACCACTACATAGTCCATCAACACTCTATCTACCACCCTTCCATCCACCACCCTCTACCATGTGTACTTATGCTTGACTTTCTTCCGAAACACTGTATTTGCTATCATCAACTCTCTTTCTAGACACATCTCCACCATCAACTCTCCACCAAAATTCTTTCCTGGAACTCCACATTTCCCAACCACTCCGTCAATTGGTTAATTTCCTACCCTAGCATTAAGGTCTCCCAGTAATATTACATTGACATTTCTCCCTAATCCCTCTATGCACTAATTTAAATCTATCCAAAAAGTCTCCCTTCTACACTCTTCTCACTACCAGGCCCATATGCACTTACAAAAAACCACATCTCCTTTCCCAGTTTCACCTTCATCCACATTATCTTTGAGGAAACCTCCTCCCACTCCACTACACGTTTACCTATCTCTTCACTTACTAGTATAGCCACCCCTTCTCTCCCTCTCCCTCTCTTCACTCCTGATAACCTCCCACTTACACTCACAAACTTACTCTCGCCCTTCCCTCTCAACTTAGTTTCACTCAAAGCCAACACATCCATCTTTCTTCTCACAAACATATTACCTATCTTTTCAGTAGTGGGTGACAGTAATGTCGCAGCATACTCCAGCCTGGGTCTTATTAGTGTGACTAATATTTTTTTTTTTAACCATTTCTTCATCTAAATAGGTAAAAACCACCTTTATTGGTCTTAGCAAGTTGTAGGATTCTCTGACAATTTTGTTTATTTGTTTATAAGGGGACAAGTCATTTGAGATAATTACTCCCAGGTCTTCTTCAGATTCCACTTTCTTCACATTGTACATTGTCCTGATATTCTTTTTTACTTTTTCTGAACTTATGCTACATTTCTTAATGTTGAAGTCCACATCCCACTTCTGACTCCATTTCTAAACCTTGTTTAGGTCTCTGTAATGATTCACAATTCGTTTTGGTTTTTGCTTTCCTCAACAATTTGGCATCGTCTGCAATGAAGCTCATGTAACTTTCCACATCTTCATCCATGTCATTCACATGACCAAAAAAGTTGGAGAAACAAAGAGACAGATCTCCAAGAATTAAAAATGGAAAGTGGAACAAGAAAAAAAAAATATAGAAATACTACAGCAACATATGGAAGAAAATGCTAAAGAAATGGTAATTGAAATAATTAAGAAAAAGAGAATTGGGTCAGAGGCACAGTGGATAAAAAAAGTGCATTGTAGTTTATGGTAAAGAAAAACATAATATACCTAGATACCAAAGAGAAAAAAAGAAATTGCCAAAGAAATTCTGAAAGAGATACAAGAGGAGGGACAAGTAATGGACAAAGGAAATTGAAAAAGTATATAGGATGGGATAATACTCTAAAGAAAAAAATATAGACCACAAAGTAATCGAACTAAGGTCTCAAGTGATAGCGGAATACTATAAAAAAAAAACAGCAAAGCTGGCAAATGGTGAAAATTACAAAAATTTATGAATAAAAAAAGATGAGGAAAAAGAGAAAAGACACTAAGAAATGAAGCAAATATAAAAAACAACAAAAAAACAAGAGAACAAAGAATGAAAAGAATGAGTTTTTTGGAGAGGCTGAGGCTGAGAAAATGGTTGATAAAAAAAAAAAGGAAATGTAATAAACAAAAAAGGAGGAGAAAAAAAAAAGATAATGTATACCAACATAGATGGAATGATTTCAGGACTAAGCGAATTAAATGACTATCTGGCAGTAGAGAAACCAGACATAATGGGAATTGTGGAGATGAAATTAAAAGGTACACTATCTCCTGATACTGTGGGAGGAATCATATTTTTGACTAAGGCTTAAAACAAAGATAACAGAAGGAAAAAATAATGTAGAATTGATTATGATTAAAGTGAAAACAGTGACATGAAAGTAGAAAATTTGTAGTAACATATGTGCCCCCAAAAACACAGTGTTGGACAGAGAGTGATCATTCCAAAATGTTGGAAGACATTAAGTATGCATTAATTGAATTACTGAAAGAAGGAGAAAACATAGTAATTATGGGTGACTTTAACTCAAAAGAAATATGTTGGGAAGAAATGACAGTGGAGAAGACCTTTGGGGAAATATGCTACTGGATATGACCATTGAATACTCAATGACTCTATGGGTAAAGGAAAATACTAGATATAAAAACAATGAAGAACCGTTGAGACTAGATTTAATATATATGGCAGAACCTGAAATGTGGATAAAATGGAATACAAGACACTAATTGAGAAGAGTGACCGCATGCTAATAGAGTTCGAGCTAAAAGAAGAAATGAGAAACAGAAAAGGAACACTAATGTACAACAAAACAGATTTTAAGAAACTCAGAAAATTCTTTGAAAATATAAATTGGCATAACTTGTTAAATGAAGAAACAAAGATGGAAGAGAAATGGAGCATATTAAAAGAGATTCATAAAGAGGGAATAGACAAATATATACCAAAACAGAAGAAAGAAAGGGTGTACTTTAAGTGCTGGTACAACAAAAAATGTAGTGAGGTTAAAGATAAGAGACAAAGCTTGGAAAAGATGTGGAAAAAATGAGTAAGTGGCAAATATATATCAAACTAAAAAATATGTATAAACATGCAGGGAAGAAAAAAGAGAAACTATGAAAAAGACATAATAGAAAAATGCAAGGACCAACCTAAACTATTCTACAGGTATGTGAATGGTAAACTAAAAGATAAACAAGAAATAGTGAAACTGCATCAGGGGAATGGTGAATATGTAGATGTAGAAATGGCTGAAATTATGAACAAACAATTTAAATCTATTCACAAATGAAAGTATACAAAATTGGGATGAAGGACAGAGAGAAATACCCCCCCCCCCCCGTGAAAGAAATAACTGTGACACAGAAGGAAATAAGGGACCAAATAATAAACCTTGACATCAGAAACTCACATGGTCCGGATGGAATTCCAAATTGGATATTAAAAGAATGTATAGATGAACTAATAGAGAAAATGTGTAAGATGATTACTCACTCAAAGAAGGAAGATACCACAAGATTGGAAAAACGGAAACATTGTATCAATATATAAAGGGGGGACAAGGAAAATCCAACTATAGACCAGTCTCCCTTACAAGCACAATAGCACAATTATGTGAAAAGTTATCAAAGTAGATGGATTAAACATCTGAAAGAAAATAATATACTGAATCCAAAACAATTTGGCTTTAGACATGGAAGATCACGTGCCACTAACTTGATTTGCTTTTACTTGAGGCTAATAGAAATAATGCAAGAAAGGGACGGATGGGTTGATTGTGCTTTCCTAGATTTACAAAAAGCATTTAATAAAGTACCACACAAAAAGCTACTAAGAAAAATCGAAATAATAGGTGGTGTACAAGGAAAGTTATTGGAATGGATGGAAGATTTCTTGAACAGGAGAAAAATGAGAGTGGTACTTAGAGACAAAAAATGCGACCTGGGAAGAAATGATAAGTGGAGTCCCACAAAGTTCTGTGTTGGCTCCGATAATATTTGCCATATATAAAAGTGACATGGATGAAGGTGTGGAATGTTATATGAACTTCTTTGCAAATGATGTAAAGCTACTAATGAAAGTAAGTACAGAGGAAGACTGTGAATCACTACAAAAAGACCTGGATAAAGTCTTGGAATGAGTCAAAAGTGGGAAGTGAACTTCAACATCAAGAAATATAGTATAATGGAGTTTGGAAAAAGTAAGGATAGAATATCAGGGCAATATGAAATTGGTACAAAGGAAGTAAAAAAGTTAACTTGGAAAGGAACATGGGAGTAATTATCAGCAAAGACATGCCATCAGACAAGCATATCAACAAAATAGTCGGAGAAACCTTCAATTTACTAAGATCAATGAAAGTGGCCTTTGACTACTTGGATGAGGAAATGGTAAAGAAAATATTAGTCACACTGATAAGACCAAGATTGGAATACGCTGCAACACTATGGACATTCAGTACAAAAAAGAATAAAGTAAACCCTTGATATACCGGATATTGGATATAATGGACAAAAAATCTGACCGGATAAACCCTCGCTATAATGGATTTTCATCTGTTATAGTAAGGGCGTCATCCCATAACATGTTTCAGGAATCAGCACCAGTACATGTAGTATTAAAAGTTCCCCCTTACCGCCTGTCACACCTGAGGTGCCTCAAGTTATTTTTGACAGTTCAGAGGACGAATTGTGAAGTGTGTGTATTTACCTAGTTGTATCTTACAGGAAGGGGGAGCTAAGCTCATGATGTCCCATCTTTGCATCTCTCCATATCCAGTTTGCTCTTAAATTCTTGTATTTTTTTTGCATACATTGTTTTTTCATACAATGTGTGCCATACATCTACCACTTTGTGGGGAAAGCTGTTCTTTTTCAGGTCTCTTCTATAATTGTCCTTTTTAAGTTTCTTTCCATGTCCTCTTGTGTTTCTCCTATCCCAATTTAGCAAGTCTTCTTTGTCAAGAACTTCCATGCCCTTCATAATTCTATAGATGGTCAGCAAGTTGCCTCTTTTTCTGCTCTGTTCCAGAGTTAGCAACTCCAATTTTATCAGTCTTTCTTCATATGAATATTTTGAGAGTTCTGAGGCCATCCTCTCTGGATTCTCTCAATCTTCTTTATATTCTTTCTTGTATGTGTATTTACCTAGTTGTATTTTACGAGATGAGAGCTATGCTCGTAGTGACCCATTTTTGTATCTCTCCACATCCAGTTTGTTCTTAAAATCTTGTATACCGTATTTTTCGGACCATAAGGCGCAGGCAAAATCCTTAATTTTCTTTACCATTTCTTCATCCATGTAGTCAAAGGCCACTTTCATTGATCTTAATAAGTTAAAAGTCTCTCCAACTAGTTTATTGACATGTTTATCAGGTGTCAAGTCACTTGAGATAATTACTCCTAGGTCCCTTTCTGAATTGACTTTTTTGACTTCCTTGGTACCAATTTTATATTGACTCAATATTCTATTTTTGCTTTTTCCAAATTCCATTATACTGCTTTTCTTAATGTTAAAGTTCACTTCACACTTCTGACTCCATTTCCATATTTTGTCTAGGTCTTATTGTAGCAATCTGCAGTCTTCTGTGGTTACTCTCTTAAGTAGTTTGGCATCATCAGCAAAGAAGTTCATGTAACACTTCACTCCCTCATCCATATCATTTATATATATGGCAAACATTAAAGTAGCCAATACAGAGCTCTGTCGGACACCACTTATCATATCTTCCCAGTTTGAGTTCTTGTCTCTAAGTACCACTCTCATTTTTCTCCCACTTAAGAAATCTTTCATCCATTTCAGTATACCTTGTATTCCTCCTATTATATCAAATTTTCTTATTAGCTTTTTATGTGGTACTTTATCAAAAACCTGCAAGTCCAAGAAGGCACAATCTGCCCAGCCATCTCTTTCTTGTATTATTTCTATTAATCTTGAATAAAAACATATTAAGTCTGTGGTACACGATCTTCCACTTCGAAAGCCAAATTGTTTAGGGTTTAGTATTTTATTCTCTTCCAAGTGTTTGATCCATTTGTTCCTGATAACCTTTTTGCATATTTTTGCTACTGTGTTTGTAAGGGATACCGGTCTGAAGTTTGTAGGATCTTCTTTGTTTCCTCATATATTGGTACAATGTTTGTATTTTTCCAATCTTGCGGTACTTTCTTTCTTTGAGTGAGAAATCTATTATCTTGTATAATTTGGCCATTAGTTCATCTATACACTCTTTCATTATCCAATTTGCAATTCCATCTGGTCCATGTGATTTCCTAACATCTAGGTTTTTTATTTGGTCTTATTTCTTTCTGTGTTACCTTTATTTCTTGCATGTATGTATGTGTATATGTACCTAGTTGTATTATATGGGAAGGGAGTTATGCCCATAGTGACCTGTCTTTGTATTTTTCAGCATCATGTATTTTATGGGGCGAGAGCTATGCTCGTAGTGACCCATTTCTGTATCGCTCCACGTCCAGTATTTTCTTAACCACTTCACTCCGGGCCAAAATCTCGCGGGCAGCATTAGCTGCTAGACGTACGATGTTGCGTCATAATACTCGCATCATAAAAAATAGTCACCGCTTATATCGATCGTTCTCTCTTTCACCCGTGAATTTTGATAACCATAGAAAATGTGATGAAGCCAGTTTAGAGAGTATGTCAGTTATGCAGGGACTACAATAAATACAGTCAAACCTCGAAAGCCCAGACTAATTGGGGGGAAGGGCGGTCCGGTCATGCCAAAAGTCCGGTAATCAAAAATGTCGCCCTAACACCCGTAGATTTTCGTAGTGGTATACGTATAGGTAATGTAGGATATGGCATAGAAACACATAAGAATAATACTCTAACACTGTGATAATAACAATACTGTAATAACAATACTATAATACTAATAATTATGTAATAATAAATGTAATTCAGGCATGTAAATGTACTGTACATACAGTGTACTGTACTGTATTTTTTATTACGTACACAGTAAATATCGGAAGGTATGCACGCGGGACAGTGGTGGCGGCCAGGGTTGCCGCATTTTCTACACTGCCATGTAGAATGGGAGTGTTGCCATACCGGGGCATACATTTTTCTTGGGAGTGTGCAGACTTTCATAGCAAGATATACTTGTCAAACTTTGACAAAATGTTGGTTCTATTTTTTTTTTTTTATTCTTGAATGTATATAAGGCCCCATGCCCTAACATATTCAGTAAGATATAAAAATGATTTTTTTTATTATTATTATCGCTAAAATAAAGCTGAAACTTTAGTGTAGAATTTTTTCTACACCGTAAAAACGTATCTTTTGGGGTGTGATATTTTACAAGTACCACAATTACCAATAAAAGTCATATTTTGATGTACCATTTATTATTTGATAACTAGTTCTATGATTTTTAAACAAAAGTTTGAGTTTTTAATTTTTTTAACAGCCAGTTGATATGTAGAAAAAATTCCTCATGTACTTTTGCAGTTACCACATGCCGCTATTTTACTACATTTTGGTACAAAATTCTACGAAACGGCAGCCCTGGTGCTAAAAGAAAGCTGAAACTTTAGCATAGAATTTTTTTCTACGCCGTAAAAATGTATCTTTTGGGGTATAATATTTTATGAGTAACACAATAACCAATAAAAGTCATATTTTGATGTACCATTTATTATTTGATAACTAGTTCTATTATTTTTAAACAAAAGTTTGAGTTTTTGAATGTTTTTAACAGTCCGCTATGTAGAAAAAATTTCCTCATGTTCTTGTGCAGTTGCCACATGCCGCTATTTTACCATGTTTTGGTACAAAATTCTACGAAACAGCAGCCCTGGTGGTGGCTTGACTGGGCCGGGTTTGAGTACACGTGTACGGCCATTGCTGCCAACTACCGGACAAATAGGGAACTTTGCTTGAAAAGTACGCCCTTTGTTCATTTCGACCGGTTATACCAGGGTCCGAGCTTTCAAGGTTCGACTGTATAATCAAGACGCAGATATGGCAGCCTCGCGTATCCACTTGCTCCTCATGCCGCCTACGTAGGCGACACCGTATAGAAAAGGTTAAAATCGTGTATAGTTCTGGCATTTACTGTTTCTCTGTTCAGTTTGTTCCAGGCATCGATCACTCTTATGTGGAAAGCTATTTTTTTCAGGTCTCTTCTGTAACTGTCTTTAGTCTCTTTTCGTGTCCTCTTGTTTCTCTTCTGTCCCACTTTAATAGGTTGTCTCTATCGAGAACTTCCATCCCTTTCATAATTCTGAAATTGACAGTGTGGGTGCCATTTTTTGTTGCTGCTCTTTGGATTCTTTCTAATTTTCTTATGTTCTCTTTTGTGCTAGGTGCCCACATTGATACAGCATATTCTAATTTCTGTCTTATCAGTGTAACAATTATTTTTTTTACCATCTCATCTATGTAATCGAAGGCCACTTTCATTGATCTTAATAAGTTGTAAGTCTCTCCAAATAATTTATTTACATGTTTGTCAGGTGTCAAGTCACTTGAGATGATTACTCCTAGAACCCTCTCTGAATTTACTTTTTTGACTTCTTTGTTTCTAATCTTATATTGTCCCAAAACTCTATTTTTACCTTTTCCAAATTCCTTTATGCTACATTTTTTTATACTGAAATTCATCTCATATCTCTAGCTCCATACCCATATTTTATCCAGGTCATCTTGCAGTGATCTGCAATCTTCTTCTGTTCTTACTCTATTGAGTAATTTGGCATCATCAGCAAAAAAATTCATGTAACAATTTACTCCTTCATCCATATCATTTATGTATATGGCAAACATTAAAGTAGCCAAAACAGAGCCTTGTGGGATGCCACTTTTCACATCTTCCCATTTTGAATATTTGTCTCTAAGTACCACTCTCATTTTTCTCCCAGTTAAGAAATCCTTCACCCATTCTAACAGTTTGCCTTGAATTCCTCCTGTTTTTTTCAATTTTGTTTATTAATTTTCTGTGTGGTACTTCGGCAAATGCTTTCTGCAAATCCAAGAAGGCGCAATCTGCCCATTCATCCCT
Organism: Oratosquilla oratoria; assembly: GCF_046742065.1. NCBI lineage: Eukaryota > Metazoa > Arthropoda > Malacostraca > Stomatopoda > Squillidae > Oratosquilla > Oratosquilla oratoria. Next base: position 17,045,494 of record NC_134819.1, read on the forward strand.
TTCTTGTATTATCTCAATTAATCTCGAGTAAAAGCAGATTAGATTTGTGGTGCACAATCTTCCACTTCAGAAACCAAATTGTTTGGGGTTTATTATTTTGTTATCTTCCAAATGTTTGGTCCATTTGTTCCTGATGACCTTTTCGCATATTTTTGCTACTGTGCTTGTGAGGGATACTGGTCTGAAGTTTGTAGGATCTTCCCTGTTTCCTCCTTTATATATTGGAGGGAGGCCTTTTGGATAGATTTAAATGAGTGCATAGAGGATTTAGGAAGAAATGTCAATGTAATAGTACTGGTCCAATCGATGGAGTGGTTGGGAAATGTGGAGTTCCAGGAAAGAATTGTAGTGGAGAGTTGATGGTGGAAATGTGTCTAGAAAGAGAGTTGATGATAGCAAATACAGACGCTCCTCTACTTGCGTTCATTCGTTTTACGTTTTTTCGATTTTACGCTTGAACTGACTGTAAAAAAAAAAATTGTAAAATAAAAAAAATTGAGTGAATTTTTTAGTTTAGCTCGCTCTCCGTAGTTCAAACGATACTTGCGCATGACGCTACGTCCATTGTTTACATTGCATAAACGACAAACTGAACATGCCTTGCCTCCTCCTCGTCCTCCTCCCCCTCCTCCTCCACCATCTCAATTTATGTTGCTTGAATTTAATTTATTTGAAATTAATGTTATTATTTTACAATGTCATGTGTATAATTAATGATTTAGGGGTGTTTTATAAGATACGGTAATAGAATTTACGGATGTATAGTACAGTAACAACTTACGTTCATCTTCAACTTACGTTCGGCCGTTCGGAACGTAACTAAAACGTAAGTTGAGGAGCGTCTGTACAGTGTTTCGGAAGAAAGTCAAGCATAAGTACACATGGGAGAGGGTGGTGGATGGACGGGTGGTAGATAGAGCGCTAATGGATTACGTAGTGGTAAATAGGATTATGATAGGAAGAGTTAAGGATGTACATGTGCTAAGGGGAGAGGGTGGGGGAATATCAGATCATTTTTTGGTGGAAGGTAAGTTGAGAGTGGAGGATAGATGGAGAAAGAGGAAAGGGACAAAAGGTAGGGAGGTTCTTAGAGTGAAGTCCTTGAATGAAAAGGAAAAGGAGAAAGAGTACGGAAAGAAGCTGAAGGAGGAATGGGAGGGAGTAAAGGATAGAGTAGAGCTGGGTGTGGAGGAGGAATTGGGATGATTCAAGGAGGGAGTCATAAAGTGTGCAAGGATGGTGTGTGGAACAAGAAGGACAGGGGGAAACAGAAGAAAGGGTAGTGAATGGTGGGATGAGGAAACAAAGAATGTTGTAGAAGAGAAGAAGCGAGCTTTCACAGATTGGTTACAAAATAGGACGAGGGAGTCATGAGAGGTATAAAGAAAAGAGAAGTAAAGCAAAAGGTAAAGGTTGCAAAGAAGAGAGCAGATGTGAAATGGGGTATGAGTATGACAGAAAATTTTGAAAGTAATAAAAAGATGTTTTGGAAAGAAATTAAGAGAGGAAGAGGAGGCGAATCAAGTAGAGAAGAAAAGGTATAAGGTGCAGATGGAGAGATGATAATGGAAGAGAAGGCAGTAAGGGGAAGATGGGCAGAATATTTTAGGGAGTTGCTAAATGTGAAGGAGGATAGGGAGGGAAAGATAGCTGCAGTGGGAAATGTGAAGAAAATGAGAGTGATGAGTGAGGAGAAATAAGGAAGGATGAGGTGAAGGCAGTTGTTAAGATGATGAAAGCAGGTAAGGCACCTGGTCTGAATGGATGCCATGCAGAATGTCTGAAAAAGGGAGGTACAGTAATGGTGGACTGGTTGGTGAGGTTATTTAATGTTTGCTGGAGAGAGGGTAGAGTACCGGAGGACTGGAGGAGTGCCTGTATAGTTCCTCTTTACAAGGGAAAAGGGGACAAGTGTGAATGTAGTAGTTTCAGAGGGATTAGTTTGTTAAGTGTAGTTGGGAAGGCTTATGGGAGGATCTTGATTGAGAGGATTAGGAGAGGAACAGAAGGAGTAATTGGTGAGGAACAGTGTGGATTTAGGACAGGTAGAGGTTGTGTAGATCAGATCTTTGTGGTAAGACAGATATGTGAGAAAGCTATAGGAAAGGGGAAAGATGTTTTTTGGTCTTTTATGGATCTGGAAAAGGCTTATGATAGGGTAGACAGAAAGGCACTGTGGGAGGTTAAGCAGATATAAGGGATAGGAGGAAAGTTTCTGGGAGCTGTCAAGAGTTTTTATGAGAGTGGTAGAGCTTGTGTCAGGATTGGAAATGGAGAGAGCGAGTGGTTCGAGGTAAAGGTGGGACTTCGTCAAGGATGCGTTATGTCGCCCTGGCTGTTCAACTTATACATGGATGGGGTGGTGCGAGAGGTAAATGCAAGGGTAGTGGGTCAGGTATTGGAGATGGTTAAAGAAAATGGAGAAAAGTGGGAAGTGAGCCAGCTGTTGTTTGCGGACGACACCGCGCTTGTGGCAGGATTGGAGAAGGGATTGAGGAAGTTGGTGGCAGAGTTTGGGAGAGTATGTGATAGAAGAAAGATAAAGATAAATGTGGGTAAAAGTAAGGTGATGAGATGTACAAGGGGTGAAAATGGCGGTAGACTGGAGGTGAGCATTGGGGGAGAGCGACTGGAGGAAGTGGATAGTTTTAGATACTTGGGTGCAAATGTGGCAGGAAAAGGTGGAGTGAAGGTGGAGGTAGAATGTAGATTGAGAGAAGCGAGTAAATGCCTTGGTGGATTAAAGAGTGTAATGAGGAATAGACATTTGGGAATGGATGCTATGAGGAGACTGTATGAAGGAGTGATTGTGCCAACAGCACTGTATGGGGCGGAAACATGGAACATAAGAGAGGAAGAGAGAAGGAGTTTGAATGTGTTTGAGATGAGGTGTCTGAGAAGTATGATGGGGGTTACTAGGCTAGATAGAGTGAGAAATGAGGAGGTGAGGAGGAGAATAGGGGTGGAAAAGGAGTTGGGAGGTAGGGTTGATGAAAGAATATTAGGATGGTTTGGATACATGGAAAGAATGTGTGAAGAAAGACTAGTAAAAGAGGTATGGAAGGCAGATGTGGAGGGAGTGAACATGAAGAGATGTCCTAGGATGAGGTGGATGGATGGGGTGAAGGGGGCTTTGGGGAAGAGGGGAATGTCTGTTGAGGAAGGACGGGAGAGGACAGAAGACAGGGGTGAATGGAGAATGGTTGTATATGGATGATGTTGTGATTGCATGAGGTGGAATGGGTGGGGGGGGTGAGGTAGTATGTGTGAGCAAAATTTGACGCAGCCCGAAGGGATTTCTCCCCGTCCTCTCCTTTTATGCAATGGGGGGACGGAGAGGGGGGGTCGCCGATTTAATGAAGCGGCCTTGTTGTGGATGTGCTGTGTCTTGCGACACTGCTTCTGACCCAGGGCAGTGGACAAGGTGCAGGGATGACCCGTCATCCAGGAGGTGCTCAGATTAGAGGGAGGGTGGAGGGGTGTGGAGTGTATTCAGGGATGGAATGGGTGGAAATGATTTTATGCCTTTCCCTTGTAAGGGGGAAAAAGCCTTGGTATATGTATGTATGTATGTATGTATGTATATATTGGTACTATGTTTGTATCTTTCCAATCTTGTGGTACCTTTCCCTCTTTTAGTGAGAAGTCAATTATCTTGTGTAGTTTGTCTGTCAGTTCATCTATACACTCTTTCAGTATCCAATTTGCTATTCCGTCTGGTCTGTGCGATTTTCTGACATCTAGGCTTTTTATTTGGTCTCTTATTTCTTTTTGTGTAATATTTATTTCTTTCATCATGGGTGATCTTTCTTGTTGTCTCTCTTCCCAAGATTGTGAGCTCTCAATTGTAAAAACAGACCTGAAATGTCTGATCATAACTTCTGCCATCTCTGTGTCATCTATGTATTCTTTATCTCCTTCACGCAGTTTCACTATTTCATGCTTATCCTTTAGTTTGTCATTTATATATCTGTAAAAAAGTTTAGGTTGATCCTTACATTTGTCTATGATATCCCTTGCATATTCTCTTCTTTCTTTCATGCGTATATTCACATATTCATTCCAAAGTTTTATGTATGTTTGCCTTTTAGATGTTTTTCTATCTTTTTTCCATTTTTTCCAGGCTTTGTCTCTCCTGGCTTTAGCCTCACTGCACCTTTTGTTGAACCAATGTTTTATGTAAATCTCTTTTTGTTTCTTTTTTGGTACATATTTCTTAATTCCTTCTTTGTACTTTTCTTTGAATATGTTCCATTTGTCTTCCATCTTTGTTTCCTCCTTAGAGAATTTATCCTAATTTGTTTTGGAAAATTTTCTTAGGTTTATAAAATCCGTTTTGTTGTACATAAATTTTCCTTCTCTATGTTTGTCATTCCTTTCTACATTGTTCTTTTCTTTTAATTCAAACTCTATTAGTATATGGTCACTCTTTCCAGTTGATGTTTTATACACCATTTTGTTCACAATATCTGGTTCAGAAGTGAATGTAAGTCTAGTTTCGATGGTTCCTCGTTTCTATATCTAGTATTCTCCTTAACCCATTGTGTTAGGGTGTATTCGATGGTCATATCCAGTAGAATGTTGCTCCAAAGTTCATCTCCCCCTTTAACTATCATTTCTTCCCACATTATGTCTGCATTGAAATTGCCCATGGTTATTATGTATGTACCTAGTTGTATTTTACAGAAAGAGAGCTATGCTCGTAGTGATCCACTTTTGTATCTTTCAGCATCCTGTTTGATCTTAAATTCTTGTATAGTTTTTGTACTCACTCTTTCCTCATTTAGTTTGTGTCTGTGAGTGGATGTGTGTGTATTTACCTAGTTGTATTTTGCGGGAAGGGGAGCTATGCTCGTGGTGTCCCGTCTTCATATCTCATTTTATCTAAACTGTTTTTAAATTCATGTATTGTTTTTGCACACACCACTTTCTCATCTAACTTGTTCCAAATGTCTATTACTCTGTGAAGAAAGCTGTTCTTTTTCAGATCTCTTCTATAGCTGTCTTTCTTGATTTTCTTTCTGTGTCCTCTTGTATTTCTATCATCCCATTTTATCAGATCCTCTCTATCAATAGTTTCTATGCCTTTCATGATTCTGTAAATTGTTATAAAATCTCCTCTCTCTCTTCTTTGCTCTAATGTCTGTAGCTCAAGTTTTGCTAGTCTCTCTTCATATGATAGTTTTGAGAGTGTTGGTGCCAATTTTGTAATTGCTCTTTGTATTCTTTCAAGTTTTGTTGTACATTTTTTTGTATTTGGTGACCACATCGTTGCTGCATATTCCAATCTTGGTCTTATCAAAGTGATTAGTATTTTCTTCACCATTTCTTCATCCAGTTATGTAAATGCCACTTTGAATGTTCTTATTAAATGATAAGTTTCTCCAAAAATCTTGTTTATATGTTTCTCAGGTGACATATTATTCATAATAATGACTCCTAGGTCCTTCTCATTTTCTACTTTTTTTTATTCCTTCTTCTCCCAATTCATATGATCCTATTATTTTTTTTTTGCTTTTTCCAAATTCCATTATACTACACTTCTTAGTATTGAACTCCATCTCCCACTTCCTACTTCATTCCCATACTTTATTGAGATCACTCTGTAGTGGCTCACAATCTTCTTCAGTGTTCACTTTTTTTTTAACAGTTTTGCATCATCTGCAAAGAAGCTCATATAACTTTCAATTTCTTCATCCATATCATTAATATATATAGCAAACATTATTGGGGCCAGAACTGTTCCTTGTGGAACACCACTTATTACTTCATCCCAATTAGAGTGTTTGTCTCTTATCACTACTCTCAATTTTCTTTCTTGCAAAAAGTCTTCCTTCCATTTCATCAGTTTGCCCTGTATTCCTCCTTCAGTTGCTAATTTCTTAAGCAACTTCTTATGTGGTACTTTGTCAAAAGCATTTTTTAGGTCTAGAAATGCACAATCAGCCCATCCATCTCTTTCTTGTATTATATCTATTAGCCTTGAATAAACATATTAAATTGGTGACGCATGATCATGTGTTAGCTTGGTATGTTGTATATCATACCATTATTATTGTACATTGAATTTGTGTGTTGCTTATTTGGAGAATTATATGTTTCTCCCTCTTTATGAAATTGTCATATGTTTCGTTGTTTGTTGTTTTATTATTTATTGTAATTATGTGTAATCATTGTGTATAATTTTAATTATATTGGATATCGCAAATGCGATGCACATCTTTTCGCGCCAATTGGGCAGCTTGGCGTCAGTTCGGAGCCAGCTCTCTTTGTATTCACACGCATTAGTTGTCAGTGGTATCAGTGATTACAGTGTACTTCCCACTATTTGACTTTCATTTCTTGTAGTCACCTGGTACATTTTGGTGGCAGCGTAGAAACAATCTTTTCGGTATTTTTTTTTTTCCATTGTGAACGTACAGAAAAGACTTTAAATTGCAGCGCTGGACTATAGCTGGTCATAATAGTTGCATGTCTATGACCGTTCTTTTCTCCCATTTTCATTCCACAGGCTACAAGATTTGCTTATTTGGGAGATGTAGTAGTGCTTTCTCACTTTGGACCAGTGACTTTTTATTTAAAAGGCGGTGTTCAGGAGCATTGTGGTTGCATAGAGCGCCACGTGATTTTATTGGGAGACGTTTCCCCTGAGAATCTTCGTGTTCGGCCTTCTTTTGGACTAATATCGGCGTCTGCTTTTGTGGGACGCTCTTTTATGGTTGCTGTGTGGATTGCAATTTGAATTGGTGATTGGATGAGGACGGATTCGTGCTTGGATTGCATGAAGCCTTGGTCGGCGTCCCTGCCGGTTCATGTTTACCACGCCGGCTCATACATCGCGTCCGAAGACATTAGTTATTTTCGTTACTTACCAGTATTGTATGTTTCCTTGCCTTAGGCATACCTGTATTGTCCTTTTTGAGATTTTGTGGACATATTGTTGTATATACATATTTCATATCTACCGGTTGTGCCTTGGGCGGCCATTGTTATGACGTCACTAGTTGTTTACTTTTTGAAATGTTACCCCTCAGTGGTTAGATTTTCTTTCGACAGTGACGTCTTGCGTATACCTACGCATCAGTGCATTTTTTAACGTAATTTTTGCTAATTACGGTCTTTATATAATTTTTTTTCATTATTGTTATATGTATTGTTTGTGTTTCAATGCTTCTGTTTGTGTGAATGATATCATTATCTTACGTTCGTGTACCATGCCCATGTGATTTCTCTATATTGTTTTTTTTTTTTTTTTTTTTTACATTATTTCATGCTTTGTGCAAGTGTGTTATATTTACATTATTTCTTGCTCAGTGTCAGTGTTTTCTATTAATGCTGTATGTTATTACACAGTGGGTTACAGTTGTCAAATCCTATCATGTCTATGTCAAAGATGCCTTCATTTATCAGTTCAAAAAACTCATCTGAGACAATGGCTCACACATTGACATTATTGCATCAAGAACCGTCGGTTATGAAATTCTCTGGTCAAGATCCCCATTATAAGGCAATTGATTTTATCCGCCAATGTGAGGACTCAATTGTGCACTCTAATGTTTCGACGGGGCCTGAAAAGATCTCCTTTGTGAGGTCCCAGCTTGTGCCAAATTCTCTGGCATCGGAGTTACTTTCTGCGTCGTGTTTAGATCCCGAATCTCTGGATTATAATTATGACATCTTTAGGTCTAACTTCATTAAACTTTTTTCAGATACCCCTGGTGGTGGTTCGTTCCATTGGTGTTTCAAACTGGCTAATACTCTCATATCCCGACTGGGCACTCTTGATTATAGATGGGCGCAAGCTCAGGCCAGTATAATTGTTGTTGATGCTTTAGAGTCACTTTCACATTCAGATTGGATAGATAATGGCAATATCACTTTAGATAGATTTTGTCTTATTTTGGAATTTTTGAAATACATTCTTTTTTTTTTTTGTGCCTTCTGAGAGAAGAGCTGCATCTTCTCTCAAGTATATGACTGATGAGACTCTATTGTCTTTTGCGACAAGGCTTTCCTGTAAACTAGGGGAAGTGCCTTCTAGTTCCTTGTGTATTAGCAATGCTCTTCAACATACCTATGTTCCTTGTTCTCCTCAGCCCTCTCGGTCTACATATCCTAGTCATAGCTCTCCTCAATCTACAGTTACCCCCCCTCCCCTGTTATGTACCTTTTGTAACAAGTCTGGTCACTTGAGTAATTTTTGTTATCGCCGTCGGCGCCAGGTACATAGATCAAGACAGTCCCCTGTTTGCAGGAGTGTATCTAATGTTTCTTCTCATGTCCCACATGACCCTTCTGGAGTAGAACCCCAGGTTAACCTCAGTTACTGTCTTATCCATGGTCATTGTAAACACTCTACTGATCAGTGTTTCAAGGTTTTGAAACTTAGGGATGAGACTTCTTATTAGCCTCGGCAATCCCATTTTCACCAGCGTGTGTTTCACAACCCAAAGGTTTGACCAGCAATGTTCGGTCTCAAATCATCCCCTTGGTAGCTGTTGAGTCTTCTCAATTATTAACCTTTCAAGTTCTTACGAGGGATACACCTCTTTCAGTTACTATAGATACTGGTGCAGAATGTAGTCTCATAAGTAGAAAGGCTTATTTTGCTCTTTGGGAATTGTACAATCTCCCTTTATCTCCCTTTTGTAATAATTTGCATTCTGTGCAAGGTTCTCCCTTGCCTGTTCTTGGGTCTGTTTGTCTTTCCTTACAGTTTCCCTTGCATGCTACAGTCTTCAATGTCACTTTTGTTGTCTCTGGCATTGCCCTTAAGTGTGATTGTCTCTTGGGTATTGATGCTCTTACAGCTCATGGCATAGATATTTCTCCTAGTCGCCGTGTAGTGACTTTCTGCAATTGTGATATCTCTGCATCGGATAGGCCAGTTTCTTTTTGTGATTCTACTGTGCTTGATCAGTCCGCACATGTGCCTGTATCAACTTCTAAGCGCTCTAACCCTGTTTCTCATTGTGCTGCTGTTGTTATAGGAGAGCATCTTATTGAACCTTTAAGTTCTGTTCGAGTTCCGGTGCGCGTCTCAGGTGCCCCGATAGGGTCTGACATTCTCTCTTTGCCTGAGTCTATTCGTATTTGTTGCCTTGCACTAGAAGGAACTCTCTCCACTGTTCGCGAGGATCATGTCACCACGGCGATGGTATCCAAATTGCCTTGGATTTAGCACTTTTTTTCTGAATACTTTACCCATCTACTTTTGATAATTCTTTCACAAATTTTTGATATTGTATTTGTTAGAGAGACTGGTCTATAGTTGGTAGGGTCTTCTTTATTTCCCCCTTTATATATAGATACTATATTTGCTTTTTTCCAATGTTTTGGAACTTTCCCTTCTTTCAAGGAACTGTTTATTATGCTATGTATTTTGTCTGCCAGTTCATTCCTGCATTCTTTCAAAATCCAGTTTGCTATTTCATCTGGTCCATGCGATTTTCTGGCATCAAGATTACTCAAGTGTTTCATTATTTCATTCTTTGTTCTATTTCTTTCATAGGGGGGACTTTCTCTTCCCATTCGATCTCTCCAAGTTGTATGATCTCCCTTGTAAACACTGATTTAAAATGCTTGTTCATAATTTCTGCCATTTCTATTTCCTCTGTGTATTCAACTTCTCCTTGTCATAATTTCTCTAATTCTTGTTTGTTTTTCAGTTCGTTGTTTATAAATCTGTAAAAAAGTTTTGATTGATCTTTACATTTTTCTATGACATCTTTTTCATATTTTCTCTTTTCCTCTCTGCACACTTGTACATATTCATTTCTATAACTACCCGGTAGTATATATTTTCCATTTTTCAGGTCTTTTGTCTTTTTTCTATTTGGTCCAAGCTTTATCTCTTTTGTCTTTTAACTCCCTACAACTTTTGTTGTACCAGCACTTTACATATTCTTTTTCTTGCTTTTGTCTTGGGACATACTTGTCCACTCCTTTTTTTATAATTTTTTGTCAAAATATTCCATTTCTCTTCCACTGTTGTTTCCTCTTTGTATATTCTTTCCCAGTTTTCTTTTTGAAAGAATTCTCTTATTTTATAAAAATTTGTTTTTTCATACATTCTTCCTTTTCTATATTGTTCATTTCTTTTCATGTATTTTTCCTCATTTAGTTCCAGTTCAATCAATATGTGGTCACTTTTACTTATTGGTGTTTTATATTCAATCTTTTCCACTATTTCAGGTTCTGATGTGATTATTAGGTCTAGTCTCGATGGTTCTTCTTCATATCTATACCTGGTGTTCTCTTGAATCCATTGTGTCATTGTATGGTCAATAATCATCTTGAGTAGAACATTTCCCCATGAGTCGTCTCCACCCTTTACTGTCATCTCTTCCCAGTAGACTTCTTTGCAATTAAGTCGCCCATCATAACTATTCTTCCTCCATCTTCCATTATCTTATTTAATGTTATCCTTGTGTCTTCTAACATACTTTTATGTTCGCTCTCTTCCCACGAGGCTGTTTTTGGAGGTACATAATTTATTACAAACTTTCTGCTCTTCTTATCTCTGTCACTGAACGACGGGAGGCCGGCGTGAATCACGGTGACGTAGGGGGACAAAATGTACAAAATAGATCGGATGACCGTAATCGACCAGATGTCCGTGATGGGGGAAATGTTAATTTTGATAGGAGAAATGTTAATGAGGCATTGAATGTCAATGAAGGACCAAATAATAATAATATAGAGCAAGGCATAAATAAAAAACAAAATTATAATATAAGACATGATATTGAAACTCAAAATGTGTCAAAAAGAAATAATCACGAGTTTCTTAAAACTATGTACTTTAATGCTCGTAGTATTAGGAACAAATTTCAAGAAATACAGGCGTATGTCAAAAGCGAAAATCTCGATATGATAGGAATAACTGAGACATGGTTAAATGGTACAGAGTTCGAAGCTGAATTTAATATTGCGGGATTTAAACACTTTCATCAGGATAGAAACCACAAGAAAGGTGGGGGTGTTCTATTGTACGTTAAAAACAATGTTCATGCTTGTGTTTTAGAGAAAGTGAAACAGGATGCATATGACAGTTTGTGGGTTGAGTTAACCCAAACAAATGGACAAAAAATGAATATAGGTGTAATATATAGGCCAAAGACATTATCATTAGCAGACGACAAACTGTTATTTCAAGAACTGTCTAGTTTCTGCAACTGGGATTTATTGATAATGGGTGATTTCAATTTTACTGACATTGATTGGATGACCCTTGAACATGGCCATATAGGTAGTCGCTTGATTTATTTTCTTGGTGACAATTACTTAATTCAGCATGTAAAAGAGCCCACAAGATATGGAAACTTACTCGATCTTTTGATCACTAGCCGCGAAAGCATGGTAACTGATGTAGAAGTCGGTGAATCTGTTGCAAATAGCGATCACAACTTAGTCAGATTCAAACTCCTAAACAATTTTAGAATAGATACTTGTGCTTCTAAAATACCCGATTTCAGTAAAGCTCAGTTCATAGAACTACGTCAGGAGCTTCAGCTTACAGATTGGGAGGCAAAATTAAACGAAAGGCCTGTAGATCAGATGTGGGAAATATTTCAAAATACGCTCACTAAGATGATTCAAACTTACATTCCTTTTTAAGGACAGACGTCCCCCAAATCAGGCTCGCACAAAGTGGCTCGACAAAGAAACTGAAAAAAGTATTGCTAAAAAGAGACAGGCTTATAAGAAATATAAGTGCTCGGGTGCATCTAATGACTATGAAAGTTATGTATCAATACAGAGAGATTTAAAAAAGACAATAAGAAAAAGAAAACGACAATACGAAATGAACATCGCTGAGAAATCCAAAGAGAATCCCAAAGAATTCTATAGTTACATTAGAGATAAAAAGGTTGTTAGGAATCACATTGGTCCACTATTATCTGCTGACGGTCAACTTGAATATTCAAATGAAGGAATGTGTAATATCTTAAACAATTATTTTAGCTCGGTATTCGTAAACGAAACACCTCAAAGTGAATTCCAAACTGAAACCTGTGAAAAGTCTGGGGTAAACTTACTCAATACGGTAAATATAACAAAAGAAAAAATTAAAAGGTGTATAGACAAACTCAAAGTTAATAAAACACCAGGGCCTGACGGTTGGCATCCAAGAATCTTAAAGGAAATGAAAAATGAGATTGTTGTTCCATTAGAAATTATTTTCAAGAAATCCATCATATCCGGAGATGTCCCAAGAGAATGGAAGCTAGCTAACGTTACTCCCATATTCAAAAAAGGTGACAAAAAGAAACCAAATAACTATAGGCCTATAAGTTTGACTTCGATCGTAGGAAAAATAATGGAAACTATCATCAGAGATGCTATCGAATATCATTTAGAAAGTAACCGTTTGATAAATGATAGCCAGCATGGTTTCAGACGGAAACGTTCTTGCGTGACTAACTTACTCGAATTCTACAACACAGTTATCTCGAATTATGACAAAAGAAACAATATAGATTTAATATATCTAGACTTTGCAAAAGCTTTTGATACCGTCCCACACGAAAGACTACTTACTAAATTAGCTTTGCATGGAATAAGTGGTAGCCTATTAGGTTGGACTAGTAATTGGTTGAAAGGTCGAAAACAGAGAGTTGTTTTAAATGGAAAAACTTCTGGATGGAAAAGTGTTGCAAGTGGAGTTCCTCAGGGTTCCATTCTTGGGCCACTTCTATTCATAGTATATATAAATGATATAGACCATGGACTGAAATCTACTGTTTCCAAATTTGCTGATGATACAAAACTGTGCGGAGTGGCAAATGATCACTCAAACCAATTAGATATTCAAGAAGATTTAGATAAATTACAGCAATGGTCTGAAAAGTGGCTAATGAAATTTAACACAAGTAAATGCAAGGTAATGCACATAGGTAAAAATAACAGTAAGTACGATTACAAGTTATTTGGAAATTCGTTAACAAAAGTGGATAGTGAAAAAGATCTCGGCGTAATTATCAGTAACGACCTAAAATCGTCCAAGCAGTGTATTTCAGCCTCTGAGAAAGCAAATAAGATTCTGGGATTGATTGCGCGATCTTTTGATTTCAAAAGTCCATCACTCATTAACAAGCTATATAAATCGTTAGTTCGTCCACATTTGGAATATGCTGTTTCCGTATGGTCACCGAATCTCATTAAAGACATTGACAGACTGGAAAAAGTACAACGGCGAGCCACAAAACTGATTCCAAATATCAAAAATAAATCATACGAAAATCGACTTAAGCACATGAATCTGTTTTCCCTAAAAAAGCGTAGACTCAGAGGTGACTTGATACAGGTCTTTAAGATTTTAAAGGGAATTGACAACATCAAAAGTGACCAAATTTTCACATTGAATGAGAATCAGACAAGAAACAATGGTCTCAAACTGTCCGGAAATAGATTCAATTTGGAAGTAGGTAGAAACAACTTTGCCAACCGTGTAGTTAATGAATGGAATAAACTTCCTGCACAGGTAGTGCAATGTAGTTCAGTTCGAAGCTTTAAGAATCATTTAGATAAATACCTAAGTAAGATGCTGTAATGATTATAATTTATGTTATATTATTTGTTTTTGTTTTGTTATAATTTGTCTGTCTGATTTTCATTTATTATTAGTTATATGTCAATTTATAATCATTTACTATTTACCTGCTTGTTCGTTATTCAACTATACCTATGCATTTATTTATGTATTTTATTTGTTATTTTTACATTATTATATTTTTAATTTATTATTAATATGATTTTTTTTTTTTTTTTTTTTTTTTTTGCATCCGACCTAGATATGGATCAAAAGGTCTCCTGTCGGCATGCACCGCCTTTGTAATCCTTTGTAATCCTTCCACTTCGATCATAATCATCTCTACTGTTTTCTTTCCATATGTGACACTCTTCACATTTATATCTTTCTTAGTCAGGAACATAACTCCACCCCCATGTTCTGTCTCTCTGTTTCTAATCCAGTAATTATATACATCATGTCCTACACTGTTGGGTGGTAGTGGACCTTTTAATTTTGTCTCTACAATTCCCATTATGTCCGGTTCTTTTTCCTTCGGATAATCATTCAGTTCATTCATTCTTGTTATTAATCCATCTATATTTGTGTAAGACACTCTTAATTTTCTGCTACTTCCGTTGTATTTTCTGTTTCCCTCTTGTTTTTCTCTTGTATGGCCCATTTCCTCACTTTCATATTCACTACTCTCCAATAAAATTCCTCTTTTTCTGACTGTTCTGTTCTCATTTTTTCCTTAGCTTCTTGTCTTTTCATTTTTTCCTCCTCTCTTTCCTCTTTATTCATTTCTCTTTTTATCCAAACATTTTTATATTGTTTACTGTTTGTTAGTTTCCCTGTTTTTGCTAAGATATTCTCTGCTGTCGTTTGTGACCTGACTTTAATCTTAATTGGTCTAGTCTTATCTGTACTATATTTTCCGAGTCTAAACATTTCTTCAATTTGTTTCACGATTTCAGGTTCATCTTCCTGAACTAATTCTAGTAAGCTGTTTACTTTTTATTTTTCCTCTTTGATTCTTGTGGTTCTATTTAGATGATATTTCTCTTCCATTCCTAATATAATTATACATTTCTTTTTATCTGCTAAGTCTCTTTCTATATTCTCATTCTGTCTCATCACTTTAATGACCGTGTCTTCAGTTTGTTCTTTCATCTGTTGTTTTACTATGTCATTAAATGCAATTTTGCTGTTCTCTTGGATTTTTTTCCTACCCTGTGCTTCTTTTGTTATGGACTCTTTATTCTCTTTATTGTTCTTCTTTAATTCCCCATTCTCCTCTTTTACTTCTTTTAACTGTCTTTTTAATACTTCTATTTCTTTAGTTAGTTTTTGGTTTACCATCTCTAATTCTTCCAATTTTTCAACTCTGCGTGATCTTCGTGAGTTCACCGAACCTATCCTCCCAATGTCTGACAATTTTCTCAAGTTTTTTGTCTAGGCTTGCTAATCGGGGAGGGTTGGCTCCCCCCCCCCCCTCATTAAATACTTGGAAGTTATTATCTTCACTTTCCATTGTGCTGCTCTTATCTACGTATATTTCTAATCTTAACATTTTTGCTAATCCCTTCTTCGTCACTCAAATTCTCTGGACCTCTTTTATTGTTTACATGGCGTCTGTCTGCCTGGACCAAGTCCTCCCTTTCCTCATTTCCTTCCATTTCCCTCAGTAATCCCTCCCCTTCTCCTTTTTCATCACCTTCCCACTGACCCACGAGCTTTCCCCTTCCCTATAAATACAACACAGGTACTTCCTTGTTGTGATCCTCGAAATTCTTGGATAACTCCGGAGTCCGAACTTCGCTGTCACCTCGACAGATGTGTGTGTGTGTGTGTGTATGTTGACTGGGTTTTTACATTTTTCAATGTACTAATATACTGTATGCTGTAGTACATACTGCTACTGAAGTAAAGCTATGTTCTGTGTTCAGTCCTGTGTTTATTTCACCCTCCCTTGTTGTGTACTAGCATAAGTGAGTGTTTGTGTACTAGTACTACCGGACAAACTTTGGGATATAACAGACCTATCTGGTATTTCCATTGGATATAATGGATCCTCGGTTATAACAGATCTTTGGATATAATGACAGACCCCTGTCCTCATATCATCCATTATATTGAGGGTTTACTGTATAAAGAAATTAGAATCCATAGAGCAACAACAAAGATGGCACCAACACTTTCTAAATTGACATACGAACAAAGATTGTCCAAACTGGAACTACCAACCCTGGAACAAAGAAGAGAGAGATCTACTGGCCATTTACAGAATTACGAAAGGGATGGAATCCTCAACAAAGAAGATTTTTTAAAGTGGGATAAAAGAAAAACAAGAGGACATGAAAAGAAATTCGGAAAGGATAGTTATAGAAGAGATCTGAAAAAGAATAGTTTCCCACACAGAGTGGTAGATATCTGGAACAAATTGGATGAGGCAACAGTGTGTGCAAAAACTATACAAGAATTTAAGGACAAACTAGATGCTGAAAGATGCAAAGATGGGTCACTATGAGCATAGCTGTCTTCCCGTATAACACAATTAAGTAAATACATAAATAGCAAATATTATTGTAGCCAATACTGATTCCTGTGGAACTCCACTAAGCACCTCCTCCCAACCTGAACACTTTTCTCCGAGCATTAATCTAATTTTTCTACCATGCAGGAAATCCTCCATCCAGTTTAATAGGTTACCTTGTATCCCTCGTATGTTTTCCAATTTTTAAAATAATTTTTTGTGTATGTTGCATGCACACTAGGCACCTCCATTACAGAGAATTGAAAGGCACTCATTAGCAGTTGTCATTTTTATTTTATGAAATAAATGCAAATTATATCAAATGTATATCCATTGAATTCCAATAAGGAGCGGAGGGAAGGTTGTGCTCACAGTAGACATTCTAAATGGGGTTTCAAGAATTTTTATTTTCCAATTTCAATAAATTTGATATTTTCCAAGTGCTCTTAGGGCCCAAGCAGCCACTTAGTTCACACATGCCTTGGGTTGGTACGGGCAATTTATATACATTATTTGTGAGAGCAATTGGTCCGTGTTCTTTCACCTTTGGTTTATTTTTTTTTTTTTTTTTGAGAGAGAGACTGGAGGAAGTGGATAGTTTTAGATACTTGGGTGTGAATGTGACAGGAAAGGGAGGAATGGGAGTGGAGGTAGAATGTAGACTGAGAGAAGCGAGTAAATGCCTTGAGGGATTAACAGGCATGATTCTTCCGTTTTTTTCTTTTCCTGACAAGGATCTCAATTTTTTTTCATTAATTCCTGATTGTCATTAATTCCCGATTGTCATTAGTTCCCGATTATCATTAATTCCCGATTGTAACAAACGATCCTGTTAAAAAATAAAAAGATTTTGTTGTGGTTGAATAATTTTTGGTCGATGTGAAGTTTTGGGTGATTCGTATGTCGGCTTTACCTTGTGCAAGCGGTTTATTTTGTGCTGGCTCACAAGTGATTAGTTTTTTGTAGCTTTGTGTGGTGTGGTGCACACGTGTATGTATAGCAAGGTGATGACTGGGGTAGATTTTATTTTGACCGAATTATATCTACAGCAACATCAACAGAACAGCTTGCATGCGTTTGTTTACTAGTGATTCAGCCCAGGGACTCAGCCTAGGCCTGTGGCCACAGCAAGCTCAGTTCTAGCATGTTTTGTTTTTTTCCTCGTACATGTGCTCGACATTGGTCCTGGAATTGGAATAACTTTTTTGACACTAAGATGGCATCTAAAGCTAAACCAAATATCATAGATAGGAAGGATAAAGCGAAGGTGAAAGAAATAGATGCAACTGTACGTGACAAGTGGTCGTGGGACTGGATGCTGCGGCCGGCAGTGGATGGGACATTAGCGACAGAATGTATTCAGAAGACTGATCAAGCTGGAAAAGTCTATTGTGAATGATATGCATGTCTCATAACTTACAGAAAGGGTGGTTTTCATGTAATCAAGCAACACATGGGCAAGAAAAAACTTGAAAAATAAGAAGTTGAGACAGACTACAAGCTTAGTGGTAAGTTTGTGATTAGTTTCATATTATTTTCTAAATGTGTTAACATCCTGTGGCTGGCATGATTAGAGTCAATTGACATTGTGATTCTACCTTACACGCAAAATCTAGATTTTATGCCAGTTCTGAACAAGAGCAGTAATCATAGCAGAGAGCACAGCTCAGTGCCAGTGGCAAAACAATACATGATGTCACGATGTAGAGTAGTAGAATCATGCATTGTCAAATCTGCAATTTCTGGAGAGATTTGCGGTGAAGATGTTGTTGGTGTTTGGCGATGGCAAAGAAATTTATTTCCTTGCGCTGTCGAGTCTTGCAAGAAGTCAAATCTTGGATGCTGAACTGAAGACTTCATTGTGTTCAATGTTCTTTTATACAAAATAAAAGAGTAAAGATTCCCCAAATTGTGCTTTTTACAAAAAGCCCCCTGACCTCCATCAAGGGCTCTGCCTCTGGACCCCCGGCCAATGTAGATTTTTTTTTTGGTTACCAACTATCATGCCTGTAACGAGAAATAGACATTTGGGAATGGATGCTAATAGGAAATTGTATGAAGGAGTGATTGTGCCGACAGCACTGTACAGGGCAGAAACATGGAATATAGAGAGGAAGAGAGAAGGATTTTAAATGTGTTCGAGATTAAATGCCTAAGAAGTATGATAGGGGTTGCTATGCTGGATAGAGTGAAAAATGAGGAGAAAAGGCAGTTGGGAGATAGGGTTGATGAAAAACTATTAGGATGGTTTGGACACATGGAAAGAATGAGTGAAGAAAGATTAGTAGAAGGAGTGAACATGAGGGGGTGTCTAAGGATGAGATGGATGGATAGGGTAAAAGAGGCTTTGGGAAAGAGGGGAATGTCTGTTGATGAAGGACAAGAGAGGACAGAAGATAGGGGTGAATGGAGAATGGTTGTGTATGGATGATGCAGTAATGCATGAGGGGGAGTGGGTGGGGGATGGGGGGTGAGGAAGTATGTATGAAAAATAAATTGACGCAGCCCGAAGGGATTTCTCCCCATCTCCTTTTCTGCATGAGGAGACAGAGGGGGGGGTCACCGAATTAATGAAGCGGCCTTGCTGTGGATATGCTGTGTCTTGCAACACTGCTTCTGACCCAGGGCAGTGGACAAGATGCAGGGATGACCTGTCATCCAGGAGGTGCCAAGATGAGAGGGATGGAAGAATGTGGAGGGGAGTGGAGCATGTGGGGGATGGAATGAGTGAGAGTGGGTTCTATGCCATTGCCTTTTGGCTACCTCCCATGTAAGGGGAAAAAAGCCTTTGGTATATGTATGTATGAATCATTACAATGACAAGTGTGAGTGTAGTAGTTTCAGAGGGATCAATTTGTTAAGTGTAGTTGGGAAGGCTTATGGGGGGGTCTTGATTGCGAGGATTAGGAGTGGAACAGAGGGAGTAATTGGTGAGAAACAGTGTGGGTTTAGGACAGGTAGGGGTTGCATAGATCAGATTTTTGTGATAAGACATATATGAGAAAGCTATAGAAAAGGTAAGGATGTACTCGGGGCTTTTATGGATCTGGAAAAGACTTATGACGGTAGACAGGAAGGCGTTGTGGGAGGTATTGCAGATATATGGGATAGGAGGAAAGCTGTTAAGAGCAGTCAAGAGTTTTTACAAGAGTAGTAGAGTTTGTGTTAGGCTTAGAAATGGAGAGAGTGAGTGGTTTGAAGTAAATGTAGGACTTCATCAGGGGATGTGTTATGTTGCTCTAGATCTTCAATTTGTATGTGGATGGGGTGGTGTGAGAGGTGAATGCAAGGATAGTGGATCAGAGATTGGAGTTAGTTAAAGAAAATGGAGAAAAGTAGGAGATAAGCCAGTTGTTGTTTGCTGACAACACTGCGCTTGTAGCAGGATCAGAGGATGTGATTGAGGAAATTAGTGACAGAGTTTGGGAAGGTGTGTGAAAGAAGGAAGTTGAAGATAAATGTGGGTAAAAGGTGATGATATGTACAAGGGGAGAGAGTGGTAGCAGATTGGAAGTGAGTATTAAGGGAGAGAGACTGGAGGAAGTGGATAGTTTTAGATACTTGGGTGTGAATGTGGCAGGAAAGGGAGGAGTAAGGGTGGAGGTAGAATGTAGATTGAGAGAAGCGAGTAAATGCCTTGGTGGATTAAAAAGTGTAATGAGAAATAGACATTTGGGAATGGATGTTAACCACTTCACTCCGGGCCAAAATCTCGCGGGCAGCATTAGCTGCCAGACATATGATGTTGCTTCATAATACTTGCTTTATAGAAAATAAAGTCACGGCTGTATCGAATGTTCTCTCTTTCACCAGTGAATTTTGATAACCATAGAAAATACGATGAAGCCAGTTTACAGAGTATGGGGGTCACGCAGGTACAACTACAATAAATATAATCAAGACACCGACATCGGCATCCTCGCATACCCACTTGCTCCTCATGACGCCTATGTAGGCATCACCGTATGGAAAGGGTTAAGAGGAGATTGTGTATAAAGGAGTGATTGTGCCAACAGCACTGTACAGGTCAGAAATGTGGAACATAAGAGAGGAGGAGTTTGAATGTGTTTGAGATGAAATGCCTAAGAGGTATGATAGGGTTACTAGGCTGGATATAGTGAAAAATGAGGAGGTGAGGAGGAGAACAGGGATGGAAAGGGAGTTGGGAGATAGGGTTGATGAAAGAGTATTAGGATGTTTTGGACACATGGAAAGAATGAGTGAAGAAAGATTATTAAAAGAGGAGTGGAAGGAGTGAACATGAGGGGTCGACCTAGGATGAGATGGGTGGATGAGGTAAAAGGGGCATTTGGAAAGAGGGGAATGTCTGTTGATGAAGGACGGGAGAGGACAGAAGATAGGGGTGAATGGAGAATGGTTGTGTATGGATGATGTAGTGATGGAAGAGGGGGAGTGGGTGGGGGATGGGGGAGTAAGGGAGTATGTATGAGAAATAAACTGACGCAGCCCGAAGGGACGTCTCCCCATCTTCTTTTCTGCAGGAGGGGATGGAGAGAGGGGTGGGAGTGGTTTCTATGCCTTTGTTTTTTGGCTACCTCCCATGCAAGGGGGAAAAAGCCTTTGGTATATATATATATATATATATATATGTATGTACCATCTCTGATGTCTTCCAATTTTCTGTGATTTCTTTGTATTTTACTTCTTGCAGCCAACATATTGAATTCACCTTTTATGCAGTGTTTCCTTGTCTTGATTTTCTTAAACTCTGTTTTACTCAGAACCTATGCAGTTGTAAGAAGAAATGACCAGATATCCCTAAGATAAGCTAGTGTTTGAGTGTTGTACAATATTTGGGATAGGAAATTTTACCTTAGATCCTGTAAGATGATAAATGACAAAGCATAATTTTCTAAAAATGTTTATACAGTACTTTCAAACCTACAGGTGCTGAAACAAGTCTTGCTGAAGATGTAGAGAATGATGAAGGGGCAGTAGAGTCCAAATCAGAGCTCATTCATGAACTTGGTTTTGGAGATGTTTGAACAAGAGCCTCAAGCTAAACATGAATCAGAATTTTCTGATCAAGTAGATTCAGAACAAGAAAGTGAACCAGAGCAAGAAGAGGAGAAGGAGGAGGAGGAGCAAGATGTGAAGGACATACAAGCAAAAATTGAGGAAAAGGAAGAGGAAGCTGCACTTCAAATGAAAAAAGAACTGCATGATGAGGAAGTGCCTATGGATGTAGTAAAAGATGAACCTTGTGAGAGGAATAATGGTGTTTGGTTTGAAGAAGTTCTCGTGGAAGGTTTGTTTACCTAAGATTACTCTGAAGTGACACAGAAAGGTTTTCAAATTTATGTTGTCAATGTTATTTATTGATGTTATTAATCTTTAAACAGAAATTAAACATGAAAATAATAATGGAGAACTGATAGACATGAAGGAGGAACCAGTAGAAGTTAAGGTAGAGTTAACTGAAGAAGGGCATACAGGTGAAAAATGTGCAGCTGAAGGAACTAAAATGACACCTGCAAAGAGATCCAGACCAGATATTGAATTAGTTCATGTAGAAGATGAATATGAATTTGATAAGAGCTTGGTAGTACTTGACTGGTGTAAGTTTCTCATATTTTCCTGTATTCAGTATCTAAATGGTTTACATTTTGCTTGATTTGAGTCCCATTGTATTGAAAGTGTCCATTTTTATATTTAAGATAATTCAGATATGAATCTCATCATAAGTAAGGAAGATGGATTGTCAGCATATCCTTTAACTGGACAAGGCTTCGGTAATGCTTGGCATGGAGTGAGAGCAACTTATGGCTTCACCAAAGGAAAGGTGTTTTATGAAGTGAAAGTGATGGAGCATCTTAGTATTCCTCACCTGGAAGCTAATGAACAACATCCTCATGTTATTCGTGTTGGCTGGTCAGTTAATGACACTGGGTTAATGCTTGGAGAGGAGCCACTCAGTTATGGTTATTCAGGCACTGCAAAAGCTTCAAGCAATCTCAAGTTCAAGGTTAGAGTTTGCTTGATGTGTTACTTGTATTTTAAGTTTGATACGCTGCATTGCATTGTTTTAAAGATGATGTTAAATTTCTTTATTTCATTTCAGGATTATGGCATAAAATTTGGGAAGGGTGATGTTGTTGGATGTTTCCTTGATTTGGATGTTCAGCCAGCAGTTATTTTGTTCACAGTAAATGGTGAATATCAAGGCATAGCATATGAAATTCGTCATAGAGAAATTGGTGATGCTGCTCTGTTCCCACACATTGTTACCAAGAAATCTTCATTCCAGGTAGATTTTAGGTTAATGAAATTGGTTGCTTATTGATTAATTAACAATTCCACTTTGAAGATACATACTGTAGATGTATTTTCATTCCTAGGTCAACTTTGGACAAAAATATCCGTGGTTTGAACCATTGACTGGCTATACAGCATTACAAAATGTGCCATTAGAGGAACGGATACTAGCAATGCAGGGATCAGAAAAGTGTGCGGATGGTAATGTAAGGCATATTGCGTATAAGAAGCAGAAATGCACAGAGTCATGGAAAGCAGTACAAAGGAAGGCCAAACGAGATTCTGGTAAGGAATACATAGCCACAACAGGTGCTGTTGTTGCTGGCAAACATGTAGGTCCTGCATGCTCATGCCCATGGAAGTGTTATGATCTTGTGACACCTGACCACATTCAGGTGATTTTTGATAAATATTGGGAAATGGCATGTCACGACCGCCAAACTGCATACTTGGCTAATTGTGTGACCAGCCAAGAAGTGAAGAGAAGCAGGGTGAAGGGCAGGCCTAGCAAGGTATCACGCACACTTAGGTACACTGTGAAAAAGGATGATAAAGATTTGCAGGTATGCCGCACAGCTTTCTTAAACATTCATGCAGTGTCCGTGAAAAGAGTGAGAAATGCGGTGAATAAAATGATGTCTTCTGGAACAATTGAGGATAAGAGGGGAAAACATGTGCCCGGAATAAAGATTGCAACCAACAAAGAGGAGCTAGTACGTGAGCACATTCTTAGCCTACATACAGTCACCAGCCAATACATCAGAGCCAAAAACGCCAATCATCGCTACTTGCCCGCTGGTTTGAACCGTAAAATAATGTATGACTTGTACAAACGATGGATGGTGAGTGAAAATAAAGGCCAAGAAAACATAGTGAAAGAATGGAAATATTGTGAATTAGTAAATGAATACAATATCAGTTTTGAACCCCCAAAAAGTGATTCATGTAATGTGTGTGATGAAATTGATTTAAAAGTGGCAAGTCTAGACTCAAAAAATGAAGAGGATGAAATTCATAGGCTGAAAGTAGCCAAATTAGTGCACATGACCAAGGCAAATGAGGCCCAGAATTTGCTCAAGGATTTTGGGGTGGAGGATAAACCATCTCAGGCAGTCATCTGTATGGATTTACAGCAAACAATGCCCACCCCTAAGCTCACTACAGGCCTACAATACTACAAGAGGAAGATGTGGACCTTTAATTTCGGTATCCACGATGTGAAAAGGAATCAGGGATATATGTATGTGTGGAATGAAACCATTGGAAGACATGGTTCGTGTGAGGTAGCATCGTGTCTGGACCACTTCATCGAGAACCACCTGGATTCACAGATCACCAAACTGGTTGTGTTCTCTGATAGCTGCAGTGGGCAAAATAAAAATAGAAATATAATCCTGTCCTGCCTCCGAAAAATACATTCGGGCCATCTTGAGAGCATCCAGCACTATTTCATGGTCACGGGTCATTCCTATCTTCCGTGCAACCATGACTTTGAATTGATTGAGTTGAAGGTGCACCCTGTCTCAGTGTTCAGCACCCCCCACTACATACATCTCATTGAAAAGGCCAACCGTGTTCACCCTTTCAGAGTAATCGAGGTGAAGAGGGAGTTTTTCAAGGATTATGATGTCCTGCAGAAGACAGTGTCTTGGGCAGGCATGAAGGATGCTGGCCTCCTTGATGCCAGGGTCCTCTGTTACTCCAACAACTACAAGGCTGGGTTTCAAATTCAAAGTGACTATGGAGGCATTATGTCTCAAAAAAAAGTGAACCTCGAGAAGAAGAAAGATAAGGGCAAACTCAACCTTTCTACTTTCAACTTGCCTTCAAAGTACCCTGACACAGTACTACTCTCCAAGGAAAAATTGGCGGATTTAAAGAGCCTCATGATGCACGTGGATCCTCTGTACAAGCCGTTCTACACCACCCTCATCAGTGAGCAGGAGCAGGCTCAGCAATGTGCAGTACCAGTGGTGGGAAGTAGGGGGCAGGGTAGAGCGGGGGTACAGCCTTGGGACGATCATTACCTTGATGATGATCCCAAAAACCCCACCATGGCACTTTAAATCCCTAACCTCCCCCACCCCAAAGTGCCATCCCCATGAAGCCTTCTCACCACTCTATATCATGGTGAGTGTTATTAAAAAAGTTATTGTATTAAGAAAAAAATAATGTTATAGTGCTGCAGTTCATTGTCAAAACCATGAAAATACTTATGTAACTAATGAATTCGTACACTAATTAATTATTTAATTAATAGTAAGTACAGTGTTAAGGTCATGGTGATAATATTCAAATAATATTATAAAATTAACATTAGCAAAATAAAAATAACATTGATTGCCCCAGTAATGTATCAGTGTCAAGATTTTCCACATTAATTTATTTAAAGAAAATTAATAATTAGGAATTAGTGATTAAAATCTGCAAATGGGTATTACATAATCTTATTTTTATCTTAATGCAACCATTTTATTACATATTTGTGTGTTTATTTGTGAATTTAATATATTTTCAAAATGTGGCTAATTTTTCTAGATGTGACATTTGAATTTTTTTCTCAAAAATATAGTTATAGATTTATTATGATAAATGTAGTAATTAATATTATGTTATTTCTTATGATAATATGATTAAATGAAAATTGCAAAACTTTGAGAGCATTTTTCTCAAAAAAATTGATGCCTCTCTGTTTTTGGAAGCCTCATATTTACCTAGTTGTATCTTCCGGGAAAGGGAGCTACGCTTGTGTTCTTTGGAAGAGGGCTCAGAGCTTGTATGACCGATGTATGGGTAATGCTGTGACCTTGCACGCACACACACACCTCCAACTCCCCGCTCATGAGAGTTGGAGTAACGACTCAAAGTGTAGCAATAATGAAATTATTTCAGCCCTGGGCAGGATTCGAACCCGGACCACCGTAGTGACAGTCGGGGACTCTACCAACCACGCCACTGAGTCATGGTGTGCCTTTGTATCTCGCAGTGTCTAGTTTGCTCTTAAATTTGTGTATGGTTTTTGCACACACTATTGTTTCATCCAGTTTGTTCCAAGTGTCTACCACTGTTTTTTTTTTTTCAGATCTCTTCAATAACTATCCTTTTTGAGTTATTTTTCCATGTCCTCTTGTGTTTCTCTTGTTACAATTTAGTAAGTCCTCTCTATCAAGTATTTCTGTGCCTTTCATGATTCTATAGATGGTCAGTAGGTTGCCTCCTCTCTGTTCCAAAGTTGGTAACTTAAATGTAGCCAGTCTCTCTTCATATGACAAGTTTGAAAGTGCTGGAGCCATTTTTGTGGTCACTCTCTGGATTCTTTTAATTTTCCTTATATTCTTTTTGGTACTGGGTGACCATAATGTCACAGCATACTCCAGTTTAGGCCTTATTAGTCTGACAAATATTTTTTTAATAATTTCTTCGACTAAATAGGTAAACATCACTTTTATTGATCTTAGCAAGTTATAGGATTCTCCGACAGTTTTGTTTATTTGTTTATCAGGGGAGAAATCATTTGAGATAATTACTCCCAGGTCTTTTTCAGATCCCACTTTCTTTACTTCCTTAATTCCAATTGTATATTGTCCTAATTTTTTTTTTCCCCATTTCTTTTTTCCAAACCCCATTATGCTACATTTCTTAATGTTGAAGTCTACTTTCCACTTCTGACTCCATTTTCAAACCTTGTTTAGGTCTCTCTAGTGATTCACAGTCTGTTTCGGCTTTCACTTTCCTCAACAATTTACCATTGTCTGCAAAGACGTTCATGTAACATTCCCCATCTTCGTCTATGTCATTCACTTAAATAGCAAACATTATTGGAGCCAATACAGATCGCTGTGAAACTCCCTGTGTGAGCAAAATTTGACGCAGCCCGAAGGGATTTCTCCTCGTCTTCTCCTTTTATGCATGGGGGGACGGAGAGGGGGGTTGCCGATTTAATGAAGTGGCCTTGCTGTGGATGTACTGTGACTTGCGACACTGCCTCTGACCCAGGGCAGTGGACAAGGTGCAGGAATGACCCGTCGTCCAGGAGGTGCTAAGATGGGAGGGGGGGTGGAGGGTAGTGGAGTGTATTTAGAGATGGAATGGATGAGAATGATTTTATGCCTTTTTCTTTTTGGCTACCTCCCTTGTAAGGGGGAAAAAGCCTTGGTATATGTATGTATGTATTATAAAGTAAGTTACATTCTTTCACAATGGTGGCGTACATGATAAATTCCATGGAGTAATACTAGTAAATGATCAGTGAAACTAGTATCAAAGATTTGTTTTGTCCAGTCAGTTAACTGTATTGGCTCAAGTGGAATTAAGTTGCTAAGGAACGGCCCCCTTCTCCAATTAAATATTCTGCATATTACTCCCTCTTCTTTACAGCCTTATTGCTATAGTTGTTAAAAGATAGGTGCCTTGCAGAATGAAGTTC
Source organism: Oratosquilla oratoria (assembly GCF_046742065.1). Lineage (NCBI taxonomy): Eukaryota > Metazoa > Arthropoda > Malacostraca > Stomatopoda > Squillidae > Oratosquilla > Oratosquilla oratoria. The sequence goes on from NC_134819.1 coordinate 17,072,245, forward strand.
ACTCTTTGTGTTTTACCAGAACCTGGGTATTATTTCTCCTGCATCTAAATTTCTGTAATCAACTGTGCCATTTACAAAATAATTTGTGGTTGATATTGCTACAAGCCATTTGTGAAGGTAACAGACACTCTTTATCATAAGGTCAGTAGTATTTGGTTTCAAATCTATTGGGTCATACAAAATCCTAAATCTGGCAGCAAGAATACCAAAGCTGTTTTCAACCATTCTTCTTGCCCTTGAAAAATGATAGGTTGTGGTAATTGTTATTGGGAATCTTAGTTTTTACCTTAGTTCGGGAAACTTTCCCTCAAAGTGTTATTTTCTTCAATTCAGGAGCCTTTCCTGAAACTTCGAACCATGCCTATCATAACTTTAAATAAGATATGATTAAACTCCCCTCCTCGTTATTTTGTTTATTAAATCTATGTAACAATTTTGGTGTAATAAATTGGGAATTAACTTTGAGAGATTACTTAAGGTAAATATTAACCCATGGCCTTCTGAGCTCTTTTTGAACTTGTAAGAGTTCCTTGGAATATTGTGCACACTAACGTCGGAACAGTCAGATTACCCTGAGCTCAGGATGAAGAAGGGCTACTTTTTTGGAAACCTCTAACCAAGGGATCACATCTTCGGTTCAGAAGGCCTAAATTTTTTTTAGAATTTCTAAAGCAACTACATTTAGAGAATCTACGCAGGTTAAAACAAAGGTGACTGGTAAGTTCTCAAATGTATTACTGAAATATTAAACCATAGTTTTCATAGGGTTAATCTTCTCTAAATATAGTCAATCTAATCTTCTCTAATTTGAGAATTTAATCTTCAAATGTTTGAATTTAACTTAATTTTTTTTTCGCAGTCGATTTCGACTTTAACTTAATTCCCCCCTTTGTAGTAAGCTACAATCTAATGCTTTATTATATAAAGTTACGATAGGTGGTTACAAAGGCTGGGTTCCTGATGTTCTCTCATTTCGAGTTTGTTCGGATTTTGGTAATTTCCTCATTTGATGACCTTATTTTCCCTTTGATGAAAAATAACCGGCACTGAGGGGGCACTTATTATTCCCATATTCTTTTACAAAGTTTATCCAATTGTTCTATTGAACTTGGTGGCCTCTGTTGTTTCTAATCGTGGTTTCCCCAGCTTTATCTGTTCTTTTCAGTTTAAAAGGTTGTTGTTAAGTTAAATCTTGATGAAATTTCTCTAAGATCTGTCTTATTGGTTGGTCTATAAGACAGTTTTACAATACGACAGTTGTACACTTGTGAATTTGGGGACGAGTTTGTTTGGGTTGTTGTTTCAAAATGACTAGCGACGAAAAGTAATTTTCTGAGTCTGAGGACTTAAAAAAAGTCCGAAGACAACGAGCCCATAAAAAATGTCTAATCACAAAGGACATAAAGGCTCTAAAGAATTCTCAACTTGATACTTTATCACTCTCTGTCCTTGACTCCATGTTAACCCAGATTGAAGATTTCCTCTCGGAAATACAAAAATTTGATGAAGATATGTACTTGTTACTCCCTGAAGAAAGAAAGGACGAGGATATGGAAAAATCCAGGGCTTACTTCCAGTCTATCCTCCTAGAATTGTCTCCTTTTAAAGAATGGAGACTTGGATTTAGGAGAGTCCAAAGTTCTAAGGTTGGTGATTCTAACAAATCCACTGGAGTTGATTCTGTAAAACTTCCCCTCCATCCTATTGTTCTTCAACACTTTGAGAGCAATTCTCACAATCCCTTTGCCTACTTCAATTTTAAAAAGTGTTTTCAGAATGCCATTGCTGATATTCCCAATCTGACTAATAGTCAGAAATTAATTTGTTTAAAAGGGTATCTCAGAGGGGAGGCTTTTCACTTAGTGGAGAATTTACCTGTAGATGATTCTAATTATGACACTGCAGACCTTCTTCTTGACAATTTGTTTTTTAATAAGGAAGAGATCTTAGACAAGGTGTTAACTTCTATTATTAATGCACCTGAGGTCTCCAAGTTGAAGGACCTAGAAAGTTACATTAGGTCTGTAGATTCTAAACTACAAGACCTTAAGGGGATCGGAGTTGACTTTACTAAGGCTGGAAGTGAGGACCTACTTTTAATTAGCAAGTTAATTTTAAATAAATTACCTAAATTTTTCTTGATTGAATTGTCTTGAGTGATTAATTCAAATTACCCCAATTTTAATCAACTTAAAGAAGATTATTAATCTGTTTTAGTCAGACTTAAAATGGGATCTGATGACCTTAACATCAAACCCAGACGAAGTGATATGACCAGCTCCCTTGCATTCAAGGAAAATTCCTTGAAAAAACCTGTTGATTCTAGCAAGGGAGTTAGTCACTCCTTTAACACGTTAACCGCGTACTGGGCCACCCGTGTACCAAGCAGATGTTTCACTTGTTGCGTATTGGTACATCTGTGGCCCGAATATTACCTTCTAAAAAGTATCACAAACATGAGTATGTAAACAATTTGCGTATATTTTTTATTTATTATGACTGCAGATACATTGCTATGGTACTGGAAAACAAAATGAAAATAATAAGACAGTAAGTTTATTTGTTGAAAAGAAAAAAATTTAATCTGAAATACAAGCAATGTTTTTTAGCAAAATATTGATCATTTATTTATAACACTAGTCATGTTTTTCATTGAAACATGAAATGCAAAGGTGTGGTTGACCCTCACACTCATTGCAATAGGTGGTTACTCTCCTAGCCTTGTTTGTGGCCACCTTGTATCCCTCACAAAGTGAGATTTTTTCATAGCATCCTCTGCATCGCTTCCTTGTGTTTTTCTTTGGACCATGTGCTTCCTGTAAGGTATCGTCTTTTCTTGCACCCGATATATCAGAGGTCCTCTTCCCTGGTTTTCTTATTTCCCCAGGAATGTTTTTAGTAAGAGAGAGGATTACAGATTCAGTAAAGGTTCTCAGACATACTTGTTTTGCTGAGCAGTATTTATTGTAAAGAATTTGAGCATTTGTCACTGATATCCCAGCAATCATTTCCATCGCCAGCTTCTTGATTTTCGGAGTTGTGAGTAGTAGGAATTGAGTTGATCAGCAACATCAACACCTTTTTTAGCCTTATTGTACGCAATGACACTTTCAGGTTTTACAATCTCTTCTCCTTTTCTGTTTTTATTTCCACTTGGAACTAAGTCACCACCATGCTCAGGTACTGTTGATAGTGTCAAGACATCTCTCTTATCTTTCCACTTGTATAACTTCACACCTTGTCTGTTTTCTGCTGCTTTCATTTCTCCCACCCTCAACATTGCTTTTACTACTTCTTGGCAAAAATATTTCTTATTTGTTCTTACAGTTCCACAAATGTAGGTCTTTTTGGCCAACAAGTACTCTGCCAGGGTTATTGAGGTGTAGTAGTTGTCAGTGTATATAGTGCATCCTATACCTAACAATTCATTACATAATTTCACCACACGTGATTCAGTTGAATTTAGGTCAGTAATCTTGTCACTCATCCCTACATGAACCTCTAAATTCCATGTATATCCCTCAGGTGTGCAAACTTTGTACACTTTCATTCCATATTTGTGAGCTTTTCCTGGAATGTACTGTTTTATGCCTAATCTCCCTCTAAATGGCACCATGCTCTCGTCAACAACAAGTTTGGAGCCAGGTTTGTACACAGCTTTACAATTGTTAACAAGTAGCTCAATCAGTGATCTGACCTTATACAACTTATCATGAGAATTTACATGACATCTGTTGTCTACAAAATGCAAAAATTTGTAGAGAAGCTCAAATCTTTCCCTTGACATTAGCTTTGGTACAAAGGGATCATCATATAACACACTTTTACACCAGTAGAGTTGAATTTCAGGCTTTACAGTTAATCCCATGTACATCACAATACAAAAAAAATCTTTATCTCTTGTCTGTTGGTAGGTTTCCATAACATCAGTCGTGACCTTCGTGTTACTGTTGCAGCATCAATTACTTGTTGTGCATACCTATTGGTTTCTTGAACAAAGAAACCATATACATCAATAGGCAGTACCTCAGTTTCGTCACCTGTGTTACTGATAGTGACTCATTTCTTCCTTGCCAGTAAAGGTATGCATGCGTTGTTTTGAGGACACAGACAACCATTCACATTGTGTGTTGTTACTGTTGTTGTTTCCATTTCTCCCAGAGTTTGGTGGCTGAACAGGTTCATCTTGATCTGCACCTGTTTCAGATTCACTTTCGTCAGAGAAATTATCATCTGAATTACTGACAACAAAGTCAGAATCATCAGATGAAGTATGTGATTGTTCTCCATAAAAGTAAGACGTCTCCATGCCTGTTTAGAGTGAAAAAGACAATATTATCAGTTTTCCTATGCAAAATTGATCAAAATTTAAGTTATTGTATCAATACTAACCCAAATATACATCATAAAACAACATCAAATAGGAGAAAATGGATATATATATAAATCATATGCTATAACCCATGCCTGGTACACTGGTGTACCAATACGTGTTAGAAGGGGAAAAAATTGCTGGTCCGCGATTCGGTATATATTTGTACCATGGGTTTTTATGCTCTACACTACAGGCCACGCTCTCAGAGTGATACATACCTCCTCACTCTGCAAAAGTCCAACGGACACTGGTGTGGCCGGGTTATAAATGTGACGCGGTGTGGGCAAGTGTACTGAGTTGCCAGACGCGGCTAACGTGTTAAGGTCAATCCAGATTCCGGTAAGAAGTCTATCTTCAGATGTAGATTTTGCCCCGCTTCTGACCATGCAAGTTCAAAGTGTTCTTCCTATATTTCTCTTGAACACAGAAAAGCTAGAGCAGCTCAATTAGGACTGTGTAACCGATGTTTGAATCATGGACGTGGCTCTTTGGAATGCCCCGGGTTAAAGGCCGCTCTGGCTTATAAATGTTTTGTGTGTAACAAATCCGACCACCATGGAACCATGTGTCCTATGGCTAACAAGTTACCTCTTTCCGAAAGGAAAATGTTTAGTTTCCATGGTTTATCAGATTCAGTTGTTCCTTTGGTTTCCCTTCCTGTTAGCAGAGGCAAGAGAACTGCCCAATGCCTCTTACTATTAGACACTGGAGCCCAGTTTTCCATCATAACAAGGAATTAGTAGAGGACAGAGTAGGACCTTGTTTAAGTCCTCCTATGGACAAGTTGGTTTCTTCATTTGGTTTACCTCTAATGAATGAAAGAGGTTTTAATTACCCTGCAAACTTAAAACTCCCCTCTAGGATGAATCTGTTTAGTTTGTTTTTTGCAATGGAAGGATTCAACTTGTCCATACAAATTCCTTCATTATCTTCTGTACTCCAAACTATGAACGATCATGAATTTTATGTTTCCCCTAGTTTTCCCAAGGTGAAGGGAGATCAGCTGAAGGTTTTAGGCATCATTGGAAATGACATTCTGCAAAACTTTCAGCAGTTTTCTATTGAGAGAGCCTCCTTATATGGTAGCCCATCTTGCAAGGTTATTAAACTTGCTGGTGGCTTCATTCCATACGGGACCGGGGTTCACTACATCCCTCCTAGTGAGAAACCATTCTACGTATGGAGAATGATAAAGGGGGTTTCTGAAATGCCCTCTAATGAAGTACAAAATTCTGATAGCTTCAAATTTAAGGAGAAACCTTTGAGGATAAATCCTGAATCTGACCTTGGAGTCGATTCGTTAAATTGTATTGAGAAATACAATGGGGATTCTCTTATTTTCTATAATTCTTCTTTGAAGGCCAATGGAATTTCTCTAAAGAAACCTGAGAAGGAAACTTCCTTTACTCAGTCTAAAAGGACTGTTAAATACTTTCCTCCCAAAAGGTTAGGCAAGGAAAAGTTACTTGTCAATTTCTGTTTAGAACCTGTAAGTTTACAATTTGATCCTTTACAGGAAGTCTTTACCTGTAATGTAGAGTATGGTCTTGATAATTTTATTCTTTAGAATCCATTGGCATTAAAGAAGAACAAACCCCTGACATTGATGCTTTGGAAATTGATCAATTTAAACAGTCCATTTCCTTCGAGGATGGACATTTATGTAAAGATCCCGTGGAAAAAGGATTTGGTGGACCTTTTTCCCTCAAATCTAAAGATTGCCTTGGGGCACAAAGAGTCTATGACAAGCTTGAGCAAAGGGGCCTTAGGGAGGAGTATGAAGCTGTGTTTGACCAGCAAGAGGCCTTGGGTATTGTTGAGCCAGTTACTAAGAGTCCCTGGCCAAATTTTTATACTCCATGGACATGTGCTCAAGAATGATGATCTTGCCACCTCTAGAATAAGACCTGTTTTCAACTGTTCTCTCAAAACAGGAAAAGCCCCTTCCTTAAATGAAGCTGCATTCCTGGGAATTGATATGATGAACAACCTCCTCTCTCTCTTGTTGTACTTCAGAACCAACAATTTTGTCATTTTAGCAGATGTTATGAAAGCCCTCTTGCAGATCCGTTTGAAGGAAGAGGGTGATTGTAATAGGTTCTGTTTCTTTAGGAGAATTAATAACCAATATATTCCTTATAGATATAATACTATCATTTTTTGTTTCATCTGCTCTCCCTTCATACTTAAACTTCATTAACCAACATCATCTTTCCAAGCAGCCTGACACTCTAACTGCCTCCTTAATTAAGGATAAATTCTATGTAGACAATCTGGTCTACACTACCAATGAATTTTTTTCCCTCCCAGCTATGGTCAAGAGGATTAATGAGATCATGCTTAATGGAGGTTTACCTCTCAGGGAGTGGACATGCAACCAGACTTCTGTTCTTTCTGTTCTTGAACATGAAGCAATTTGTAATAAGGAAGAGGTAAAGGTGTTGGGAGATATTTATAATAAGAATTATGATACCTTGAGAATCAAGGATGTTTCCCTTAACAAAGATGCCTCAACCAAAAGACAAGTTTTGTCTTCTTTGGCTTCTATATTTGATCCATTAGGTATTTTTTCTTCTGTGTTATTACAAGGAAAATTTATTATTAGAGAGATGTGCCAAAAAATGGTAGATTGGGATTGGAAATTGGATAGCGAGCTGCTAACAAGATGGAAGAAGTTATGCGAAATTTTTAGGGAGGTTAATGACTTATCCTTTAAAAGGAAAACTTTCTGTTCTGAATCTCCCCTTAAGTTATTTGTTTTTGCTGATGCTTCTAAGGAAGCCTATGGATATGCCATCTATGTAGAGCAAGAAAGAAGAGAGTTAAAGGAGTCTAATGGCTCTCTTCTATTTGCCAAGGTCAAGGTGGTTCCTATTAAACAAAGAACATTACCTTCTTTGGAGTTTATGGCAGCTTTACTATCTTTGAAATGCCTCAAAACTATTTTTGAGGAAGGGCTGGTGTCTGCCCCACTGGTTGATTCTGTGGTACTCCTTGTTGATAGTCAAGGTGCTCTTTCTTGGATCCTGACCAACAAAGCTCCTAAGAAGAATATATTTGTTAATAATAGATTGAAGAAAATTTCCAATTGTTTGGAAATTTTCAAGGCCAAGTATACTCCTATTTCATTTACTTATGTCCATTCTGAACATAATATGGCTGATTTTATAACCAAACCTTGTAGTGCTAAGGTGTTCAAGGAAAAATTCAATTGGTGGGTTTATGGACCAGACTGGTTGATGTTGCCACCTCACACATGGCTGAAGGGTCACTTGGGATGTATTCCCTCCAGCATCAAGGGAGACATTGTCAATGCGGCTGTTGTGTAAGTTGACACTCCTCTAATTGATATCTTAAAGTTTTCTTCTTACAGCAACCTTTTACATCACACTTCTTTGATCTTTAAGGCTGTCTTTTTTGTTTAAGAAGTCTAATGCTGACCCAGTTAAGGCCGCTTCTAATTATTTGATGGGTATAATGCAAAGGGAATCCTTCCCTGCAGAATTGCCTTATTTACAGAACTCTAATACTAATGACATACCTCCTTTAGTAAATTAAATGAACTTGTTCTTGGACAAGAATTGTTGGATAAGGTCCAAGGGCAGAATTGGCAAGAACATTGACCTCAAAAATGAGGTTTTTAAACCCCCCCCCCCCCTTTTTTTTTTTTTTTTTTTTTCCAAATCTCATCACTTGACTAAACTCTTGATATTCTTTGCTCATTGCCAAGTAATGCACATGGGACTGCAAGCTACTCATAATTTCCTTCGCATGCATGGATTCCAGATCTTTAAAACCAGACAAGCTGTTTTAAACATTTTGAAGGGTTGTATAGTTTGTAAGAAATATAATTCCCGTGCTGTTAACTATCCTTCTCCTTCCTCTTGCCCATACTGATGTGGATTACACAGGGCATTTGTGGGTTAGAGACAGAAATAGAGATAAGGTCAAAGCTTACATATTGATATTTACTTGTTTTAATATCAGAGCTGTCCATTTGGAAGTTGTGGATTCTATGTCCACTGCTGAGTTCATTTTGGCTTTTGTTAGATTTACTAACAGGTATGGAATTCCTTCAGTAGTTTATTCTGATAATGCCAAATCCTTTATACAAGCGGGAATTATTATTGGACAACTTCTATCATCTTCTGAATTTGAAGAGAAGTTTAAAACTTACCCTGTCCAGCACAGAACCATCTCTGTTTATGCTGCATGGTACAGTGCCACTTGGGAAAGGTTCATTCAGACGGTGAAACAATGTCTCTATAAGGTATTGGGTAGGTCTGTTCCTTCCCTGGCAGAGATTACCACTCTTTTGTCCGATGTTCAAAAATTTTTGAACAATAGACCTCTTACTTATCGTTCCTGTGAAAACGAGGTAGATGTTATTACCCCTAATCATTTCCTTATAGGAAGGACCATTCCTTCCTTAATGTTTGGCAATTTGGAACAAGCCCCTGAATGGAAACTAGGAGAAGACTATCCTTCTCTTCTTAACTTAGTCATGGACTGGAGGGATTATTATTATGAAGAGTTTAAGAAACAATGGCTGGCAGAGTACTTGGTCAGCTTAAGAGAAAGGAATAGAGCTGTGTACCACAGTTCAGTTCTAGAAGCTGGGAAAAAGGTGACATTGCTTTTTTGAAACTGCCTTTTAAGACCAGACCCTTCTGGCCCTTAGTTCAGTTATTGAAACTTTTCCTGACCAAGACCATGTGATACATACAGTCTCTGTCATTAAGCCCAATGGAAATACTATCAAAGTCAATGTTAGACTTTTAATCCCTCTAGAGCGCCATGCTGAGTTACATTCCTGTCATGAGGATGAATCCCCTGGGGATCCTATTTTGCAGGCTAGCAAATTGGAGCCCTTTGAAGAGGCCTCATACTTGGAGGAGGTTATTTCTTTGGAAAATGACTGTGTCACTGGAACCTACCTTTTTGAGACCTTCTCGTAAGACTGCGCTAGCCTCTAGAGACCAAGTAAGGTCTCTAGCACTTAAAAGGTTATTGTAAATTTTCCTCGAAAGTGTTGTATTCATTAAACACTTTCTTTTTGTTGTCGGGGAGGTTGTGGTAATTGTTATTGGGAATCTTAGTGTTTACCTTAGTTTGGGAAACTTTCCCTCAGTGTTATTTTCTTCAATTCAGGAGCCTTTCCTGAAACTTTGAACCATGCCTATAGTAACTTATTTTGTTTATTAAATCTATGTAACCATTTTGGTTTGATAAATCGGGAATTAACTTTGAGAGATTACTTAAGGTAAATATTAACCCATGGCCTTCTGAGCTCATTTCGAACTTGTAAGAGTCCCTTGGAATACTGTGTGCACTAATGTCAGAACAGTCAGATTACCCTGAGCTCAGGATGAAGAAGGACTTCTTTTTTGGAAACCTCTAACCAAGAGATCACGTCTTCGGTTCAGAAGGCCTTCAAGAATTTTAGAATTTCTAAAGCAACTACATTTAGAGAATCTACGCAGGTTAAAACAAAGGTGACTGGTAAGTTCTCAAATGTATTACTGAAATATTAAGCTGTAGTTTTCATAAGGTAAATATTCATTGTGTCAGTGAAAAGTTGGCATTACTGAATGGCTTTATCAGGTTAGGCTTGAGGGGAAATGCATTATCCCCAATAACAATTGAATTACAGTAGAAGCCCGATTTAATGAATTTCAATTTAGCGAAAGCTCAAATTAGCAAACTGCAAATAGCAATAACAAAAATGCTCAACTTAGCGGAAATGGTTCGCTAAGTTGACCATTTTCCGCTAGCTGGCCAGATGCGTGTCTACGGAAATAGCTCAATTTAGCGGGAACGGTAAGCTAAGTTGAACTTTTTCCATCAACTGGCCTCATGTGTGTCTCAGAGTCCAATGTTACCAGATGTTACCAGATTGTGGTGGTGGAGTCAAGGAAAAATTTATAATTTAGTACTTTGGAGGTATATAAATATATATATATATATTTATATATACGTACTATAATATTTATACAATAATATATAATTCAGTATATAAAGTATAATTGTAGCAGAAATATATTCAAGTAGAAATAGACGGTATAATAGGAAAACAAAATAATGAAACAGTAAGTTGTTGGGAAAATTCAAAATCAGTATGCGAGAGTAATCACCACGAAAAACACTTCTATAACAACGAACTACGTTTTCTGCAACAACACAACAATAACGCTCACTATCCAAAAACCAACTGCCCAGTCCTATTAATCGCTAGAATTATGTACATCGAACCAAACACGATGCTATGACTAATATTCCGCGAAATTCACAGACAGCTCATATCATTGTTATACAACACACACGCACACATGTACGTTAGATGGACGGCAAGGATTGACGTTCTGAAGAAAGAGTGAAATTCTCGTGGATCTCAACAGAAAGGAAGTACCTATTGTATTTACAGGGGGGGATTGCTCGTGGTGTAGTGGGAAAGTGAGGAAAAGGGAGAAGGGGAGGGATTACTGAGGGAAATGGAAGAAAATGAGGAAGGGGAGGACTTGGTCCAAGAGGCCAGACGGCTTGTAAACAAACGCCGATCCAATGATTTTGATTTTGATGATGAGACTAACAAAAATGTAAAGATTAGAAACATAGATAAAAGCAGTTCAATGGAAGGTGAGGATAATAATTTCCAAGGATTTAATGAGGGGGTGGCGGATGCCAACCTCCCCCGACTGGCAAAACTGGAGGAAAAGCTTGAACAAATGACCGAACATTGGGAGGTTAGGTTCGGTAAAATGTCAAAAATTGCTGAAAGGGTTGAAAGATTGGAAGACCTAGAGAAGGCGAACAAGAACTTAACTGATGAAATAGAAGAACTAAAAAGACAGTTAAGAGAAGTAAAAGAGGAGAATGAAGAATTAAAAAGGAACAATAAAGACAATTAAGAAACAATAGCAAAAGAGGCACAGGGGTGGGGGAAGATACAGGAAAACAGTAAAGTTGCATTTACTGATATTAAACAGCAAATGAAAGAACAAACTGAAGACTCAGTTATCAAAGTGATGAGACAGAAGGAGAATATTGTAAGAGACTTAGCAGATAAAAAGAAATGTATAATTATATTAGGAATAGAAGAGAAAAATAACCCAGATAGAACCACAAGAATCAAGGAAGAAAATGAAAAAGTAAGTAAATTACTAGAATTAGTTCAAGAAGATGAACCTGAAATAATGAAACAAATTGAAGAGAAGTTTAGACTCGGAAAGTATAGTACAGATAAGACCAGACCAATTAAGATTAAATTCAGATCACAAACAACAGCAGAGAATATCTTAGCAAAAACAGGGAAGTTAGCAGAAAGTGAACAATATAAAAAGGTATGGATAAAAAGAGAAATGAATAAAGAGGAAAGAGAGGAAGAAAAAATGAAAAGGAAAGAAGCTAAAGAAAAAAACGAGACCAGAACAGAGTCAGAAAAACAAGAATTCTACTGGAAAGTAGTGAATATGAAATTGAAGAAATGGACCATAACAGAGAGAAACACAAAAGAAACAGAGAATACAATGGAAATAACAGAAAGTTAAGAGTATCCTACACAAATATAGATAGATTAATAACAGGACTAAATGAACTGAACGAGTATCTGAAGGAAAAAGATCCGGACATAATGGGAATTGTTGAGACAAAATTAAAAGGTACACTACCACCCAACAGCATAGGACACAATGCATATAATTATTGGATTAGAAACAGAGAGATAAAACAAGGGGGTGGAACTATGTTCCTGACTAAAAAGTATATAAACATGAAGAGTGTCACATATGGAAAGAACAGAGTAGAGATGATTATGATAGAAATAGAAGACAGAGATAAGAAGAGCAGAAAGTTTGTAATAAACTACGTGCCCCCAAAAACAGCCTTGTGGGAAGAGAGTGAACATAAAAGTATGTTAGAAGACACAAGAATAATACTAAACAAGATAATGGAAGATGGAGGAAGAATAGTTATGATGGGCGACTTTAATTGCAAAGAAATCTGCTGGGAGGAGATGGCTGTAAAGGGTGGAGAAGACTCATGGGGAAATGTTCTACTTGAGATGATTATTGACCACACAATGACACAATGGATCCAAGAGAACACTAGGTATAGAAATGAAGAAGAGCCATCGAGACTAGACCTAATAATCACATCAGAACCTGAAATAGTGGAAAAGATAGAATACCAGGCACCAATAAGTAAAAGTGACCACATATTGATAGAACTAGAACTAAATGAGAAAAAATACATGAAAAGAAATGAACGATATAGAAAAGGAAGAATGATGTATGAAAAAACAAACTTTGATCAAACAAGAGAATTCTTTCAAAAAGAAAACTGGGAAGGAATATACAAAGAAGAAACAACAGTGGAAGAGAAATGGAATATTTTGACAAAAATTTATAAAAAAGGAGTGGAAAAGTATGTCTCAAGACAAAAACAAGAAAAAGAATATGTAAAATGCTGGTACAACAAAAGTTGTAGGGAGTTAAAAGACAAAAGAGACAAAGCTTGGACCAGATGGAAAAAATGCAAAAGGCCTGACAAATGGAAAATATATACTTGTTATAGAAATGAATATGTACAAACATGCAGAGAGGAAAAGAGAAAATATGAAAAAGATGTCATAGAAAAATGTAAAGATCAACTAAACTATTTTACAGATTTGTAAACAACAAACTGAAAAACAAACAAGATTTGGAGAAATTAAGACAAGGAGTTGAATACACAGAGGAAATTGAAATGGCAGAAATTATGAACAAGCATTTTAAATCAGTGTTTACAAGGGAGAACATACAACCTGAAGAGATCGAATGGAAAGAGAAAGTCCCCCTATGAAAGAAATAGAAGTAACAAAGAATGAAATAATGAAACAATTGAGTAATCTTGATGTCAGAAAATTGCATGGACCAGATGAAATAGCAAACTGGATTTTTAAAAGAATGCAGGAATGAACTGGCAGACAAAATCCGCTCTGGCAACACTGTTATACCAACGCTCACTCTCTCAATTTAACGGAAAATTCAATTTAGCGGACTGGACCTTGGCTGAATTAGTTTGTTAAATCGGGCTTCTACTGTATGTGGTCAGTGCAGTAAATAATTTTGAATAGTAGAATTTAATGTTGAGTCCCTGAATGCAGCACTGTCATTAGCTCTACAATTATGACCAACATCTGTATAGATAAAACAGTAATTGACATGTACTAGAGCAAAGTCTTAAAGGAAAGAGCAAGAGGAAGTGTATAGCTTTAGGTATTTGGGGTTGTATGTGGCAGGAAAGGGAGGAGTGGAGGTGAAGGTAAATGCCTTGGAGGATTAAAAAGTCTCATAAGAAATAGGCATCTGGGAATAGATGCAAAGAGGAGACTATATGAAGGAGTGATTGTACTGATGGTACTGTATGGGGCAGGCCTGGAGTTTAAGAGAGGAAAAGTTTAAATGTACTTGATAAGAAATTTCTGAGAAGTATGGTAGGGGTTATAAGGTTGGATGGAGTGAGAAACAAGGTGAAGAGGAGAGCTGGGATGGAAAAGGAGGTGGCAGACAGGGCTGATGAAAGAGTATTGGAATGGTTTGGACAAATGGAAAGAAAGAGTGAAGAAAGTTTTCAGCTATAGAACTTGTTTTGCTGCTGAGATACCAGCTATCAAAAATTACTTAAGTTTATTACTTCCTATGATGTTTATATCTTCAAATTGTGAGTGTGATCATGTTGTATTTTTGTAATTGTATACGTATAGTGCTATATAATTACAGGTATAAGATAAAGTGTAGTGTTCTAGTAATTTAGAATCAAAACTGTAGTCTGTTACTGTACTCCAAAGGTAGGAGTAATGGTATAAGGTAAGCAGAGTAAGCTTCATGTACTGTATTTAGGTAATTAGTTCCAAGGATCCACGAGGGCTTGTGTTGGAAGAGTAGAGTCATAAGGATCAATGAGAGGATATCACAATTGTGCATGCAACTGGGATACCACTTTCTTGATCCTTGGTATTTCTTTTACAGGTATTTTACCTAGTTGTATTATATGGGAAGGGAGCTATGCTCATGGTGACCCCGTCTTTTTATCTTTCAGCATCAAGTTTTTTCTTAAAATCTTGAATAGTGTTTGCACACACTGTTTCTTTATCTAAATTATTCCAGGTATCCATTACTCTATGTGGGAAGCTATTCTTTTTCAGATCTCTTCTATAGTTATCCTTTTTGAGTTTCTTTTCGTGTCCTCTTGTTTTTCCATTGTCTCATTTTAGTAAATCATTCCTATCTAGGATTTCCATTCCTTTCATGATTCTATAGATAGTCAGTAGATCTCCTCTTTCTCTTCTTTGTTCCAGAGTTGGTCATTCCAGTTTGGACAATCTTTGTTCGTATGTTAATTTGGAAAGAGTTGGTGCCAACTTTGTCATTGCTCTTTGTATTCTTTCTAATTTCTTTATATTCTTTTTAGTACTGGGTGTCCAGTGTTGCTGTGTACTCCAGTTTTGGTCTTATTAGTGTAGTCAAATGCCACTTTCATTGACCTTTATAGGTTGAAGGTTTCTCCGACTATTTTATTGATATGTTTGTCTGGTGTTATGTCTTTGCTGATTATTACTCCAAGGTCTCTTTCTGAGTTCACTTTTTTGATGTCTTCTTCAATTAATTTCTTGATATTCTGTTTTTACTCTTTCCAAACTTCATTATACTACATTTCTTGATATTGAAGTTCAATTCCCACTTTTGAGTCCATTTCCAGATTTTGTCCAGGTCTAATTGTAATGATTCGCAATCCTCGTCTGTTTTAACTTTGGTATTTTTGCATCATCTGCGAAGAAATTCATATAACACTCTACTTCATGTCATTTATATATATATGGCAAACATGATTGGAGCCAATACCGAACCTTGTGGGACACCACTTATCATTTCTTCCCAATTCGAGTATTTATCTCTAATTACTACCCTCATTTTTCTCCCAGTCAGAAAATCTTCCATCCATTCCAATAATTTTCCTCTGATGCCACCTATTGATTCAATTTTTCTTATTAGTTTCTTGTGTGGTACCTTATCAAATGCTTTTTGTAGCTCTAGGAAGGCACAGTCTGCCCATCCTTCCTTCTCTTGTATTAT
Source organism: Oratosquilla oratoria (assembly GCF_046742065.1). NCBI lineage: Eukaryota > Metazoa > Arthropoda > Malacostraca > Stomatopoda > Squillidae > Oratosquilla > Oratosquilla oratoria. The sequence continues at coordinate 17,087,731 of NC_134819.1, forward strand.
TTCTATTAGTCTCAAATAGAAGCTAATCAGGTTTGTTGTACATGATCTTCCTTGTCTAAATCCAAATTGATTTGGATTCAGTATAGTTTTTTCTTCCAGATGTTTAAACCATCTATTTTTGATAACCTTTTCACATATTTTTACTACTGTGCTTGTTAGGGAGACTGGTCTGTAGTTAGTTGGATTTTCCTTGTTTCCTCCTCCCTTGTTTATTGCTACAATATTTGCATTTTTCCACTCCTGTGGTACCTTTCCTTCTTTCAGTGAGTATTTAGTTATATTGTATATTTTGTCTGTTAACTCCTCTATGCATTCTTTCAATATCCAATTTGCAATTCCATCTGGACCATGTGATTTTCTGACATCAAGGTAATTTATTTGGTCCTTGATTTCCTTCCGTGTTGCAGTTATTTCCTTCATTGGGGGTGGGATTTCATGTATTTAGTTAATTAGTGATCCTTCCAAGGATCTATGATGGCTCATGTTGGAACAGTAGAGCCATAGGGATCAATGAGAGGATATCATAATTGTGCATGCAACTGGGGTACCACTTTCTTGATCCTTGATATCTCTTTTCCAGGTATTTACCTAGTTGTATTTTATGGGATTGGAGCTATGCTGGTGTTGACCCATTTTTGTATCTCACTACATCTAGTTTGCTTTTGAATTCGTGTATATTTCTGGCATTAACTGTTTCACTGTTCAATTTGTTCCAGACGTCAATTACCCTGTGTGGGGAAACTGTTCTTTTTCAGGTCTCTTCTGTAACTGTCTTTAGTTTCTTTGCATGTCCTCTTGTTTCTCTTTTGTCCCATTTTAATAGGTCATCTCTATCAAGAACTTCCATTCCTTTCATAATTCTAAAGATGTTCAACAAATTGCCTCTCTCCAATCTTTGTTCATATGTCAAATCTGATAGTGTAGGTGCCATCTTGGTCGCTACTCTCTGGATTCTTTCTAATTTCTTTGTGTTCTTCTATGTGCTTGGTGCCCACAATGATATAGCATATTCTAGATTCGGTCTTATCAATGCAACAATTAATTTCTTAACCATCTCTTCATCCACGTAGTCGAAAGCCACTTTCATAGATCTTGACAGATTGTAAGTCCCTCCAAATATCTTGTTTACGTGTTTGTCAGGAGTCAAGTCACTTGAGATGATTACTCCTACCTCTCTGAGTTAACTTTTTTGACTTCTTTATCTCCAATCATATAGTTTCCTGAGACTCTGTTTTTGCCTTTTCTGAATTCCATTATGCTACATTTCTTGATGTTGAAATTAATTTTGTTTCTGACTCCATTCCCATACTCTATGTAAGTCATCTTGTTATAATCTGCAATCTTCTGTTTTCACTCTCTTGAGCAATTTAGCATCGTCGGCAAAGAAGTTCATGTAACAATTCACTCCTTCGTCCATATCATTTATGTATATGGCAAACATTAAGGGAGCCGAAACAGAGCCTTGGGGGACCTTTATGCCTCTGATGGGATCCACCTTACTCGCAGAGGCAAAGATGTTCTTACAAACATCATCGTGGAAGTTTGTAATGAACTAGTTCCTTTTTTGGGGTAGAAACTTAAAGGGAAGAGGAAATAGAGTGTATTGGAGAAAACAGTAGGGCATAGCAATAATGTAGAGCAATATGTTAGTGTAGGACAAAATATCATTTTAGAATATAATGTCAGTAGAAGATGAAATATTACATTAGAATGTAATGTCAAAGGACAATATATGATTGGATGTAATGATAGTGGAGGACAAAATATTATGATGGGCTGTAATGATAGGGGAGGACAAAATATTGCAGTTAGGATATAATGTCAGAGGTGGACAGAATATCATTTTAGGAAGTGATGCCAGACCTAATGTCAATGAACGACGGGTGGCCAGTTTGGGACGTGTTGACAGAGGGGTCAAGGTGTACATAAGAGATCGGATGACCATGAAGGACCAGATGTCCATGATGAGGCAAATGTCCATGAGGCATTGAATGTCAATGAAGCACTAAATGTCAATATAGAGCAAGGTCTCAATAAAAAACAAAATTATAATGTAAGGCATGATGTTGAAACTCAAAATGTGTCAAAAAGAAATAATCACGAGTTTCTTTAAACAATATACTTTAATGCTCATTGTTTGCTGATGACACTGCGCTTGTAGCAGGATCAGAGGAGGGATTGAGGAAGTTAGTGACAGAGTTTGAGAAGGTGTGTGAAAGAAGGAAGCTGAAGATAAATGTGGGCAAAAGTAAGGTGATGAGATGTGCAAGGGGAGAGAGTGACAGCAGGCTGGAAGTGAGCATTAAGGGTGAGAGACTGGAGGAAGTGGATAGTTTTAGATACTTAGGTGCGAATGTGGCAGGAAAGGGAGGAGTGGAGGTGGAGGTAGAATGTAGATTGAGAGAAGCAAGTAAATGCCTTGGTGGATTATAAAGTGTAATGAGAAATAGACATCTGGGAATGGATGCTAAGAGGAGGTTATATGAAGGAGTGATTGTGCCAACAGCACTGTATGGGGCAGAAACATGGAACATGAGAGAAGAAGAGAGAAGGAGTTAGAATGTGTTTGAAATGAAATGTCTGAGAAGTATGATTGGGTTTATTCGGCTAGATAGAGTGAGAAATGAGGAGGTGAGGAGGAGAACAGGGGTGGAAAGGGAGCTGGGAGATAGTGTTGATGAAAGAGTATTAGGATGGTTTGGACACATGGAAAGAATGAGTGAAGAAAGATTAGTAAAAGATGTGTGGAAGGAGTGAATATGAGAGGGCATCCTAGGATGAGATGGATGGATGGAGTAAAAGGGGCATTACAAAACAGAGGAATGTCTGTGAAGGAAGGACGGGAGAGGACAGAAGATAGGGGTGAATGGAGAAGGGTTGTGTATGGATGATGCTGTGATGCATGAGGGGGAGTAAGTGGGGGATGGGGGGTGAGGAAGTATATATATAAGAAAAAAAAATTGACGCAGCCCGAAGGGATTTCTCCCCGTGTTCTCCTTTTCTGCATGAGGGAACGGAGAGAGGGGGGGTCGCTGAATTTATGAAGCGGCCTTGCTGTGGATGTGCTGTGTCTTGCGACACTGCCTCTGACCCAGGGCAGCGGACAGGATGCAGGGATGACCCATCATCCAGGAGGTGCCAAGATTGGAGGGAGGGATGAGGGTGGAGGGGAATGGAATGGGTGGGAGTGGTTTCTATGCCTTTTTCTTTTTGGCTACCCCCTGTGTAAGGGGGAAAAAGTCTTTGGTATATGTAGGTATGTATGTATTAGGAACAAATTCCAAGAAATCCAGGCATATGCCAAAAGCGAAAATCTTGATATGATAGGAATAACTGAGACATGGTTAAATGGTGGAGAGTTTGAAGCAGAATTTATTATTGTGGGATTTAAACACTTTCATCAGAATAGAAACCATAAGAAATGTGGAGGTGTTCTGTTGTACAGTACATTAAAAGCAATGTCCATGCCTGTGTTTTAGAGAAAGTGAAACAGGATGCATATGATAGTTTGTGGGTAGATTAACCCAAACAAATGGACAAAAAATGAATGTAGGTGTAATATATAGGCCAAAAACAGTATCGTTAGCAGATGACAAACTGTTGTTTCAAGAACTGTCTAGTTTCTGCAACCGGGACTTATTGATAATGGGTGATTTCAATTTTACTGACATTGATTGGATGACCCTTGAAGATGGCCATATAGGTAGTCACTTTATAGATTTTTTTGGTGACAGTTACTTAGTTCAGAAAGTAAAAGAGCCCACAAGACATGGCAATTTACTTGATCTATTGATCACTAGCCGCAAAAGCATGATAATTTATGTAGAAGTTGGTGAAACTATTGCAAGTAGCAATCACAACTTAGATTCAAACCGCTAAAATTTTTAGAATAGATACTTGTGTTTCTAAAATGCCAGATTTCAGTAAAGCTCAGTTCATAGGACTACATCAATAGCTTCAGCTTATAGATTGGGAGGCAGAATTAAGCGAAAGACCTTTAGATCAGATGTGGGGAATGTTTCAAAACATGCTTACTAAGATGATTCATACATCCCATATAAGGACATACGCCACTCAAATCAGGCTTGCCCAAAATGGCTTGACAAAGAAACTGAAAAAAAATATAGCTAAGGGACAGGCTTATAAGAAATACAAGTGCTCGGGTGCACCTAATGACTTTCAGTGTTATGTAATAAAACAGAGAGAGTTAAAAAAAAAAAAAAGACAATAAAAAATGAAAATGACAATATGAAATGAATATCACTGATGAATCCAAAGAGAATTCCAAAGAATTCTATAGTTACATTAAAAATAAAAAGGTTAATAGGAATCACATTGGCCCACTATTATCTGCTGACAGTCAACTTGAATATTCAAATGAAGGAATGTGTGATATTTTAAACAACTGTTTTAGCTCAGTATTCATAAATGAAGCACCTCAAAGTGAATATTTCAAACTGAAACCTGTGAAAAGTCTAGGGTGAACTTACTACAGTAAATATAACAAAAGAAAAAATTAAAAGGTATATAGAAAAACTCAAAGTTAAAACACCATTCAATATTAAGAAATGCAGTATAATGGAATTTGGAAAGAGTAGAAACAGAATATCAAATGATTACAGAATTGGGGGGAAAAAAATGAAAAAGATCTTGGAGTGATGATTGGAAAGGACATGAAACCAGATAAGCATATAAATAAGATGTTCGGAGAAACCTACAAATTATTGAGAGCAATCAAAGTGGCATTTACTTATATGGACGAAGAAATGATAAGGAAAATACTAACTACACTAAGGCCAAAACTTGAGTATGCAGCATCACTTTGGACACCCAGTACCAAAAAGAATATTAAGAAACTAGAAAGATTACAAAGAGCGACAACCAAACTAGCACTGACACTCGCCGAACTAACATATGAGCAAAGACTATCCAAATTGAACCCACCAACTCTGGAACAAAGAAGAGAAAGAGGAGATTTGCTATCTACAGAATAATGAAAGGAATGGAAGTTTTAGACAGGAACGACCTATTAATGTGGGAAAACGGTAAAACAAGAGGACACGGAAAAAAATTGAAAAAGGATAGTTATAGAAAAAACTTGAAAAGGAACAGTTTCCCACACAGCGATAAACACATGGAACAAATTAGACAACAAAACAGTATGTGCTAACACTATACAACATTTTAAGATAAAACTTGATGCGGAGAGATACAAAGACGGGTCACCACGAGCATAGCTCCCCTCCCGTATATTACAACTAGGTAAATACCAGGGCCTGATGGATTTCATCCAAGAATCTTAAAGGAAATGAAAAATGAGATTGTTGTTCCATTAGAAATTATTTTCAAGAAATCCATCATATCCAGAGATGTACCAAGAGAATGGAAGCTAGCTAATGTTACTCCCATATTCAAAAAAGGTAACAAAAAGAAACCAAATAACTACAGGCCTATAAGCTTGACTTCAGTTTTAGGAAAAATGATGGAAACTATCATCAGAGATGCTATCGAACATCATTTAGAAAGTAACTGTTTGATAAAGGATAGCCAGTATGGATTCAGAAACATTCTTGCATGACTAACTTACTCAAATTCTACAACACAGTCATCTCAAATTATGACAAAAGAAACAATATAGATTTAATGTCTAGACTTTGCAAAAGCTTTTTGATACCATCCCCCATGAAAGACTACTTACTAAATTTGCTTCACATGAAGTAAATGGTAACCTATTAAGTTGGACTAGTAATTGGTTGAATGATTGAAAACAGAGTTGTTCTAAATGGCAAAACTTGGAAAATGGTAAAATGTTATGAGCGGAGTTCCTCAAGGTTCTGAAGGTTCTTGGGCCACTTCTATTCATAGTATATATAAATGATATAGACCACGGACTGAAATCTATCGTCTCCAAATTTGCTGATGATACAAAGCTGTGTGGAATGGCAAATGATCACTTAAACCAATTGGATATTCAAGAAGATTCAGATAAACTACAGCAATGGTCTGAAGAGTGGCTAATGAAATTTAACACTAATAAATGCAAGGTAATGCACATAGGTGTAAATAACAGTAAGTACAATTACAAATTATTTGGCAATTCATTAACAAAAGTGAATAGTGAAAAGGATCTTGGGATAATTATCAGTAATGATCTCAATCATCTAAGCAGATTATTTCAGCCTCTGAGAAAGCAAATAAGATTCTAGGACTGATTGTGTGACCTTTTGACTTCAAAAGTCCATCTCTCATTAACAAGCTATATAAATCGTTAGTTTGGAATATGCTGTTTCTGTATGGTCACCGAATCTCATTAAAGACATTGACGGATTGGAAAAATTACAACGGCGAGCCACAAAACTGATTCCAAATATAAAAAATAAATTATATGAAAATTGACTAAAACATATGAATCTGTTTTCCCAAAAAATGCGTAGACTCAGAGGCAGCTTGATACAGGTCTTTAAGATTTTAAAGGGAATTGACAACATCGAAAGTGACAAAATTTTCACACTGAATGAGAATCTAACAAGAAATAATGGTCTCAAACTGTCAGGAAATAGATTTAATTTGGAAGTGGGTAGAAACAACTTTGCCAACCATGTAGTTAATGAGTGGAATAAACTTCCTGCAGAGGCATTGCAATGTAGTTCAGTTTGAAACTAGATTCATTTAGATAAACACCCAAGCAAGATGCTGTAATGCCTGCCATTTATTTTATATTATTTCTGTATTTTGTTATTATTTGTCTTTATTATTATTTGCTTGATTTTCATTTATTATTAGCTATCTGTCAATTTATTATGTACTATTGACCTGTTTGTTTATTTTAACTATACTGATGCATTTATTTATTTTATGTATTATCTATATTATCTTTTTTATTTAGTTATTTATTTAGCATTATTAGAATTTTTTTGCATCCAACCTAGTTATGGACCAAAATGTCTCCTGTCAGCATGCTCCTCCTTTGTAATCCTTTGTAAAGATTAGTAAAAGAAGTGTGGAAGGCAGAGGTAGAGGGAGTGGATTTGAGGCAACAATCGAGGATGAGATGGATGGTTGGGGTGAAAGGGGCATTGAGCAAGAGGGGAATGTCTGTTGAACAAGGAAGGGGAAGGTAGGTGATAGGGGTGAGTGGAGAATGGCTGTGTACAGATGATATTTTGATGGAAGGAAGGGAGGGAGTTGGGAGTGGTTGTGAATGAATGATATTTTGATGCATTCCGAAGGGATTTTTCCCCATCTCTTTTTTCTGTATGAGGGATGGAGAGGGGGGTTGACAAATAAAGTGAAGTGGCCTTGCTGTGGATGTGCTGTGTCTTGCTGCATTGCTTCTGACCCAGGACACTGGGTGAGATATAGGGATGACCTGTCATCCATGTGGAACTAAGATGAGAGGGAGATGGTGGATGGGAGAGGAATGGGTGGGAATGGGTACTTCCCTCTTGACTTGGCTACCTCCCTTGTAATGGGGAAAAGCCCTTGGTATGTAGATAGATAGACTAGAACAATGAGAATAATACTGTGGTGGCCTTTGTAGTTAAAGACTTCTGATGCAGTATTGTCTGGACATTTAATCTGAATGTGTCTTGCATTGATTGCTTCACAGCAGGAAAGGAAATTCCACTTTAATTCATAATTGTTTGTTGATTGTGGCACTTGGGAAGAAAAAAGCCTTTATTAGAAACCAACAGGTTACTAATGTGTAGGCTGCATTGACGCATAAAGATTATTTGTATTATTTCAACTTATAGCCTGTTGGTATTGATGGTTAAGGAAAACCAAACAAAATTAAGAATGAGATAGACTACAAAATTTTACTTTGATATTCTGACTTGCCCCCAAGTGAGAGAATGAGAGAGAGGGAGAAGTCCTTTATTGTAAATTTCATAAAAGATCCTCAGGTAATCAAATAAGTGTTTTTTGAGTTATTATTTTGGGCTGCACACTAATTCACTAAAGAATGTCTCATGAGTGGCAGCTGACAATTCAGGAGATGACAAATTAAATGTACATACATATACCAATGGCTTTTCCCCCCTTACATGGAGGGTATCCAAAAAGAGAAAGGCATAGAAATCACTCCCACCCATTTCATTTCCCATATATTCCACTCCCCTCCACCCTCCTCCCTCCCTCCTATCTTGGCACCTCCAGGATGACGGGTCATCCCTGCATTCTTTCCACTGCCCTGGGTCAGAAGCAGTGTCGCAAGACAGAGCACATCCACAGCAAAGCCGCTTCATAAATTCGGCGACCCTCCCCTCTCCGTCCCCTCATGCAGAAAAGGAGAAGATGGGCAGAAATCCCTTCGGGCTGTGTTAAATTTTTTCTCATACATACTTCCTCACACCCATCCCCCACCCACTCCCCTTCATGCATCACAGCCTCATCTATAAACAACCCTTCTCCATTCACCCCTATCTTCTGTCCTCTCCCATTCTTCCTCTACAGACATACCTCTCTTTTGTAATGCCCCTTTCACCCCATCCATCCATCTCATCCTAGGACGCCCCCTCATATTCACTCCTTCCACCTCCGCCTTCCACACTTCTTTTATTAATCTTTCTTCATTCATTCTTTCCATGTGTCCAAACCATCCTAATACTCTTTCATTAACCCTATCTCCCAGCTCCCTTTCCACCCCTGTTCTCCTCCTCACCTCCTCATTTCTCACTTTATCTAGCCTAGTAACCCCTATCATACTTCTCAGACATTTCATCTCAAACACATTCAAACTCCTTCTCTCTTCCTCTATTATGTTCCATGTTTCTGCCCCATACATTGCTGTTGGCACAATCACTCCTTCATATAAACCTCCTCTTAGCATCCATTCCCAGATGTCTATTTCTCATTACACTTTTTAATCCACCAAGGCATTTACTCGCTTCTCTCAATCTACATTCTACCTCCACCTCCACTCCTCCCTTCCCTGTCACATTCGCTCCCAAGTATCTGAAACTATCCACTTTCTCCAGTCTCTCACCTTATCCACTTCCATACGGTGACGCCTACGTAGGTGGCATGAGGAGCAAGTGGGTACTCGATGATGCCGAAGTCGCCATCTTGATTATATTTATTGTAGTCGTACCTACGTAATTTTCATTCTCTCTAAACTGGCTTCATCAATTTTCTATGGTTATCAAAATACACAGGTGAAAGAGAACGAACGATTGAGCACTGACTTTATTTTTTATAATGCGATTATTATGACGCAACATCGCACGTTGGGCAGCTAATGCTGCCAGACGTGCGATGTGCCCTGGAGTGAAGAGGTTGATGCTCACTTCCAGCATACTGTCACTCTCTCCCCTTGTACATCTCATCACCTTACTTTTGCCCACATTTATCTTCAGCTTTCTTCTTTCACACACCTTCTCAAACTCTGTCACTAACTTCCTCAATCCCTCCTCTGATCCTGCTACAAGCGCAGTGTCATCAGCAAACAACAGCTGGCTCACCTCCCACTTCTCCATTTTCTTTAATCATCTCCAACCCCTGACCCACTACCCTAGCATTCACCTCTTGCACCACCCCATCCATGTAAAGATTGAACAGCCAGGGCGACATAACACACCCCTGACAAAGCCCCACCTTTACCTCAAACCATTCACTCTCTCCATTTCTAATCCTAACGCAAGCTCTACTACTCTCATATAAACTCTTGACTGCTCTTAACAGCTTTCCTCCTATCTCATATATCTACAGTGCCTTCCTGTCTACCCTGTCAAAAGCCTTTTCCAGATCCATAAAAGCCCAAAAAACATCCTTACCTTTTCCTATAGCTTTCTCACATATCTGTCTTACCACAAAAATCTGATCTACACATCCCCTACCTGTCCTAAAACCACATTGTTCCTCACCAATTACTGTCTCTGTTCCTCTCCTAATCCTCTCAATCAAGACCCTCCCATAAGCCTTCCCAACTACACTCAACAAGCTGATCCCTCTGAAACTACTACACTCACACTTGTCTCCCTTTCCTTTGTAAAGTGGAACTATACAGGCGCTCCTCCAGTCCACCGGCACTCTACGCTCTCTCAAACAAACATTAAATAACCTCACCAGCCAGTCCACCATAACTGTACCTCCTTTCTTCAGACATTCTGCATGGCATCTATCCAACCCAGGTGCCTTACCTGCTCTCATCATCTTAACAGCTGCTTTCACTTCATCCTTCCCTATTTCTCCTCCATTTTCCTCACTCATCACTCATTTTCTTAGTGCTTCCCACTGCAACCACCCTTCCCTCCCCAGCCTCCTTCACATTTAGTAACTCCCTAAAATACTCTGCCCACCTTCCTCTCACTGCCTTCTCTTCCATTATCATCTCTCCATCTGTACCTTTTACCTTTTCTTCTCTAATTGATTCGCCTCCTCTTTCTCTTTTAATTTCCTTCCAAAAATTATTTTTATTGCTTTCAAGATTTTCTGTCATATTCTTACCCCATTTCACATCTGCTCTCCTCTTTACTTCCTTTATCTTATACTTAACTTCCCTTCTCTTTACTTTGTACCTCTCATACGATTCCCTTGTCCTAATTTGTAGCCAATGTATGAATGCCTGCTTCTCTTCTACTCCTCATTCCACCTCTCACTACCCTTCCTTCTATTTCCTCCCGCTCTCCTTGTTCCACACACCATCTTTGCACACCTTATGACTCCCTCTTTGAACCATCCCCATTCCTCCTCCACTCCTAGCTCTACTCTATCCTTTACTCTCTCCCACTCCTCTTTCAACTTCTTCTTATACTCATTCTCCTTTTTTTCCTCATTTAAGCAGTTCACTCTAAGTACCTCCCTACCTTCTGCCCTTTTCCTCTTTCTCCACCTATTCTCCACTCTCTATTTACCTCCCTACCTTCTGCTCTTTTCCTCTTTCTCCACCTATTCTCCACTCTCAATTTACCTTCCACCAGGAAATGATCTGATATACCCCCACTCTCTCCCCTTAGAACATGTACATTCTTAACTCTTCCTACCATACTCCTGGTCACCACTATGTAGTCCATTAATGCTGTATCTGCCACCCTTCCATCCACCACCCTCTCCCATGTGTATTTATGCTTGACTTTCTTCTTAAACACTGTACAGTCGAACCTCGAAAGCCTGGACTAATTGGGGGGAAGGGCGGTCCGGTCATGCCAAAAGTCCGGTCATTGAAAATGTCGCCCTAACACCCGTAGATTTTCGTAACGGTATACGTATAAGTAATGTATGATATGGCATTGAAACACATATGAATAATACTCTAACACTGTAATAATAACAATACTGTAATAATAATACTATAATACTAATAATTCTGTAATGATAACTGTAATACAGGCATGTAAATGTACTGTACATACAGTGTACTGTACTGTATTTTTTATTATGTACACTATAAATATTGGAAGGTATGCACGCGGGACAGTGGTGGCGGCCAGGGTTGCCGCGTTTTATAGAATGGGAGTGTTGCCATACCGGGGCATACATTTTTCTCGGGCGTGTGCAGACTTTCATAGCAAGATATACTGTACTTGTCAAACTTTGACATAATGTTGGTTCTATTTTTTTTATTCTTGAATGTATATAAGGCCCCCATGCCCTAACGTATTCAGCAAGATATAAAAATGATTTATTTTATATTATCGCTAAAAGAAAGCTGAAACTTTAGCGTAGAATTTTTTTCTACACAGTAAAAACGTATCTTTTGGGGTATAATATTTTATAAGTAACACAATTACCAATAAAAGTCATATTTTGATGTACCATTTATTATTTGATAACTTGTTCTATGATTTAAAAATCATAGAACAAAAGTTTGAGTTTTTGAATGTTTTTAACAGCCCGCTGATATGTAGAAAAAAATTCCTCATGTCCATGTGTAGTTGCCACATGCTGCTATTTTACTACGTTTTGGTACAAATTCTATGAAACGGCAGACCTGGTGCTAAAAGAAAGCTGAAACTTTAGCGTATAATTTTTTTCTACACAGTAAAACGTATCTTTTGGGGTATAATATTTTATAAGGAACACAATTACCAATAAAAGTCATATTTTGATGTACCATTTATTATTTGATAACTAGTTCTATGATTTTTAAACAAAAAGTCTATTTTGATGTACCATTTATTATTTGATAACTAGTTCTATGATTTTTAAACAAAAAGTCATATTTTGATGTACCATTTATTATTTGATAACTAGTTCTATGATTTTTAAACAAAAGTTTGAGTTTTTGAATGTTTTTAACAGCCCGCTGATATGTAGAAAAAATTTCCTCATGTCCTTGTGCAGTTGCCACATGCCGCTATTTTACTACGTTTTGGTACAAAATTCTACGAAACGGCACCCTGGTGGCGGCTTGACTGGGTCGGGTTTGAGTACACGTGTACGGCCATCGCTGCCACCTACCGGGCAAATTGGGATTTTTGCTTGAAAAGTACGCCCTTTGTTCATTTCGACCGGTCATACGAGGGTGCGGGCATTTGGGGTCCAGGCTTTCAAGGTTCGACTGTATTTGCTATCATCAACTCTCAAGACACATCTCCATCAATTCTCCACTACGATTTTTACCTGGAACTTCATACTTCCCAATCACTCTGTCAATTGGTTCATTTCCTACCCAATACAACAACATTGACATTTCTCCCTAATCCCTCTATGCACTCATTTATATCTACCCAAAAAGCCTCCCTTTCCTCTATGCTCTTCTCACTACCAGGCCAATATGCACTTAAAAAACCCACATCTCCTTTCCCAGCTTCACCTTCATCCACATCAACCTTGATGACGCCTCCTTCCACTCCACTACCTGCTTATTTATCTCTTCACTTACTAGTATAGCCACCCCTTCTCTCCCTCGTCCCCTCTTCACTCCTGAGTACCTTCCAGCTACACTCCCAAACTCACAGTTGCCCTTTCCTTTCATTTTAGTTTCACTCAAAGCCAGTACATCCATCTTCTCACAAACCTACTGCCTATCTCTTCCCTTTTACTCGCATCTGTAACACATCCATGCACATTAAAAGACCCAAACCTTAGGGTACTGGTTGGAAAGCTCCCAGACCCTCTTATGCCTTTACTTTCTTTTTTAGGAATGTCCCCTTTTGGGGCTACAGGTAGTAGGACTCCTAATCCCATCCCCCGTCCCTTTTTTGTCGCCTTTTACGACTCGAGTGGAAAAACTTGGTGGCAGTATTCTTTTGCCCCCACCACAGGGTAGGTAGGCGAAAAAAGTAAATGAATATTCAGAGAAATGGTACAGGATAGTAAATACAGGTAAACGTCGACTTACGATGGCCGCGACTTACGATTGTTCGACTTTACGATGACGACGACGACGACGACGATATGATAATTTAACCCCTTCCATACGGTGCCGCACACGTAGGCGTCTTGATTATATTTATTGTAGTCGCCCCTGTGTTTTTACATTCTCTCAAATGATTCATTCTCTGTGGTTTTCAAAATTCGCGGGTGAAAGAGAGAACGATCGATATAAGCGGTGACTATATTTTATGATGCGAGTATTATTACGTCACGTCGTACGGCTGGCATTGGCTGCTGCCCGCGAGATTTAAGTCCGTACTGAAAATACATATTATAGTGTTTGAATATGGTAAAAAGGATAAAAATAATTAAATAAACTACTGTACATGTTTAATAGGCTATATTCAGTATCTCTGGTGGTTAATATACAGGTAGGCTAGGTACAGTGACCACGGAACAGAGTGGGGATCGACTTACGATGAGATCGTCTTACGATGGCTCTATCGAAACCTAATGCCATCGTAAGTCGACGTTTACCTGTATATGTAAGTAAATAAATGTTTTATTGACGTGTTTCTTGCAACTGTCATCTGCTGAAGCGTCTGCTACAACTCGTGAGATACTGTATATGTAAACACACATTATAGATGTGCAAAATGGATTACATGGATCCTGTTTAATTATGATTTCCTAATCTTAGGACACAAGTGAGGGTATTACCCCAAGTGAAATTGACGCCAACAATCTAGATGCAGAGTTCCACAGTCAGAGAACCAAAGAAAGTAAGTGCTCTGGTTTCACGGAAGAGGAAATTAAATCCAGATGAATCATATCAATAAGGTGAATGATGTACTTGCAAAATTATATCTCCACAAACGGAACATGAGTATGACAACTTTGGTAAGCATATTGCCCCACAGTTCAGGCATACCTACTAGAAATGCAATCATACTGTAGGAGAAAATACAATCTTTGGTAATAAATGAAAAACGTGTCTGTCTGTCAGAAAGGACAACCTCACTTGTGCATTCTTTCAATGCACTGCATGGTTCTACAGTTTCATACACAAATGTAGGCCATATGAGTAATGAATCACAGTATTCCATAGAAAGTGTTGCCTATGAAGAACTGTAAGGGTTTATATCACTTACCTTTGTCCTCAATATTTTCTTAATTGAAATCTACTCAATAAAAGCTTGTTCAAACCACTATTTTCTTGTAATTCTCCTTCCAGTTTTATTTTGATTTATGTGTGATCATCGCATACAAGCACATATTTGAGTTTACTGGAAATAAACAACATATAGCTGGCATTTGGAATATATTACCTGTAAGTAGTTGTGAGGTATAGTTAGACAATACTCAGAACCTTTCTTTAGGCTTTATTCAGCCAAAAGCATCACCATAGTCTGAAAACAAAACAGAAAATAGTGTAAGAAAATATATCCATTTCTAATTAGGTGGCTAACAAGTACTATTAGTTACGGTATACAGTAGAAGCCCGATTTAACGGATATCAATTTAGCGGAAGCTCAAATTAGCGAACTGCAAATAGCAATAACGAAAATGCTCAACTTAGCAGAAATGGCCCGCTAAGTTGACCATTTTCCGCTAGCTGGCCAGACACGCTTCTACGGAAATAGCTCAATTTAGCGAGAACGGTCCGCTAAGTTGAGCATTTTCCGTCAACTGGCCACATGCGTGTCTCAGAGTCCAATGTTACCAGATTTTACCAGATTGTGGTGGTGGAGTCGAGGAAAAATTTATAATTTAGTATTTGGGAGGTATATAAATATATATATATATATATGTATATGTACTATAATATATATACAATAATATATAATCAGTATATGTATAAAGTATAATTGTAGCAGAAATATATTCAAGTAGAAATAGATGGTATAATAGGAAAACAAAATAATAAAACAGTAAGTTAATGGGAGGTGAGCATACTGTATTAATAACTCTACTGTACTTTACTATATATATTTTTTATTATTATCTTTTTCTCTATGCTATTATTAATACTGTATAGGGTAAACAAAACACATCCATTATAAATAGTACATAGTACTTTATTGTCTTCATTTGAATAAGCCATCCAGACTACTATAGTATATGAGAAAATGACTGAGAGGATTTAGCAAAAAAAAAGCTCAATATAGCAGAAAATTCCGCTACGTAGGGAGTCAAATACCGAACCAGGGTTAGCGGAAATAAGCTCAAGCTAGCGGAAAATTCCACTAAATAGGGGGTCAAAAACGACCTCCAATTTAGCGGAAAATTCACTTTAGCGGACTGGGCCTTGGCTGAATTAGTTCGTTAAATCGGGCTTCTACTGTATAAAGCTCAGATCACCACATTCTCCCCTCCCTTGAAAATCATTGCTCTATATATCGAAGAGGCTTTTAACATTCCCATGTATTTACCTAGTTGCATTATACAGGAAGGGAGCTATGCTCGTGGTGACCTGTCTTTGTATCTTTCAGCATCACGTTTTTTCCTAAAATCTTGAATAGTGTTTTACACATTGTTTCTTTGTCTAATTTGTTTCAGGTGTCTATCACTGTGTGGGAAGTTTTTTTTTCAGATCTCTTCTGTAATTATCTTTTTTTAATTTCTTTTCATGTCCTCTTGTTTTTCCATTGTCCCATTTCAATAAATCATTCTTATCTAAGATTTCCATTCATTTCACAATTCTATAAATAGTAGGTCTCCTCTTTCTCTTCTTTGTTCCAGAGTTGGTAATTCTAATTTGGACAGTCTTTGTTCATATGTCATTTTGGAAAGAGTTTGTGCCAGTTTTGTTGTTGTTCTTTGTATTCTTTCTAATATTTTTTTATATTCTTTTTAGTACTGGGTATCCATAGTGTTGCTGCATACTCAAGTTTTGGTCTTAGTGTAATTTTTTTTTTATTTTTTTTTTTTTTTTTATAATTTCCTCATCCAAATAGACAAATGCCACTTTTATTGACCTCAATAAATTGTAGGTTTCTCCGACTGTTTTATTGATATGTTTGTCTGGTGTCTTGTCTTTGCTGATAATCACTCCAAGGTCTTTTTCTGAGTTTACTTTTTTTACCTCTTCACCAATTTTATAATCTCTCGATATTCTGTTTTTACTTTTTCCAAATTCCATTATACTACATTTCTTGATATTGAATTTCACTTACCACTTTTGAGTCCATTTCCAGATCTTGTCCAAGTTTTGTTGTAATGAGTTGCAATCCTCCTCCATTCTTACTTTAAGTATTTTTGTGTCTGCAAAGAAATTCATATAACACTCTACTCCATCCATGTCATTTATGTATATGGCAAACATGATCGGCTCAGTTGTTCATGACCAGTATGTGCAGTAGAGGCTGTATCCCTATGTTGTAAGCTTGCTGGAGCATCAGATACCTGGGCTGGAAGAGAATCAACCTTCATATCTCCTTCTTTGATAAGTATACTCAGATCACCTACAGCATCAGAAGAATTCAATTCAAATGTACTGTATCAGCAGTAGGTACTAGAAGAATCTTTGCCGAACCAATCTCTGTAGAAGGATTGACATTGAGATCCTCTTGCCTCTTGTACAAAGATACATTACCAGTTGGTGCTAAGTCATGCATTGATATTGTTGATTCACATCCATCAGCAAATCTTATATGAGCGTATTGTGGATTTGCTTCTAACAACTGAACCTCATCAACGATTGATGCTGGTACAAGAAGAGCCTCTTATGCATGTGGTGTAGCATTGGTGGCTGTGCAGAGCAGAGATCTAATTGAATGAACAGCATCAGGCAGCACTGTTTCCCATTGACATTTTTTAAGGTTCTTGGATGCCAGAGAGTTATGTGCTTCCAGATATTATATCTCTCACACTGCCCATTTCCATGAGGATTATAAGGTGTCATTCAACTAATGGCCATACCTAGATTGTGCAAGAATTCACATAGATCCTTGGCCATAAATGAGGATCTGTAATCAAGATATAGGTAGGAAGACATACCAAATATTGCAAAAAAATTATTTAGACAGTGGATTATAATACCAGTAGTCATGTTCTGACAGGTGAATGGAAATGGAAAATAAGAATACTCATCCACTACTGTGAGCATATAGTGGTTTCTGGAGTTCAAGGATAGAGGGCCCTTGAAGTCTAGACTAAGACATTCAAAGGGCTGCATGGCCTTGATAAAGGGAGTTTGGTGTGTTTTGTAGAACCAAGGTTTCAATCAGGCACCCTTGAGGACATTCAGAGCATACCCACCTCACATCTTCCACAGAATAAGGAAGATTTCTCACTCTGACAAAATAAACAAGTCTTGTTGCACCAGGTTGGCAAAGTTGAGTGTGGCGCTCAGATAGTTTCTCGTTATTGAGAGTAGCTCCACAGTGAACATGTGGGAGTGTCTGCAGGAATGTTTTATTAGCAGGATGGTACATGTCATAGTTGTAGCACCCCAACTCAATCCTCCATCATTGAATTTTATCATTCTTGATTTTTCCAAGTCGATTCATATGGAACCTAAAGCTGACAACCTGTTGGTTTGTAACTAAGGTAAAATGTTGACCTGTCAATTAGTGAGACCACCTCTTTATGGATTCCACAATTGCACATACTTCCTTTTCTACTCCAGAATGTTTGCATTCAGTAGATGTGAGGGTGTGAGAGAAGGCAATTGGACAGTCTGCCTGATTCAGAGTAGTAGCAATGACTATCAGATGCATCAATCTCAACTACCAAAGGAATAGTTTCATCAATTGAGTGCACAACAGCCTCCCCAATCTCTTCTTTGAGGTCATCGATAGCTTTCAGGGCCTCTGGACCCAAAGGAAAAGTGTCAATGGTAACAAGAGTTCTGACCTTGTCAGAGAATCAGGAAACCCACTATGAATATTAGGAAAACATGCCAATATCATGGCGTAAGGAAGTACAGTCTTTAGGGATTGGTAATTCCTTTAATGGATGTAAACATTCAGGATCTGGTTTGAGAGAACTGTGGGTTATTGTGCAAATGATAGATTTAGTCTCGTTAAGTGTAAGGTGGAATCGGACAGCTTCTTGTAACTTCGCCAAGTTCTCGTCATGTTCCAGCTGGGTCTTCCCTGCCACGATGATATTGTCCACATAAGCCTTAGTTCCATGCAGATCATGTTGCTTGGTGATGATGTCAATAGTCCTTTGGAAGCAAGCAATGCCATTTGTAACTCTGAGTGGTACTCTGTGGAGATTATATAATTCAACATTCATTTCAAAGGCTTGTCCTCTTCCCATATACTCGTAGGTGATAAGCACTTTTCAGGTCTAGTGTGCTTGTAAAGAGGCAGTTCTGTGACAAGGTCATCTATTCTTGGAAGAGGGTATGCATCCAAACAAGTGAATTTATTAATGGCTTGTCCATAGTCTCTTTGGTGATGCTCATTCAACACAACAAGGACCCTCCATGGAGATGTGCTTTCCTCAATAACACCATCATGTATCATTTCAGGCCTTATGAACTTCTTATCATCATCCCCAAACTTCTGGGATTTTGTTCCAATGGGTTTGTAATGAGGAGCAAGACTTGAAAAGAGATGAGGTGTATCCACCAAAGCTGATAGTACACTGCAAGTAGCAGGGTTGGATATTTAGATCTTTCTTGGATCCACCAAAGTTCACAGTAACACTAGAGTGTTGGCTCCTGAAGTCTTGACTAAGAATGACACCACAACACAAGTCTGACAGTACAGAAAGCCTTGTATTGTAGTAGCACTCACCCTTCAAATTGATTTCAACCATGCAGCATCCCTTCACAGGAGATGTGAGTGATGAAGAAGCCATAGATACACTTCCAGTCGCTGGGACAACCTTCAACTTGTGCTTCTTGACATACCTATGTGAGATGAAAGAGTCGGAGCTCCCTGTGTCAATAAGAGCAGTTGCTTCATTATTACCGATCAAAACATACACAGTTGCTCGCCATAGTAGTCCCGGGGAAGAAGCAGAGATGACTGCCAGTGTAGAAGACTGAGTGGATGCAGAAGCAAAAATTTTAGTAGACTGGCATACTTTAGCAAAGTGTCCCTACTTATTACACTGACAAGTGACATTTCTTGCAGGGCACTGTCCATGATTGTAACAGGGACCACCACAGAAATAGCATCGGGACTTTGAATTGGTAGCAACACAGGTCCTTTTGGGCAGAATAAGTAGTTTCAGATGTTTCAGTAACACAGGTCCTATCATTGGTGTGAACAGGCTCACCAGAGACAGTAAAACGAAAATAAGACTCCAAGGTCTTCTGAGCAACATCGAGTGCCATGGCTTCATCAACAGCTGTACTTAGGTCCAAAGTTTTGTTTTCAAGCAGTCATTGCCTGATTGTTTGAGAGAGCAAACCATTGATGAATCCTGTATGTAGTCATCCCAATTCTGTGAAGCAGTAACAGCCTTAAAGTTATAATCCTTGCTAAGCAGCTGAAGCTCTTGTAGATACTCATCTATTGTCTTCCCTTTCATGCTGCCTACGAGTAGCCAATAAGTCTTGTGAACACTTCATTTTTGGGCTTGACATAGAGGTCTTTGAGAAGATTTATAGCTGAATTATAGGTTCTCACTGTAGCCCCAAAGGGGACATTCATAAAAAAGCAAAAGCATAAGATGGTGTGTGAGTTTTCCAATCAGAACCTTAAGGTCTGGGTCTTTTAATGTAGGTGGATGTGGTACAGATAAGAGTAAAAGGGAAGAGATAGGCATTATGTGTGAGAAGAAAGATGGATGTGTTGGCATTGAGTGAAACTAAGTTGAAGGGGAGGGATGAGTTTGAGTTTGTAAGTGTAGTTAGGAGGATGTCAGGAGTGAAGAGAGGATGAGGGAGAGAAGGGGTGGCTATACTAGTAAGTGAAGAGATAGGTGGAGTAGAAGGAGGTTTCTTCAGGGTTAATGTTGATGAAGGAGAAACTGGGAAGGGAGATGTGGGTTTTTGTAAGTGCATATGGGCATGGTAGTGAGAAGAGTGTAGTGGAAAGGGAGGATTTTTGGATGGAGTTAAATGAGTGCATAAAGAGTTTAAGGAGAAATGTCAATATATTGGTATCGGGAGATCTTGATGCTAGGGTAGGAAATGAACCAATAGATGGAACGGTTGGGAAGTGTGGAGTTGTAGGAAAAAATCACAGTGGAGAGTTGATGGTAGACTTGTGTCTAGAAAGAGAGCTGATGATGATAAATGCATTGTTTAGGAAGAAAGTCAAGCATAAGTTTACATAGGAGAGAGTGATGGAAGGGTAGTAGATAGGACTTTAATGGGACTACAAAGTGGTAACAAGAAGAGTAGGAAGAGTTTTGGATGTATATGTTCTAAGGGGAGGGGAAAAATATCAGATAATTTTTTGGTGGAAGTTAAGTTGAGAGTGGAGGATAGATGGAGAAAGAGGAAAAGAACAGAAGGTAGGGAGGTGCATAGAGTAAACTGCTTCAATGAGAAAGAAAAGGAGTACAAGAAGCTGAGAGAGGAGTGAAGGATAGAGTAGAATTAGGAGTGGAGGAGGAATGGGGATGGTTCAAGGAGGGAGTGACAAAGTGTGCAAAGTTGGTGTGTGGAACAAGGAGGATGGGAGGAAATAGAAGGAAGGGTAGTGTGTGGTGGGATGATAAAGCAATGAAAGTTGTAGTGGAAGAGATTGGTTACAAAATAGCATGAGAGGATCATATGAGAGGTACAAAGAAAAGAGAAGTAAAGCATAAGATAAAGGAGGCAAAGATGTAAAATGGGCTAAGAGAATGACAGAAAATTTTGAAAGTAATAAAAAATTGTTTTGAAAGGAAATGAAGAGAGGAAAAGGAGGCAAATCAAATGGAGAAGAAAATGTAAAAGGTGCAGATGGAGAGATGATAATGGAAGAGATGGCAGTAAGAGTAAGATGGGCAGAGTATTTTAGGGAGTTGCTAAATGTGAAGGATGATAGGGAGGGAAGGTAATTGCAGTGGGAATCACTGAGAAATTGATAGTGATGAATGAAGGAAATGGAGGAAGAATAAGGAAAGATGAGATGAAAGCAGTTATTAAAATGATGAGAGCAGGTAAGGCACCTGGGTTGTATGGGAATCGGGCAGACTATCTAAAAAAGTGAGGTACACTGATGGTGGACTGACTGGTGAGGTTATATAATGTTAGTCTAAAAGAGGGTAGAGTTCTGGAGGAGTGCCTGTATAGTTCCAATTTACAAGGTAAAAGGGGACAAGTGTGAGTATAGTAGTTTCAGAGGGATCAGAGTGTTGAGTGTAGTTGGGAAGGCTTATGGGAGGGTTTTGAGAGGATTAGAAGAGGAACAGAGGGAGCAATTGGTGAGGAACAGTGTGGATTTAGGACAGGTATGGGTTGTATGGATCAGATTTTCATGAGAAGACAAATATATGAGAAAGCTTTAGTAAAAGGTAAGGATTTTTTTTGGGTCTTTACAGATTTAGAAAATGCTTGTGACAGTAGACAAGAAGGCACTGTGGGAGGTATTTTAGATATATGGGAGGAGGAAAGCTGTTAAGAGCTGTCAAGTGTTTATGAGAGTAGTAGAGCCTGTGTTAGAATTAGAAATGGAGAGAGTAGGTGGTCTGAGGTGAAGGTTGGACTTCACCAGGAATGCGTTATGTCGCCTTGGCTGTTCAATTTATAAATGGATGGGGTGGTGCGAGAGGTAAACACAAGGATAATGGGCTGGGGGTTGGAGATGGTTAAAGAAAAGGAAGAAAAAGGGGAGATAAGCCAGTTGTTGTTTGCTGATGACATTGCACTTGTGGCAGGATCAGAGAAGGGATTAAGAAAGTTAATGACAGAATTTGGGAAGGTGTGCGAAAGATAAATGTGGGTAAAAGTAAGGTGATGAGATGTACAAGGGGGGAATGTGGCAGCAAATTGAGAATATTAACCACTTCAGTACAACTCAAATTCTTGTGCACAGCATTGGCTGCTATATGTAATTTGCATCACACTACTAGGTGCGAGAGGTAAACACAAGGGTAATGGGCTGGGGATTGGAGATGGTTAAAGAAAAGGAAGAAAAAGGGGAGATAAGCCAGTTTTTTGCTGATGACACTGCACTTGTGACAGGATCAGAAAAGGGATTAAGAAAGTTAATGACAGAATTTGGGAAGGTGTGTGAAAGATAATTGTGGGCAAAAGTAAGGTGATGAGATGTACAAGGGGGGAATGTGGCAGCAAATCGAGAGTATTAACCGCTTCAGCACAACTCAAATTCCTGTGCACAGCATTGGCTGCCATATGTAATTTGCATCACACTACTAGCATTATAGAATATAAAGTCACTACTGTATTACCCATTCTGTTTTCTATTCATAACCATCCTAGCAATGAAACCTAATGCTCTGTTAGCTTTATTCCTGGTGCTAATGCACTGTTTCCTGGATTTTAGGTTAGGACTCACTAGAACTCCCAAGTCTCACACTCAGTTTTCTCTAAAAACATGTTATCTAACCTATATCTGTTTTTGGGGTTGTGTAGCCCTACATTTAACAGGCTACACCGAGATATTGAAGTCCATTTGCCATTTCACCAACCATGTGAACAATTTGATAAGATCATCCTTCAGAATCTTGACATTGTCTCCTGACCTAATTAGGTGTCATGTTTTAGTGTTATCTGCAAACTTACTAACATCACTATTATTCCCATTGCCCAAGTTGTTTATGTGCATAATGAACAATAAAGGACCCAAAACCGAGCCCTGGGGAACTCCACTAGAAACACTCCTCCATTTGGGTTTTACACCATCTATGGTGACCTACAATTTTCTGTTACTGATCCAAGCTCTGACCCATTCTAGCACTTTTCCTCCTATGCCATGGGCTTTGATTTTATTAAATAGTCTCTGGTGGGTGTCACTGACGGTTGCAGTAATCTCCAAAGATATTCTTAGCAAAGTTTTATTCTTTAGGCCCCATGCCTAGTCCTTCACTCACAGCTTGAGGGGTGAATTAAATGAGTTTGATTTTGATCTCTTCATTTGGCAACTTGGTCTTGTGATCTACACCCAGAGAGTCCTGTTGGAATCCCTATACAATACGTCAAGCCACCTTTGTTCTGACGTCACTATTTCATTCATCCAATATCCTTTTACTTCTCAAACAAGTGCCACTCCTTAACCTCTTCAGTACAGGCCAAAATCTCGCAGGCAGCATTAGCTGCCAGACATACGATGTGTCGTAATAATACTCGCATCATAAAATATAGTCATCGCTTATATCGATCGTTCTCTCTTTCACCCATGAATTTTGATAACCATAGAAAATGTGATGAAGACAGTTTAGAGAGTATGTCATTACGCAGGGGCAACTACAATAAATATAATCAAGATGCCGATATGGCAGCCTTGCGTATCCACTTGCTCCTCATGCCGCCTACGCATGCGGCACCATATGGAAGGGGTTAAGGGCATGACTTTTACCTCCCTGCACCAATCATTTTTCTCCACCTTTTTCTCCAATCAGAGAGGTTGTTGTACAGTTTCAAACAATACCACCACATAAACATTATGTCGCAACGGAAATGGCTTGTACGCTTACAATTTTTGCTACATCAGCGTTATTACAAATAGTCACCTCTGTTTATCAATATGCAATCTATATTACAAAACACCGGGCGACACTCTCTGTCACTCTGCAACTCAGCATTGTTTATATATACAAGGTGCGAGCAAGCGCATGGATGACTAAGCCCTTCCTGTCAGCCATTGTTTTTAAACCTATAACATTAGCATACATCTCCACCTACCCCTCTATCTGCCGGCCTCTTACAGTGGGACACCTTGTTGAATGCTTTGCTAAAGTCAAGGTAAATAACATTGTAACTATCATTGTTATCTGACGCCTTATGTATGTTAGTGTAAAAATATAGAAGATTAGTTACACATGACTTACCCTTGGAGAAACCATGGTGTGAGTCATGAATCAAATTATGTCTTGATGTGATCTCCAAGTCTATTAACTACTATTTATTCAAGCATTCTACCTATAACTGATGTCAAACTGATTGGCCTGTAGTTGCATATAGACGATTTATCTCACTTTTTGAAAACAGGAACAATGTTTGCCTGCCTCCAAGCAATAGGCACAAAACCATTGTCTACCGACTTATTAAATATTTCTATTAACTGGTGGCTGATTTCAAATTTACACTTTTTAAGCACTCAGAAAATTTTTGTCTGGACCCGGGGATTTTGTAGCTTTAAGTCTTTTGGAAAGAAATTAAGAGAGGAAGAGGAGGCGAATCAAGTAGAGAAGAAAAGGTAAAAGGTGCAGATGGAGAGATGATAATGGAAGAGAAGGCAGTAAGGGGAAGATGGGCAGAATATTTTAGGGAGTTCCTAAATGTGAAGGAGGATAGGGAAGGAAAGATTGCTGCAGTGGGAAGTGCGAAGAAAATGAGAGTGATGAATGAGGAGAATGGAGGAGAAATAAGGAAGGATGAGGTGAAGGCAGTTGTTAAGATGATGAAAGCAGGTAAGGCACCTGGTCTGGATGGATGCCATGCGGAATGTTTGAAAAAGGGAGGTACAGTGATGGTGGACTGCTTGGTGAGGTTATTTAATGTTTGTTGGAGAGAGGGTAGAGTGCCGGAGGACTGGAGGAGTGCCTGTATAGTTCCTCTTTACAAGGGAAAAGGGGACAAGTGTGAATGTAGTAGTTTCAGAGGGATCAGCCTGTTGAGTGTAGTTGGGAAGGCTCATGGGAGGATCTTGGTTGAGAGGATTAGGAGAGGAACAGAAGGAGTAATTGGTGAGGAGCAGTGTGGATTTAGGACAGGTAGAGGTTGTGTAGATCAGATCTTTGTGGTAAGACAGATATGTGAGAAAGCTATAGGAAAGGGGAAGGATGTTTTTTTGGCTTTTATGGATCTGGAAAAGGCTTATGATAGAGTAGACAGGAAGGCACTGTGGGAGGTTATGCAGATATACGGGATAGGAGGAAAGTTTCTGGGAGCTGTCAAGAGTTTTTATGAGAATAGTAGAGCTTGTGTCAGGATTGGAAATGGAGAGAGTGAGTGGTTCAAGGTAAAGGTGGGACTTCGTCAAGGATGCGTTATGTCGCCCTGGCTGTTCAACTTATACATGGATGGGGTGGTGCGAGAGGTAAATGCAAGGGTGGTGGGTCAGGGATTGGAGATGGTTAAAGAAAATGGAGAAAAGTGGGAGGTGAGCCAGCTGTTGTTTGCGGACGACACTGCGCTTGTGGCAGGATCGGAGGAGGGATTGAGGAAGTTGGTGGCAGAGTTTGGGAGAGTATGTGATAGAAGAAAGATAAAGATAGATGTGGGTAAAAGTAAGGTGATGAGATGTACAAGGGGTGAAAGTGGCAGTAGACTGGAAGTGAGCATTAAGGGAGAGCGACTGGAGGAAGTGGATAGTTTTAGATACTTGGGTGCAAATGTGGCAGGGAAAGGTGGAGTGAAAGTGGAGGTAGAATGTAGGTTGAGAGAAGCGAGTAAATGCCTTGGTGGATTGAAGAGTGTAATGAGGAATAGACATTTGGGAATGGATGCTAAGAGGAGACTGTATGAAGGAGTGATTATGCCAACAGCACTGTATGGGGCAGAAACATGGAACATAAGAGAGGAAGAGAGAAGGAGTTTGAATGTGTTTGAGATGAGGTGTCTGAGAAGTATGATGGGGGTTACTAGGCTAGATAGAGTGAGAAATGAGGAGGTGAGGAGGAGAACAGGGGTGGAAACGGAGCTGGGAGATAGGGTTGATGAAAGAATATTAGGATGGTTTGGACACATAGAAAGAATGAATGAAGAAAGACTAGTAAAAGAGGTGTGGAAGGCAGATGTGGAGGGAGTGAACATGAGGGGACGTCCTAGGATGAGGTGGATGGATGGGGTGAAGGGGGCTTTGGGGAAGAGGGGAATGTCTGTTGAGGAAGGACGGGAGAGGACAGAAGACAGGGGTGAATGGAGAATGGTTGTATATGGATGATGTTGTGATAGCATGAGGTGGAATGGGAGGGTGGATGGGGGGTGAGGTAGTATGTGTGAGCAAAACTTGACGCAGCCCGAAGGGATTTCTCCCCGTCCTCTCATTTTATGCAATGGGGGGACGGAGAGGGGGGGGGTCGCCGATTTAATGAAGCGGCCTTGCTGTGGATGTGCTGTGTCTTGCGACACTGCTTCTGACCCAGGGCAGTGGACAAGGTGCTGGGATGACCTGTCATCCAGGAGGTGCTAAGATAAGAGGGAGGGTGGAGGGGTGTGGAGTGTATTCAGGGGTGGAATGGGTGGGATTGATTTTGTGCCTTTTTCTTTTTGGCTACCCCCCATGTAAGGGGGAAAAAGCCTTGGTATATGTATGTATGTAAGTCTTTCAATCAATTTGACTACTACCTTACTAATGCTGTTATTTGATAGTCTACTTTCTTCATCCCCACTGAAAATTGGATTGCAGTCAGGTATCTTATCTAACCTCTCCTTAATAAACACTGAGAGAAAATATTTGCTAAACACCTCACACATTTTTCCTCCAATTCTATCATGATATTTTCATTGTTTTTAAGTACATGTTCATGAAAAAAGCTTTAACAAGTGAAATGCTGTACTTTTAATTAAGGTTTCATCCAGTGGTGGGATTAAAGAGTTTTAACAACTGGTTCTCTTACTAATATCATACCAGGTTGGTCCAATATAGGTTGTATTACATATATTATAGCTTGTATAAGCCAATTTTTATTAACCAGTTTGTGGAGCTCATGAAACTCCTAGAACAGGTTCGTAAGAACATAAATGTATTTTTGTTCCCAGGTCAACTTTGGACAAGAAGATCCATGGTTTAAACCATTTAGTGGTTATACAGTATTGTAAAAAGTGACATTAGAAGAATGAGTAATTACAATGCAGGGATCACAAAAGTGTGAGGATTGTGAGGTAAGGCAAATTGCATGATTGGTTTTAGACAATAGCCAGGTCTTTTATGTACAGGTATTACCTGTTCTGTATTAGAAATCAGGTTTTAGTATCACAGATGATTTCACTGGCAATTTAGATTTTTGTACCAAGGTGAGAAAAGTGAAGAAGAGGGAGAAGCATTATGGAGTGATTTGAAGGAGTGGATAATTATGGGAGAAATGTGAATGTAGTGGTGTTGGGGGATCTTAATGCTAGATTAGGAGATGATTGACAAAGCTCAGAGATATAGAATGTAGTGAATGATTAGGGGAAAATGAGAGTCAAGGAAGACTGCATGTTTCAAAAAGGAAATGCTAAAGTGTGCAAAGATATTATGGAATGAAAAGGTGAGGGCAGTAGTGGCAGAAAAGTGGGCATATGAAGAATGATTGTGAAGAAGACATGAGGAAGTATATGAGAGGTGAGGGGACTGAGAGGGAGGCTCACTGATTAAATGAAGCAGCCTTGCTGTGGGTGTGCTGTGCCTTGCTGCATTGCTTCTGACCCAGGGCAATGGGCGAGATGCTGGGATGACCCATTATCCAGGAGGAGAAAAAAAGAAAAAAAAAAAAAAAAAAAAAGAGGGAGGAGTGGAAATGGGTGGAAGTGGAATCCTTTTGACTTAGGCTACCTCACTTGTAAGAGGAAAAAAGCCATTGGTATATGTAGGTATAGAGTGAGGGAGAAAGAGGAGAGTGGGTATAAGATGGACTGATTGGGATTAAGAGAGGGCAATGATGGAAGAAAAGTGGACCAATGAGGAATGGTTGTAAAGAAGACATGAGGAAGTATATGAGTAATACAGAGTGAGGGAGGAAAAGGAGAGTAGTTATGAGGTTGGCATTTGGTATAGAATTTTGATACTGCTAGATTTTTTTTTTTTTTTTTTTTTTTTTTTAAGAAAGTTAAGATGGTGGAGAGGATAAGGGGTGTAGTTAGATGTTCATAAAGTTAGTGGTGGTAAGTGGACCATGATTTGAGTATTTTGAGGAAATGTTGAATGTATTATTGATATTGTTAGAGATGCCCTGGCTGTTCAATCTATACATGGATGGGGTGGTGCGAGAGGTGAATGCAAGGGTAGTGGGTAGGGGGTTGGAGGTGGTTAAAGAAAATTGAGAAAAGTAGGAAATAAGCCAGTTGTTGTTTGCTGACGACATTGCGCTTGTGGCAGGATCAGAGGAGGGATTGAGGAAGTTAGTGACAGTTTGAGAAGCTGTATGAAAGAAGGAAGCTGAAGATAATTGTGGGCAAAAGGTGATGTGATGCACAAGGGGAGAGAATGAAAGCAGGCTGGAAGTGAGCATTAAGGGAGAGAGACTAGAGGAAGTGGACAGTTTTAGATACTTGGGTGCAAATGTGGCAGAAAAGGGAGGAGTGGGGTGGAGGTAGAATGTAGATTGAGAGAAGCGAGTAAATGGCTTGGTAGATTAAAAAGTGTAATGAGAAATAGATATCTGCGAATGGATGCTAAAAAGAGATTATATGAAGGAGTGATTGTGCCAACAGCACTGTATGGGGCAGAAACATGGAACATAAGAGAGGAAGAGAGAAGGAATTTGAATGTGTTTGAGATGAAATGTCTGAGAAGTATGATAGGGGTTACTAGGCTAGATAAAGTGAGAAATGAGGAGGTGAGGAGGAGAACAGGGGTGGAAAGGGAGTTGGGAGATAGGGTTGATGAAAGATTATTAGGATGGTTTGGACACATGGAAAGAACGAGTGAAGAAAGATCAGTAAAAGAGGTATGGAAGGCAGAGGTGGAAGGAGTGAATATGAGGGGGCATCCTAGGATGAGATGGATGAATGGGGTAAAAGGGGCATTACGAAAGAGAGGAATGTCTGTTGAGGAAAGACAGGAGTGGACAGAAGATAAGGATGAATGGAGAAGGGTTGTATATGGATGATGCTGTGATGCATGAGGGGGAGTGGGTGGGGGATGGGGGTTGAGGAAGTATGTATGAGAAATAATTTGACGCAGCCCGAGGGGATTTCTCCCCATCTTCTCCTTTTCTGCATGAGGAGATGGAGAGGGGGGGGTCGCCAAATTAACGAAGCAGCCTTGCTGTGGATGTGCTGTGTATTGCGACACTGCTTCTGACCCAGGGCAGTAGACAGGATGCAGGGACGACCCGTCATCCAGGAGGTGCCAAGATGAGAGGGAGGGTGGAGGGGAGTGGAATATGTAGGGAATGGAATGGGTGGGAGTGATTTCTATGCCTTTTTCTTTTTGGCTACCCCCCATGTAAGGGTGAAAAAGCCTTTGGGATGTGTATGTATGTAGAGATGCCAGAAGAATTACTGTAATGGGAGTGGAATGAATCATAGAAAAAAAGAGGTGATACACTCTGCAATGAAGGAGATAAATGCTGATGAGGCATCTGAATTAGATAGTTGCCAAGGATATTGTCTGACAAACAGAGTAGTAGTTATATTGAAATGGTTGATGAGCTTGTTTAGTGTGTCTAATTGAAGGATGTGTACTAGTGAACTGGAAATTATGTATCTATTTATGTACCTAAAGGGTTCTTCCCACTTATAAGAGAGGTTACCAGTTAAGGCATGAATCCATCCAGTGCCCATTTGTTTTCCTTTTTTATCTTAGCTCATTGTCATTAAAGGGTCATCCTGTTCCCCATCTACTGCCTGTCAGAACCAATGTGGCAGAATACAGCACCTCCACAGCAGTGCCCTGCATCAGTAGCTGGTTTACTCCCACTGCTTGATTACATGGTGACTGGGGGGGTTCAGGGTGGGGCTCATTATTCTCATTCATTCACAACCAGTCTCCACTCAGACCTTTCTCTTGCTATCCTATCTCTGCTCAACAGGTATTTTCCATATACCCAATCCATCCATTCCATTCTCGCTCTCCCCCTTGGGTTCACTCCATCCACCTCTGCCTTCACAAATTCCTTCCATATGCCCAAACCATCCACAAGAAAATAAGATAAAAGGGACAAATAGGTACTGAATGAATGTGGTATGTGTAAAAAGTGGTTATGCCTTGGCTAGGCCCCTAAAGGGGGAAAGATCTCTTGGTATGTATGTGTATATACATACATATACTCAAACCTCGTTTTTCTGGATTAATTGGTGCAGCTACCTGTCCGGATAATGAAAAAATCCGGATATTGAAAATGTTTTTATTTTAGTCCAAAATACAAAGTTATAAACCCAAATTCACCCTTCAACTAACCTTAACACATAGTGGAACATAACACATTGGTTTGAGGTTGAAATAAGTGTTCTTTACTCATTTTCATCTGATGAAAATCCCTTCTCCTTTTCTTAATTGACTGTTCTTGGGCATAGAACGCCAGTAAAACCCTGTCTCGTCACCATTATATACTTGTGAAAGGCTCAACTGTTCCTCAATTATTAATTTGTCTAGCTTCTTTCAAAATGGTTTTACGTCTGTCATGTCGGCATCTCCTGCTTCACCCCTTAATGTTGCATTAAAAAGTCCGTGCCGATTGCAGAAACGCCACAACCAGCCATCACTTCCTTTAAAGTCCTTTAAATTTATTTTCTGCGCAAATTTCCTGGCAGCCATAAGAATTTCCGTACTTTGAATGTTCATACCAACTGACCTTTGCTGAACGTACCACTTGAACACTGCTGCACCTAATTCTGCCTCCTTTCCAAGTCGAGTGTATTTTCTAGGCACTCCTTTACCACTTTTTGCCACTGATGCATCCACACAAAACTTAGAACAGTAATTCGGTAACTTTGCCTTGGATTTTCTAATATCCGACACTGTTTGGCCACTCCAAATTCGTCACACACATTTCTTACACTTGCTCCTTCCTCAAGTTTCTTGATTAAGTCCAATTTTTGCTGCACTGTTAGAGCAACTCGCTTTCATTTCACAACTTTATTAGGCATGATGACACAGGTGTATTTGTAGTACTGTATAGTAGTGTACTGTAAATAGGTGCTGTATGGCCTTCACCCCGCGACTAGCGTCGTTTATGGCTCGGGTTCCGAATAGCGACTGTAATAACAGCGACTGTCAATAGAGCGACTTCACAACAGCGACTCTTTTGAAACAGCGACTATCACAACAGTGACCACATGATAGCGATTGTATTATAAGAGCGATTGTCATAACAGCGACATCATCGCATCAACTGCATGAAACTGCTCAGTAATAGAAATTTGAAACCTGAGGGGAATCGAATTTTTTTTATTTGGACTAGCTATAGAAGTCACATGATTTAAAAAGAAAAAGGCTAGTCAAGCCAAACAACAGAAAGTCATATAGTCAGCTGAAGTGACCACGGGGGAAGGTCTCGAGCAAGGGAGGGGTGGGGTAGGTAAGAGGTGGGGGAAGAACACCAACCCACGGAGGGAGGAAGGATTAGATTTGCCCCAACTTGCGTCCTTTTTGTCCTGCTGTTTTGTCAGATCCTTGATGATCCTGCTAGAATGTCCCACTACTTGAATATTACTCGGCTCAAGTGTCCGGGTGAGGAGGGAGGTCACGTTGCTGGTTGGTAGGATTAGTCTTGTTGTTGGTTCCTTTTGTTGTTGCCGACCTTCCATTATTTTAATTAAGTAATATTCAAGTAGTGGGACATTCTGTGAGCACCAATGTCAGTGTTCTTGATAAAACTCTAACGAGCGAAACGTTGTACTACCAATATAGGCTTCGATCTCACATGGTGTTGTTCTTCACATTCTTGTCGGCTTTTGCCATTTGTATTCAAGTCTTAACAACCCAAACATTACTATGACCGACGACCGAGCGACCGACCAGTAAATTCACATCAGTGAACTTATCTCACAAAGTGAACATAAACATGTAAACACGAACAAATAAATATGAGCGATAGAAACATAAGTCTGCGACCTTTTGAGCACATTTCATTCAGAACCTATCTCACAAAGTAAACACAACTAAACACGTAAATACAAACACGAAAACACAAGCAATTGAAACATAAGTCTGCAACCATTCTGACCGGTTGATAGTAAAGTCGCTATTGTTACAGTCGCTGTTATAATGCGGTCGCCATTATGACAGTCGCTGTTTTGAAAGTCGCTCACCTGATTATGTCGCCATTATGAAGCCGCTATTATGACTGTCGCTGTTTTGACAGTCGCTATCCGGCCCGGATCCCGTCGTTTATATACCCCGCCGTGCACCATCTGGTGTTTACATTTCAAACTACTGTAACTCAGTATCGTTCGCCTCGCGTACGTGGCGGTTTTTCGTTTTTTTTTTTTCGGGCCGCTAAATATTATTTTCAAAAATAATATTTAGCTGCCCAGCTGCTCCAAAATGTCCAGATAAACTGAAATCTGGATATGTGAAGGCTGGATAAATGAGGTTTGAGTGTGTGTATATATATATATATATATATATATATATATATATATATATATATATATATGTATGTATGTATATTTTGAAACATTCTGACAAGTGTAAGTGGGTGGGAAGAGGAAAGACTGGGGTCTTAATCCAAGTTTATTCTTGACAAGGTGGAGTGAAGGTGGAGGTAGAATGTAGATTGAGAGAAGCGAGTAAATGCCTTGGTGGATTAAAAAGTGTAATGAGGAATAGACATTTGGGAATGGATGCTAAGAGGAGACTATATGAAGGAGTGATTGTGCCAACAGCACTGTATGGGGCAGAAACATGGAACATAAGAGAGGAAGAGAGAAGGAGTTTGAATGTGTTTGAGATGAGGTGTCTGAGAAGTATGATGGGGGTTAATAGGCTAGATAGAGTGAGAAATGAGGAGGTGAGGAGGAGAACAGGGGTGGAAAGGGGGTTGGGAGATAGGGTTGATCAAAGATTATTTGGATGGTTTGGACACATGGAAAGAATGAGTGAAGAAACACTAGTAAAAGAGGTATGGAAGGTAGATGTGGAGGGAGTGAACATGAAGGGACGTCCTAGGATGAGGTGGATAGATGGGGTGAAGGGTGCTTTGGGGAAGAGGGGAATGTCTGTTGAGGAAGGACGGGAGAGGACAGAAGACAGGGGTGAATGGAGAAGGGTTGTATATGGATGATGTTGTGATGCATGAGGTGGAATGGGCGGGGGGATGGGGGAGGTAGTACAGGTACTCCTTGTTTAACGACGACAATTGGGACCAGCGCGCCGTCGTTAACCGAATTGGTCGTTAAGCGAAAGTGTATACATATACGTACATGTACTGTATGTACAATGTCCAGCAATACATGTATCTTTATTTTCGTGTATTTTCCCTCTTTTATATAGTACATTAAAGCTTTATTTACTGTTTATTTACGGTGGTTAGGTTCCTGAAATTACCGTATATGACCAAATCCGCATATGCTGACATTCCATATTGAATACCGGGGTATTTTTTTAGTTTCGACCATGGGCGTAATATAGCAATAGAAAATTAAATATTAATTTTGTAAATTAAAATGTATCAACGTAATATGCAATTTTGTGGGCGGAAATGAAAGTAAAAAATACCATGCTACAAGAAAATATGCTAATGAACGAAGTCGGTAACATAGGATTGGGATGCCATCTTGTCGTCTGCCAACGTCTCTCACGACGACGACAACGAGGACGAGCCGGATGACATTTAATTTGCAGGTAATGATTTATCAAACACAGGTCAGGTTAGTTTAGTTTAGGTTAGACAAATTCATCATCCTTTTATTTCTTCGACATCGGCATATATCATAAACATGGTGTACCATTCGTCCAACATGACTTCGTTACTTACGAAATTTGTTTTAGCACCTTTTTATTTTATTTCCGCTCACAAAATTGCATATTACTTTGAAACATTATAATTTCCAAATTAATAATTAATTTTCTATTGCTATGTTGCGCCCATGGTCGAAACTAAAAATTTACCACTACCGGTATATACTGTACCCCAGGTAGTTTTTGCAGCTTACAGGATGGTAATGTAGACCTAAGCTTCAGAACACTTTACCTCACAGCTAATATCCACCGTACAAGTTCAATTATAACATCATACAAATTTGCCTCAGCCAACTTAATTATCGTACACGACGTCGTAACTTCGGGAGATTTACGTTAAATGAAACGTCGTAACTCCGCGTCGTCGCTAACCGAGTAGGTCGTTAAACGAGGAGTACCTGTATGTGTGAGCAAATTTTGACGCAACCCGAAGGGATTTCTCCCCGTCTTCTCCTTTTATGCATGGGGGGACGGAGAGGGTGGGTTGCCGATTTAATGAAGCGGCCTTGCTGTGGAAGTGCTGTCTTGCGACACTGCTTCTGACCCAGGGCAGTGGACAAGGTGCAGGGATGACCCATCATCCAGGAGGTGCTAAGATGAGAGGGTGTGTGGAGTGTATTCAGGTATGGAATGGGTGGGAATGTTTTTATGCCTTTTCCTTTTTGGCTACCTCCCTTGTAAGGGGGAAAAAGCCTTGATATATGTAAGTTTCTCTACAAGCTTTTTCAAAAGAATATTGCCACAGGGCCAGTAGTGGCATATATGTATGTTTGCATAGCTTTCCTAGTGGATATTTACATCACATATTACAGATAAATTTGTTAGAGCAGTAGTGGACATCATGATGAAAAAATGGACAGTTAAGAACAAAGCATAGTAATGTTTTTTACCTGTCCATTTTTACATCATATCCATCACTGCTCCAACAAATTTATCTGTAATATGTGATGTAAATATCCACTAGGAAAGGTATGCATGCACACATATATGCCACCTCTAGCCCTGTCAAACTATTCTTTTGGAAAAACTTGTGAAACAAGTCAAGAATAAACTGATTAAGACTACAGTCTTTCCTCTTCCCACCCACTTCATATATATATATATATATATATATATATATATATATATATATATATATATATACACATACATATACCAAAGGCTTTTTCCCCTTTACACAGGGGGTAGCCAAAAAGAAAAAGACAGAAACCACTCTCACCTATTCCATCCCTTACATACTCCACTCCCCTCCACCCTCCCTCTTATCTTAGCACCTCCTGGATGACAGGTCATTCCTGCATCCTGTCCACTGCCCTGGGTCAGAAGCAGTGTTGCAAGACACAGCACATCCACAACAAGGCCACTTCATTAATTCAATTATAACATCATCCCTTTGGGATGCATCAATTTATTTTTCATTCATACATCTCCCCCATCCCCCCATCCACTTCCACTCATGCATCACAGCATCGTCCATACAATACCCTTCTCCATTCACCCCTATCTTCTGTCCTCTCCTGTCTTTCCTCAACAGACATTCCTCTCTTTCATAATGCCCCTTTTACACCATCCATCCATCTCATCCTAGGACGCCCCCTCATATTCACTCCTTCCACCTCTGCCTTCCACACTTCTTTTACTAGTCTTTCTTCACTCATTCTTTCCATGTGTCCAAACCATCCTAATACTCTTTTATCAACAATATCTCCCAGCTCCCTTTCCACTCCTGTTCTCCTCACCTCCTCATTTCTAACTCTATCCAGCCTATCTTATCTGACATTTCATCTCAAATACATTCAAACTCCTTCTCTCTTCCTCTCTTATGTTCCATGTTTCTGCCCCATACAGTGCTGTTGGCACAATCACTCCTTCATATAATCCCCTTTAGCATCCATACACAGATATCTATTTCTCATTGCACTTTTTAATCCACCAAGGCATTCACTCGCTTCTCTGAATCTAAATTCTACCTCCACCCCCACTCCTCCCTTTTCTGCCACATTCACACCCAAGTATCAAAAACTATCCACTTCCTCCAGTCTCTCTCCCTTAATTTTTACTTCCAGCCTCTCCCCTTGTACATCTCATCACCTTACTTTTACCCACATTTGTCCTCAGCTTCTTTCACACACCTTCTCAACCTCTGTCACTAACTTCCTCAATCCCTCCTCTGATCCTGCTACAAGTGCAGTGTCATCAGCAAACAACAACTGGCTTACCTCCCACTTTTCTCCATTTTCTTTAACCATCTCCAACCCCTGACCCACAACCCTTGCATTCACCTCTCATACCACCCCATCCATGTATAGATTGAACAGCCAGGGTGACATAACGCATCCCTGATGAAGTCCCACCTTTACCTCAAACCATTCACTCTCTCCATTTCTAATCCTAACACATGCTCTACTACTCTCGTAAAAACTCTTGACTGCTCTTGACAGCTTTCCTTCTATCCCATATATCTGCAATATCTCCTACAGTGCCTTCCTCTCTACCCTGTTGTAAGCCTTTTCCAAATCCATAAAAGCCCAAAAAACATCCTTACCTTTTCCTATAGCTTTCTCACATATCTGTCTTACCACAAAAATCTGATCTACACAACCCCTACCTGTCCTGAAACCACACTGTTCCTCACTAATTACTCCCTCTGTTCCTCTCCTAATCCTCTCAATCAAGACCCTCCCATAAGCCTTCCCAACTACACTCAACAAGCTGATCCCTCTGAAACTACTAAACTCACACTTGTCCCCCTTTTCCTCATAAAGCAGAACTATACAGGCACTCCTCCAGTCCTCTGACATTCTACCCTCTCTTAAACAAACATTAAATAACCTCACCAGCCAGTCCACCATAACTGTACCTCCTTTCTTCAGACATTCTGCATGCCATACATCCAACCCAAGTGCCTTACCTGCTCTCATCATCTTAACAGCTGCTTTCAGTTCATCAATCCCTATTTCTCCTCTATTTTCCTCACTCATCTCTGTCATTTTCTTAGCACTCCCCACTGCAACTACCTTTCCCTCCCTATCCTCCTTCACATTTAGCAACTTCCTAAAATACTCTGCCCACCTTCCTCTTACTGCCTTCTCTTCCATTATCATCTCTCCATCTGCACCTTTTACCTTTTCTTCTCTACTAGATTTGCCTCCTCTTCCTCTTTTAATTTCTTTCCAAAACATCTTTTTATTACTTTCAATTTTTTTTGTCAAACTCTTTCCCCATTTCACATCTGCTCTCTTTCCTTCCTTTATCTTATGCTTAACTTCCCTTCTCTTTACTTTGTATCTCTCATATGATTCCCTTGTCCTAATTTGTAACCAATGTATGAAAGCCTGCTTCTTCTCTTCTACAACCTTCTTTGCTTCCTCATCCCACCACTCACTACCCTCCCTTCTATTTCCTCCTGCCCTCCTTGTTCCACACACCATCTTTGCACACCTTATGACTCCTTCCTTGAACTATCCCCCATTCCTCCTCCACTCCTAGTTCTACTCTATCCTTCACTCCCTCCCTCTCCTCTGTACTCTGCTCCAGATTATTGTAATTTTCTTGGGCATCCAGTTATTGTTTAAAAATGCTTCTATTCTGTATGTTGTATTCCAGTTGCCTGCACACATTTTCCACAAGGAGACTTGTGTGGTCCCAATGAATCCTGACCTCAGTGATGATGAGGATCCCAAGGAGGACAACAATGTGGCAGATCCTGATCACCTCCCCATCTCCCAAGACCTAGATGATGCAGGCCCTTCCCCCAAGAGAAGGTATGTGTAACCTGTGATGGATGAGGTGCAGGAGAACAAGGATACCAAGAAGAAGGAAGAAGTAAAGTATCCTGCTGTGATCAGGACCTGAGGTTCCAACATGGGGACATAGACAAGAGTGATATGGTGGTGCACCTCTACTATACCCTCACAAAATCAAAGAGCTGATATTTACAAATATTCACCTATTTTGTTGACCTCTTCATCACCAATGCCTGGGTAATGAGCTTGAGGGACTGCAAGACTGTGGGTGAGGATAGCATGACCCTGAAGAATTTCAGGATACAGATATTCAGGTGTGCTAGTACTCCTGAGACAAAGCTCAAATTGCCTCATGAGAAGTTCACACCAGTCAACTGAATTTAGCACCACTATAGATTTCTCTAGCCTTATCAGGGGACAGAGCCACACCCTAGATCCAGCTGTCTGGTTTGATTTGTCCTTGTTCTGTGTCCCTATCTACACCAACTGGGAGACATGCAAGTTCTCTAAGCTGGAAGGGGAACACTCTCAGGTCAGATGTGGCCTGTGAGGTGTACAAGGTGCACCTGTGGCTCAATGCTGAGTGGAACTGCTTTGTAGAATATCATGAGGCAGTTTACTATGTGTATGTAGTGTATTCAACCAGAATAGACTGGCACATATGAGTGTTTTGTTCTTCAGAGTGATGTGAAAAGTGCTTCAGGAAAAATATTTGTGACAAGTCAAGCTATATTTTATTTTTGTATTGTATTTTTGCATATGAGTAAAGATTCCTCAGTCAGGTTATGTTTCTTTGTCCAAATAAAGTACATGTATGTATAGTTGTGAACTTTTTGTAAAAATCTTTAACTAAAGCTAGCAAGGAACCATATATAGTAATTACTTTGATCTTATTTTGCAACATAATATTGCAAAAATTTGAAGAAGAAAAATCTGGAGTAGAAAAGTCTTTGAAATTCTTTGAGTTTCCAAGTATTTCAACAAGTACCCAATAAAGGGTTAAGATTTGAAGGCCTTTATTGCATAAAGGATAAGAAGTTTTAGTTGTATGTTTGAAATCTTGCATGCAAGTTTTTTTTATACATATCTGTTAGAAGTGGAGTACTGTCTGTTTTTATCTTATGAATGTTTCTGGATGACCTGTTGTGGGTTTGAAACATGACAGTGCACTGCTTCATGGTAAGGGGTGTGTGTAATATTTTAGATCCAAGGTTTTTGTTGTACATACACACAAGTACCATGGGTTTTTTCCTTTTTCCAGGGAGGTAGCCAAAATCATTTCATTCCCATCCACCACCCCTACCTCTCTTTTTGTTGTACTCTATATTCTTTCCCCCCATCTATGGTTTTGTGTCCTTCACTGTTTTCCAAAGCCTAAACATGAAGACTCCTGCATCTCACTAGACAAACTACCAAAAACAATCAACAGGCAACATCCCCCAGACATAATGTGCTCACCCTCCTTATAAAGTAGTATCCATGACCTTCCCTCAGACCATGTTCCAGCAAAGATCACCACAAACCTTGAAGGAAAATCAAAACCTACATACATAACACCCACAAAAAGTAAAGTGGCAAGCTTACAAGAAAGAAATAGAAAAAAATTGGGAGACCTTTACCATAATCCAATTACTTTCCATAAGGCTGTAAGAGATCACAATCGCTGTGCATTCTTAGAGATTATGGGAAAAATACAATTCCACCTATACACCTATAATAGCCATTCTCATGAAAAAGAAACTTGAAAGCACACTGAAATCCATATAACAAAAAAAAAAAAAAAAAAAAAATGGCTTCAATTGAATAGACATCATAATTAAGCAACCAAAGAAAACTAAAGAACACAAAAACCATAGATACATACATATACCAAGGCTTTTTCCCCCATACAAGGGAGGTAGCCGAAAAGGAAAAGGCATAAAAACATTCCCACCCATTCCATCCCTGAATACACTCCACACCCCTCCACCCTCCCTCTTATCTTAGCACCTCCTGGATGATGGGTCATCCCTGCACCTTGTCCACTGCCCGGGTCAGAAGGAGTGTCGCAAGACACAGCACATCCACAGCAAGGCCGCTTCATTAAATCGGCGACCCCCCCCTCTCCGTCCCCCCATGCATAAAAGGAGAAGACGGGGAGAAATCCCTTCGGGCTGCGTCAAATTTTGCTCACACATACTACCTCCCCCATCCCCCTACCCATTCCACCTCATGCATCACAACATCCTCCATATACAACCCTTCTCCATTCACCCCTGTCTTCTGTCCTCTCCCGTCCTTCTTCAACAGACATTGCCCTCTTCCCCAAAGCCCCCTTCACCCCATCCATCCACCTCATCCTAGGACGTCCCCTCATGTTCACTCCCTCCAAATCTGCCTTCCATACCTCTTTTACTAGTGTTTCTTCACTCATTCTTTCCATTTATCCAAACCATCCTAATACTCTTTCATCAACCCTATCTCCCAACTCCCTTTCCACCCCCGTTCTTCTCCTCACCTCCTCATTTCTCACTCTATCTAGCCTAGTAACCCCCATCATACTTCTCAGACACCTCATCTCAAACACATTCAAACTCCTTCTCTCTTCCTCTCTTATGTTCCATGTTTCTGCCCCATACAGTGCTGTTGGCACAATCACTCCTTCATATAGTCTCCTCTTAGCATCCATTCCCAAATGTCTATTCCTCACTACACTCTTCAATCCACCAAGGCATTTACTCACTTCTCTCAATCTACATTTTACCTCCACCTTCACTCCACCTTTTCCTGCCACATTTGCACCCAAGTATCTAAAACTATCCACTTCCTCCAGTCGCTCTCCCTTAATGCTCACTTCCAGTCTACTGCCACTTTCACCCCTTGTACATCTCATCACCTTACTTTTACCCACATTTATCTTTATCTTTCTTCTATCACATACTCTCCCAAACTCTGTCACCAATTTTCTCAGTCCCTCCTCCGATCCTGCCACAAGCGCAGTGTCGTCAGCAAACAACAGCTGGCTCACCTCCCACTTTTCTCCATTTTCTTTAACCATCTCCAATCCCTGACCCACTACCCTTGCATTTACCTCTCGCACCACCCCATCCATGTATAAGTTGAACAGCCAGGGCAACATAATGCATCCTTGATGAAGTCCCACCTTTACCTCGAACCACTCACTCTCTCCATTTCTAATCCTGACACCAGGATAGATGAGGAAACAAAAATGTAGAGTACAACAAAAAACTGTAGTCTGAAAAATTACTTTATCCCCCATGAACCCATGAAATAGTGTATCATCATTAACAAGCTTTGTTACGGTAAGTTTCAGACCCAAGTAACAGGTCATTCAAAAACATTCACAAAATAAAAACAGACTCTACTCCACCTCCAACATACATATACCAAGGGATCTTTCCCCCTTACCAGGGAAGTAGCCAAAGATTAAAAGGCATAATTCCACTCCTGCCCATTTCATCTCCACCCATTCCACTCCCATCCACCACCCCTCCCACCCTCTCATCTTGGCTCCTCATGACAGGTCATTCCTGCACCTTGCCCATTGCCCTGGGTCAGAAGCAATGCAGCAAGACACAGCACACCCACAGCAAGGCCACTTCATTTGATCAGCAACTCCCCCTCTCCATCCCCTTATGCAGAAACATTGAAAATGGGGAGAAATCCCTTTGGGCTGCATCAAAATATTCACACATAAGCACTTCCTAACCTCCCTATCCCCCACCCACTCCCTCCACTTCTAACAAAGATGGGGAAAAAAACAATGAAGGAACTTCAAAACTCCCATGCAGAATGCCCAGGCAAGATTTCAAACATCCATTTAAAACATCTTAGCCTATAAGCAATAAAGGCCTTAAAATCTTAACCCTTAGTTATGCTTTATCAACATCATGAAATTAGGCAACAACTGATAGACTCCCACTATTCTTCTTACATACTTCATCTCAAACACATTTCAATTCCTTTTTCCTGCCTTCCTCAAAATCCAAGGCTCTGCCTGAATGTCAAACACAATCACTCCATATAGTCTTCTCTTTCCATTCATCCCTAAATACATATCTCTCACAACACTCCAACTTTTTCATTCACTGCTAAATGTGACCCTAAATACTTAAAGTCATCAATTTCCTCTAGCCTCCTTTATTTAGGACTTACTTTAAACTTGCTGCCTCTTCACTCTTTGTACACATCTAAACACTTTACTTTTCCTCACATTTACCTGACTTTTCCTCTCTTATAACCTCCAGAACTCCAACACTATCTGCCTTTGACACTCTCTTGACCCAACTACAAGCTTGCTGTCATCAGCAAACAACTGGCTTATATCCCTTTTTCCTCCACTCTCCTCTCACAAAAAATTTCCTATCCCAGTATATTGGAATAGAGCATTGGTGATATTCTTCAAATAATGAAAGTTGATTGTCACAATTGTTTGAAGCCAGGTATGATAAATTGGAGGATATAGTCTATGGGCCAGGAGGGTCCACTGTGCACCCCCCCCCCCTGCATAACAGTATAGGACCACTTTTTTTTAGTCCCTGAGACCTTATGAAACAACAATATATGATGCCCACAGCAATATTTTGGGATCAACTACCCAGTAGTGGCCATTTTCAAAATGGCCGCCGGCGTAACTCAAAAAATCACGTTTTTGCTTATAACTTTCCTTCTATGACAGACAGAGACATGGTTTCAGTGTCTTTACCTATGTTTTCGAGTACCAGCAATCCAATAATGCATCTTAGAACACTCTATCACGTTTACCTTATTCCCAAATTTTGAAAATAATTCATTTCTAGTACAAATTTGGATTTCTTTCTTTAACCTTACAGAATCATATGGAAATCACATACAAAAAGACAAGCAAAAACATTATCATTTTTCCAATAATTTTCAAACAGCTAGAAACCAGTACATTCTCATTTAAGTTGAGACAATTAGAACATTTATAAAGCATTGGCAGCATCATAAAAATCATAATGCATGAAACATGATTCTCTTGAAGTCTGGACAATCCAACAAACTTAATAACTGTCATCATCACTGTCACTTGACATGACATATTCATATATGTCACTTAGTTCCATCTCATCATCAGAAGTCATTTCTTCATCATTAGCAATGGCATCATTTTCAGAAGCAACATCTTGTCACAACTGGTCCATCAAACCATACATACATACATACATATACCAAGGCTTTTTCCCCCTTACATGGGGGGTAGCCAAAAAGAAAAAGGCACAAAATCAATCCCATCCATTCCACCCCTGAATACACTCCACACCCCTCCACCCTCCCTCTTATCTTAGCACCTCCTGAATGACGGGTCATCCCTGCACCTTGTCCACTGCCCTGGGTCAGAAGCAGTGTCGCAAGACACAGCACATCCACAGCAAGGCCGCTTCATTAAATCGGCGACCCCCCCTCTCCGTCCCCCCATTGCATAAAATGAGAGGACGGGGAGAAATCCCTTCGGGCTGCGTCAAATTTTGCTCACATATACTACCTCACCCCCCATCCACCCGCCCATTCCACCTCATGCTATCACATCATCCATATACAACCCTTCTCCATTCACCCGTCTTCTGTCCTCTCCCGTCCTTCCTCAACAGACATTGCCCTCTTCCCCAAAGCCCCCTTCACCCCATCCATCCACCTCATCCTAGGACGTCCCCTCATGTTCATTCCCTCCA
Source organism: Oratosquilla oratoria (assembly GCF_046742065.1). Classification (NCBI taxonomy): domain Eukaryota; kingdom Metazoa; phylum Arthropoda; class Malacostraca; order Stomatopoda; family Squillidae; genus Oratosquilla; species Oratosquilla oratoria. The sequence goes on from NC_134819.1 coordinate 17,131,054, forward strand.
CATCTGACTTCCACACCTCTTTTACTAGTCTTTCTTCACTCATTCTTTCCATGTGTCCAAACCAAAGGATTACAAAGGCGGAGCATGCCGACAGGAGACCTTTTGATCCATATCTAGGTCGGATGCAAAAAAAAAAAAAAAAATCATATTAATAATAAAATAATAAATAAAAACTATAATAATGTAAATAACAAATAGAATACATAAATAAATGCATAGGTATAGTTAAAATAATAAACAAACAGGTAAATAGTAAATAATAATAAATTGACATGTAACTAATAGTAAATGAAAATCAGACAGACAAATTATAACAAAACAAAAACAAATAATATAAGATAAATTATAATCATTACAGCATCTTACTTAGGTATTTATCTAAATGATTCTTAAAGCTCCGAACTGAACTACATTGCACTACCTGTGCAGGAAGTTTATTCCATTCATTAACTACACGGTTGGCAAAGTTGTTTCTACCTACTTCCAAATTGAATCTATTTCCGGACAGTTTGAGACCATTGTTTCTTGTCTGATTCTCATTCAATGTGAAAATTTGGTCACTTTTGATGTTGTCAATTCCCTTTAAAATCTTAAAGACCTGTATCAAGTCACCTCTGAGTCTACGCTTTTTTAGGGAAAACAGATTCATGTGCTTTAGTCGATTTTCGTATGATTTATTTTTTATATTTGGAATCGGTTTTGTGGCTCGCCGTTGTACTTTTTTCAGTCTGTCAATGTCTTTAATGAGATTCGGTGACCATACGGAAACAGCATATTCCAAATGTGGACGAACTAACGATTTATATAGCTTGTTAATGAGTGATGGACTTTTGAAATCAAAAGATCACGCAATCAGTCCTAGAATCTTATTTGCTTTCTCAGAGGCTGAAATACACTGCTTGGATGATTTGAGGTCGTTACTGATAATTACGCCGAGATCTTTTTCACTATCCACTTTTGTTAACGAATTTCCAAATAACTTGTAATCGTACTTACTGTTATTTTTACCTATGTGCATTACCTTGCATTTACTTGTGTTAAATTTCATTAGCCTCTTTTCAGACCATTGCTGTAATTGATCTAAATCTTCTTGAATATCTAATTGGTTTGAGTGATCATTTGCCACTCCGCACAGTTTTGTATCATCAGCAAATTTGGAAACAGTAGATTTTAGTCCATGGTCTATATCATTTATATATACTATGAATAGAAGTGGCCCAAGAACGGAACCCTGAGGAACTCCACTTGCAACACTTTTCCATCCAGAAGTTTTTCCATTTAAAACAACTCTGTTTTTGACCATTCAACCAATTACTAGTCCAACCTAATAGGCTACCACTTATTCCATGCAAAGCTAATTTAGTAAGTAGTTTTTCGTGTGGGACGGTATCAAAAGCTTTTGCAAAGTCTAGATATATTAAATCTATATTGTTTCTTTTGTCATAATTCGAAATAACTGTGTTGTAGAATTCGAGTAAGTTAGTCACGCAAGAATGTTTCCGTCTGAAACCATGCTGGCTATCATTTATCAAACGGTTACTTTCTAAATGATGTTCGATAGCATCTCTGATGATAGTTTCCATTATTTTTCCTACGATTGAAGTCAAACTTATAGGCCTATAGTTATTTGGTTTCTTTTTGTCACCTTTTTTGAATATGGGAGTAACGTTAGCTAGCTTCCATTCTCTTGGGACATCTCCGGATATGATGGATTTCTTGAAAATAATTTCTAATGGAACAACAATCTCATTTTTCATTTCCTTCAACCCTATCTCCCAGCTCCTTTTCCACCCCTGTTCTCCTCCTCACCTCCTCATTTCTCACTCTATCTAGCCTAGTAACCCCCATCATACTTCTCAGACACCTCATCTCAAACACATTAAAACTCCTTCTCTCTTCTTCTCTTATGTTCCATGTTTCTGTCCCATACAGTGCTGTTGGCATAATCACTCCTTCATACAGTCTCCTCTTAGCATCCATTCCCAAATGTCTATTCCTCATTACACTCTTTAATCCACCAAGGCATTTACTCGCTTCTCTCAATCTACATTCTACCTCCACTTTCACTCCACCTTTCCCTGCCACATTTGCACCCAAGTATCTAAAACTATCCACTTCCTCCAGTCGCTCTCCCTTAATGCTCACTTCCAGTCTACTGCCACTTTCACCCCTTGTACATCTCATCACCTTACTTTTACCCACATTTATCTTTATCTTTCTTCTATCACATACTCTCCCAAACTCTGCCACCAACTTCCTCAATCCCTCCTCCGATCCTGCCACAAGCGCAGTGTCATCCGCAAACAACAGCAGGCTCACCTCCCACTTTTCTCCATTTTCTTTAACCATCTCCAATCCCTGACCCACTACCCTTGCATTTACCTCTCGCACCACCCCATCCATGTATAAGCATAGTGGTGTCATTTTGCCATCGGATGATTTCCATCCATGTCCTGTGGGTTCAGGTATTACAGGCAGGGCAACATCAGCACACTTCCAGATGCCAGTCTGGTAGTTCACGCGTTGTATATGCTGATACAGAGACTTCCTACATGGTGGGAACTGACCGAGATCAATATTTCTATCGACATTGACAGTGCCATCTGGTCCTCCACACTTCTCACTCAGAACAGCATATCGGACTGCATCAACACTCTTGTGGTGGGTTCTGCCATACATGGCACAGGTAAATTCCTCCAAGTCATCCACCAAACTCTCAGGAGGATCCCACATGTCTCCTAACTGAGAAAGTGCATCAACGAATCGAGGTGACTTCAAGAGAAGTTTGATTGGTCACACTTTTCCAATTCCCTTGAATATACTTGTTGTGTCACAATGGGTGAATGCATGGAGACCCAACAGTGCAGTGCAAAACTGTTGACCATATCCATGTGCCATCTGGGTTATGTTTACAAGTCTCTTTTTATTCCCAGTGCCTGTGTCAAACAAGATGTTGACGTCAAACTTTCCAGCATGATGAAGTAGCACAAAAAAGACATCACTGTCGGGACTTCGTACCCAAATATTATCATAACCATGTTCCTGGACATAGGCACAGTACAGGACTATTCTTGTGTCAGTTTCTTCTTGATCAGAGAACAAGTCTAGAATTTCTGTTTCCTTCACGGCTTGACCGTCTTCAGTCTCCAACAGGAAGCAGTGACCCTGAGCTACTGTCATCACTTTTCTGTTTACGAGTTTTGGTGCAGAAATATCTGAACTCCATACACGATGGATAATATCAGCCAGTTGTGACTTGTTGTCATCGTTCATCAGGAATGTTTTCCAGTTTTGTGGTTTTTTGGTCATTAGCCCTTTAATGATCAGCTTCTCACCTGACCCCTCTGTTTACGTTCCATTTCCTTGATAGATCCAACTTTATACATGTCTGTACTAAAGATGAAATCTGATTGCTTAGGGATCCTATCAAAGATGAGGTGAGCTATCTATTGGAAGTTCGCAGGAATGTCATGCAGAGTGTGAAACAGTGCATTACCATCTTGTATGAACAGTGTTCTGCCCTCTGTTGGAAGTGCTATGTCATCGATATCTTTCACTAGGAATTGAAATCCCTTGGACTTGTCAGTCTTTGCCATGTATCTGTCAGCTGTACCATGGCTGCAAGGAACAGGACTCAGTGGATATGTCATCAGTTGTTCAATATTGATGTTTGGTTGAGACTTGACAAGAAGCTGTAAGGCCAGACTACTATGTTGCTTGTATGTCACAATCTTATTGTTTGTCATCTTTAGTCTCACTGTCTTGTTGGCTGCCTCAAATGTCTTCATTTTCATTTTCTTGACTGGCTCAAAGAAATTGGATTTGGTCGCAAGTCTGTCAGTGATGAATACTTCTTTTGCATGTTTCCCAGAGACATCTGCAGATAACAGGTATCTCAATTTCAGCTGTTGTGGGAACACCAGAAGATATACAGTACAGCTTGTCAGCACCAGGGACATCAAACGGATTGAGGAAGCTAGTGATGGACTCCATAGCTTTCATGACACATCTCTCACTTTTCTTTACTTCAGCTCGCCTGAGGTCTCTATGATGTTCTCCGACCTGAGTGTCTGACATCATATCTGCCTTGGTATAGGTAACATCGACAAACTGTGCTCTTTCATGTGTCGTTTTCACCCATCGCTGGTATGCATCAAAGTTGGTTAGTATCCCAGTCAACCCAGCTCCGCAGCTCCTCCTTGGGGATCGGTAAGGACAGAGTCCACTTGGCCAGACTGCGATGCGGTCACCACCCAGCACTTCTAAGCTACCAGAAGAGGCTGGACGACCGTGTTGTGAACAGCTGCCCAGGATGTAACACTTCACCCCATACCATACAACACATAATGGAAGACTGCATTATACACAATCATGCACGCAAACAACACAACATACACTCTATAAAGGATTTGTGGGAAAACCCAGTTTCGGCTGTGGCCTTCCTTGGGGAGACGGGACTGCTCGGACAGACAGTCTAGGGAACGACAACAACAACAACAACAACCCAGCTCCGCATGCACCTGATCCGCCATGTGATTTAGCATGTTTCATAAACGTTTCCTCGATCGTTTTATCTACTGCACACCTGTTCCCTGGTATCATTAACCTTGCAACACTGATAGCTCCTCCTTTCAACAGCTCAGTGGCACCTGGGTGTGACTCTTCAATGTTAGCGAGGAATACAGAGAAGAATGTCAGGTAACGTGCATAGTTGTGTCCATCAAAACTAAAGAGCAGGTCTGCCATGTTGTACAGACAATGTGCATAAAGAGGAAGGTCATTTGTCTTAACAGCTTGAAGGACATCGAGTGCCAGCCAGACATTGTCCATGTAGGATATCCAGAGTTGTGCTGTTTTCCCCAGCCTGCCAGTTGAAACTTCTGACCTAAGGAGAGGAAAATATTTGGTAAGTATTCATTAAATCACATACAATCAGATCTTATAACTCTGGCCTCCAAACCTGGAAACCGATATATTTTTACAGAAGAAATCACAGAGTACAATACCTGAAGTCTGAATATTCCTGCAAATATCCACCAATGGCTGCATTCCTCATTGCTGTGGACAGTGTGATCGACGTGGGATTCTCAAGCAGAGCATCGAGAACTCGTTGTGAATCATCTGGTAACGGGTGCACCGGATCATCATGGTCCCTATTTGACAGGAAGGCCTATTCAAATGAATAAAAAGGATATTAAGAGAGAGTGCCCAGTCTCCAGGAACAGCCCCCATGAACAATAAAGTTCAAACTTATACATTCAAGTTGCATCTTACCTTAAACAGAAGACGTTCAAGTGCTTCAGTCATGGCCTTATGGCACATTACAGCTCTGTTGTACTGTTTTTCAGACAGGATTGCATGAATGGACCCTGATGTTGTTGTTGTCATTCCCTAGACTGTCTGTCCGAGCAGTCCCGTCTCCCCAAGGAATGCCACAGCTGAAACTGGGTTTCCTCACAAATCCTTTATAGAGTGTATGTTGTGTTGTTTGCGTGCATGATTGTGTATAATGCAGTCTTCCATTATGTGGTGTATGGTATAGGGTGAAGTGTTACATCCTGGGCATCCAGCCTCTTCTGGTAGCTTAGAAGTGCTGGGTGGTGGGCGCATCGCAGTCTGGCCAGGTGGACTCTGTCCTTTCGTGGCAGAGAGGATTCAGAAGGGTGGATATCAGGGGGTCTGGCATGCAGCAGTGTGTTGTCTTTCAGTGTGTTAATGGAGTGGTGAGTGATATGATTATGAATATGTTTCCGGAGGCTGGTATTTGGTGGTTGTGGAGGAAGAGAAGAGAGTATCTGTGTGTGATACAGGTCTTTGGGTGTTGTTTTAATGTTTCTTGGTGTGTGTGGGTGTTCTGCTATGTAGTGTAGCGGGTGTGATGTGTTTGTGGTGGCTGCAGCAAGTGTTTGTGTGCCTCTCATGTCGAGGTGGTCCTTGACTTTGAGGACTTTTGTTTCATGGTGTAAATGGTCTGTAGGTGTTGTATTTGTGCAGCCTGTAATTGTTTTTAGGGCTTTGTTTTGTATGATTTGAAGGGTGTTGTGGTGTGTCTCACTGAGATTAGGAGCCCATGCAGGACTCGCATAATTCATCACTGAGCGTATGCATTGTTTGTATATTGTTGTATTAGTTTCTTTGTTTTGTCCAAATGTTGTTCCAGTGATTGACTTAAGTGCATTAAGTCTAGGTGTGCATTTGTTTTTGATGTTTTTGATGTGTTGTTTGAAAGACATGGATGTATCGTATGTTACACCAAGAATTTTGTGTGTGGTATTAGAGTGTTGTTGATGTAGAGATGAGGTATGTATTTGTGTTCTTTTGTCCAGTTGGTGAGAAGTGTTGCTGTAGATTTGGTTGGAGCTATTTTGAGTCTGTTTGTGATGAACCATGTGTTGAGTGTATCAAGGTGTGGCTGGATTATTTCTGCAGCTTTGTCTGTGTTACAATGTGTGCATGTATTCACTTGGTCTTTTGGATCACGTGTTCGACTCGTGATCGACAGCTATTTCCCTCCTGGAAGAGAGCTCAGAGCTCGTAGGTCCGATCTATGGGTAATGCTATGACCTTTCACACACACACACCCCCAACTCCCCGCCCACGAGAGTCAGAGTAACGACCCGAAGCGCAGCTGTACCGAAATTAATTTCGGCCCTGGGCAGGATTCGAACCAAGCACTACGCGCACCACCATGCTAGTAGTTCATCGTTCTACCAACTGCGCCACCAAGTCGTGTGATTGTTATGTTGTGTGCGTAGGAAGAGATTTGTATTTCTGAGGTGTCTGGTGTGGGTAAGTCATGCATGTATAGATTAAAGAGCGTGGGGGATAGAGCAGAGCCCTGTGGTACTCCATTCTTAATGTTTCTGATGTGCGATGATTGGCCATTATATGACACGTAAGCATTCCTACCTGCCAGATAATTGGCCAGCCATCTTTTGGTGTTATTGTGCATGTCTGTGTTATATATTTTATTTGTTAGGTTGTGGCGGGGGATAGCATCAAAAGCTTTACTAATGTTATAAGAAGCGTTCTGTGGTGGGGCCTGTCTGAATTGATGCCATCTAAAATTCTTTGTGTGAGGTTTATCAGAAGAGTGTTTGTGGAGTGTAGTGGCCTAAAACCATGTTGTGAGTCAGCAAGGGTAATATGTGGTGTGACAAGTTTAAGTATTAGGCGTTCAATGACTTTAGAGGGGGTGCAGAGAAGTGTGATTGGGCGGGTGTGATGTTGGGATTGTTGGGTCTTTGTTCGGTTTTGGAATGGTGATTATTTTACCATGCTTCCAGATGTCGGGTATAGTGTTGTGTGAATAGCTGTAGTTTGCAATGTTTGTGAGTGCGTGTATACCTTGTGGTCCAATGTGTTTTAGGTGGATGTTACTTATGTTATCAGGGCCACAGGCGGATGAGTGCTTGAGATTATGTATTATGTGTTTTGTCTGCCTGTCTATGAAGGGTGTATAGTCTGAGTCTGTGGGAAAGTCTTTCTTACGTCAAATAGTGCAACAGTCGTCAGGGTGAGAAGTGAGATGGCTTGTCTGTGCAAAATGATTTATGAGTGTGTTTCACCATTAAGTATAGTATGAGCACATACTTAAATTACAGACTTGAATAAAAAATCAATCATACAGTACACTGACATTCTCTAATTTGAAAATTTAACAAAATTATATGTGATGATAGCAAAGTTTCAAACACACCCTGGATTTCAAGAGGGGATGGGAACTGCCCCACCCACTCTGGATGCCCATGTGTGTATATTTACTTTATTTTAGTATAAAGGAAAGGAGCAATACTTGTTAGGTCCTGTCTCCTACTCTCCAATTTACCATACCTAGCTTCAAGTTCATGTACTGTTCCAACTTAATGTATATCCTTGATTTCCAATTATATTTAGATTTAAATGAAATGGATGGGAGTGGATATATGCCTTTTGACTTGGTAAGGGGGAAAAAATATTGGTATATAGATAGATTTGAATTCATGTATTGTTCTAGCTTGGGTTATATCTCCTAAGCCATTCCAAGTATATTTAATGCATCTATATGGAAAACTGTATTTCTTCACATCCTTTAGACATATAGTCTTTCTTAATTTGTTCTCATGACCTATTAAAACCCTTCCTATCCTTAATCATTAAATCTATTTTGTAAATGCAATGTATCCCTATAGTGACCTGAATACTGTAATCATATCACCTCTTTATCTTTGATATTTCCAAATTGGTGTGCACACGTAAGTGTATGTTTCCCTAATTGTAGCATGGTATTCTATTTCATATTAGTCCATGGGCCAGGAGGGTCCACCGTGCACCCCCCCCCATAACAGTATAGGACAATTTTTTTTAGTCCCTGGGACCTTATGAAACAACAATATATGATGCCCACAGCAATATTTTGGGATCAACTACCCATTAGTGGCCATTTTCAAAATGGCCGCCGGCGTAACTAAAAAAAATCACGTTTTCGCTTATAACTTTCTTTCTATGACAGATAGAGACATGGTTTTGGTGTCTTTACCTATGATTTCGAGTACCAGCAATCCAATAATGCATCTTAGAACACTCTATCATGTTTACCTTATTGTTAAATTGGAAAAAAAAATCGATTTTGGGCCTAATCGGGCAACATTTTAGTGATCCTGTAGTACAATATGCAAAGTGCAAGATTTTATTCAGCATAGTTGTTTAGAAATTATAATCTATCTTATTGTTTTACAGTAAACTGTCTATCCTGAACGAACATGGCATCCAAGAAGCGCAAGAGGGATGAGAGTGTGGCAGGTGCTTCTTCCAAAACTGAACATTGCATTATACATCACAGAGACAGTTCATCAGGACCATTGACAACACTGACAGAAGAGAGACTATCAAAGCTGAAGGAAATTCAAAAGCGGAGACTTTCTGAGCCAGTAGATTCTCCTCATCGGATGTCGTATGTCTGTTTACAAATTCCAGATACAGTCAAGGAAAACCATGGATATCATTGACAATGTTACAAATGGTTCACATCTAATCTAGAAAGACTTTCATCCTCATCGACCTCATCATCATTAACAGAAACTGATGTTTGTCATCCATGTCCACCAAGATGCCCTTCTGATGGAAGTGAGAAATTAATTTTTAACCCAGACTGCATTTATTTTCTGCCAAAAGACTAGCAAAAAAAAGGTTAAACATGGAGGCAGCTGGACAACTGAACCAACATCACGATTTGAATATGATGGAGATGCAACCATTCTCAAAGTTGCAGAGGAACGAAAAGATTTTGAGATGCTGCGAAGGATCAAGGGTTATGACCTTTATGCCTGTGAGGCTCAATACCACAGGAGCTGCAGAGCTAAGTACACAAGAGATCCGTCGTCGTGGCGCAGCAGTGACCCTGAAGCTCTGTCTCAGCAGGCCATGATGAAGGAAGCACACCGCAATGCATTTGCCAGTACTTGTACCTTTGTTGAAGAAAATGTTATCCACAATAACACTGTTGTCAAGCTAGATTTCTTGAAGGACATTTATGTCCAAGAATTAGCTCAAACCCAGTTTGGAAACACTCATTACAGATCTGAGAAACTAAAACCAAAACTTGTTGTGCATTATGGGGACAAACTATCATTTGAGCCAATCCAATCCCAATCTGGCCGGTTTGGTTCTTACCTTGTTTTCAACACTGACATTAAAGTAGGAGAGGCTGTGAAGCAGGCGTATATCCTTGGTACATCTGACAAAACAAAAGATGTGGCCTTGAATTTGAGGTATGATATTCAAAAAGCCTTTCAATGTGCCAAACCGCTGAAATGGCCACCAACAGCTCGATATCTGGAGGGAGTAAATCCTAACATCCCTGAGGAATTAATGAAGTTCCTGTACTTCCTCATAGCTGGCAAACAAACGCAGGAAGATGGCACCAAAGTCAATCGACTGACACAATCGATTGGACAAGACCTTTGCTGTGCTGTCACAAATGGCCAGTGGAAATTGCCAAAACACATACTTCTGTGTATCACTGCGACATTTGTTCAGAAGTCCAGAACTTACCAACCTCATAAACAAGTTTGGGCATTCAGAAAACTACAGCTTCTCTCTAGAGCTTGAAAGTGCATTGGCCAAGGTTCTTCAGGAATCATCAAAGATCCTCCCTCTTCGCACATGAAAAACCCCTCTCTTCCAGCCGTATTCCATTCAGATTTTGATAACTTCGATCAAAATACCGCATCAGGATCAGCGCATACCAGTCATGGAATCATGCTGCAAGAAGTAGGACCACTGATAGAGACACTTGAAGTGGAAGATGTGGGGGATATTGAAACAGGGGACATGGATACCACTTTAATCACAGAGCGAAGTAAGAGCAGGTCTGTCAAATTAGAATACTCACAAAGTCTGTCTGAATGCTCACACAAAAGCAGAGCCTATCTTACACAGTTAAAACTTGGACCTGTGCTGAGGGTGAAATCTCAAGCCATACTGCTCATACCAAAGATATGTTATGGGTCCTGGTACGTCTGCACAGCTCAAAGACAGAACAACAGTTGCCTGGATGGGCTGGTTTCATTTCTGTCACTGGTGAGAAACCAAAGAAGAAAACCACAATAGACTACTATCCAGTAATAAACTGTCCCATAACAGAGTATAGGGCAGTTAAAGAATGCCTCAAGATGTCAGAGGAAGCAACAAAAGAAGTAGGCCAGAGATATACCATCACCACTTTCGATCTTGGGGTGTGCATGAAAGCCTATCCACTCATATGGAAATACCCCGAAGTCTACAAAGACCACATCATAATGGTAGGATCATTCCATGTGGTGTATGTATTTTTCAAGATGATTGGGAAGAAGATGGCGAGTAGCGGGCTCTCAGATGTTCTCATAGAAGGAGGGCTTACAACATCAGGGTCCGGTCCTGGAGCCGCAGCATCTACGTTGTAGGACCACCCCCCAACCCCAAGAGTTGGGGGCCAAACAGCGACAACCAGCCCTGGCCACTGGCTCTATGCAGGTGGCACCGATCCCCAAGAGGAGCTACGTCTGCCTAATGTTAGATTATATGAAATATTCATTAAACAAGATGCTGAAGGATGGAAGTAATGCAGTAATCATGGATGATTTTAATTGCAAAGAGATACGTTGGAAAGAGATGAAAGTGAAAGGAGGAGAGGATCAATGGGGAAATTTACCTAGTTGCATTATACAGGAAGCTATGCTTGTAGTGACCCGTCTTTGTATCTTTCAGCATCAAGTTTGTTCTTAAATTCTTGAATAGTATTTGCACACACTGTTGCCTTATCTAATTTATTCCAGGTATCCACCACTCTGTGTGGGAAGCTATTCTTTTTCAGATCTCTTCTATAATTATCCTTTTTGAGTTTCTTTTCATGTCCTTTTGTTTTTCTCTTGTCCCATTTTAATAAATCATCTCTATCTAGGACTTCCATTCCTTTCATGATTCTATAAATAGTCAGTAGATCTCCTCTTTCTCTTCTTTGTTCCAGAGTTGGTAGTTCCAATTTGGACAATCTTTGTTCGTATGTCAATTTGGAGAGTGTTGGTGCCATCTTTGTCATTGCTCTTTGTATTCTTTCTAATTTCTTTATATTCTTTTTAGTACTGGGTGTCCATAGTGTTGCAGCATACTCCAATTTTGGTCTTATCAGTGTAACTAATATTTTCTTGACTATTTCCTCATCCAAATAGTCAAAAAGCCACTTTCGTTGACCTTAGTAAATTGAAGGTTTCTCTGCCTATTTTATTGATATGTTTGTTTGGTGACATGTCTTTGCTGATAATTACTCTGAGGTTCCTTTCTGAGCTCACTTTTTTTTTACTTCTTCACCAATTCTATAATTTCTCGATATTCTATTTTTACTTTTTTCCAAACTCCATTATACTACATTTCTTGATGTTAAAAGTTCACTTCCCACTTTTGACTCCATTTCCAGATTTTATCTAGGTCTATTTGTAGTGATTCACAATTTTCCTCTGTACTTTCTTAAGTTTACAGGACATGACTATGGAACATACAATGACACAATGGGTAAAGGAAAACACTAGATTTAGAAATAATGAAGAACCATCAAGACTAGATTTATTATTTACATCAGAACCTGAAATAGTAAACAAAATTAAATACAAGACACCAATTTTGAAGAGTGACCACATATTACTTGAGTTAGAATTAGAGGAGGAAATATAAAGAGAAATGAGAAACACAGAAAAGGAAGACTGATGTATGGTAAAACTGACTTCGAGAAACATAAGAATTTTTTTCTTAAAGCTGGGAAAAATTCTTCAAAGAAACACAAATGGAAGAAAAATGGATGATTCTGATGAAGATCTATAAAGGAGTGGATAAATATGTACCAAAGCAAAAACAAGAAAAGATGTACATTAAGTGCTGGCTTAATTGAAGAGAGAGGGAGGGAGAGAAGGGATGGCTATACTAGTAAGTGAAGAAATAGGTTAACATGTAGTGGAGTGGAAGGTTTCTTCAAGGTTAATGTGGATGAAGGTGAAACTGGGAAAGGAGATGTGGGTTTTTGTAAGTGCATATGGGCCTGGTAGTGAGAAGAGTGTAGAAGAAAGGGAGGCTTTTTGGATTTAGATGAATGCATAGAGGGATTATGAAGAAATGTCAATATAGTGGTTTTGGGAGACCTTAATGCAAGGGTAGGAAATGAACCAATAGATGGAGTGGTTGGGAAATGTGGAGTTCCAGAAAAGAATAGTGGTGATGTGTTTAGAGAGTTGGTGATAGCAAATACAGTGTTTAGAAAGAAGTCAAGCATAAGTACACATGGGAGAGGTGGATGGAAGGGTAGTAGATAGAGCATTAATGGACTATGTAGTGGTAGATCGGTGTATAATAGGAAGAGCTAAGGAAGTACATATTCTAAGGGGAGAGAGTGGGGGAATATCAAATAATTTTTTGGTGGAAGGTAAGTTGAGAGTGGAGGATAGATGGAGAAAGAGGAAAAGGACAAAAGGTAGGGAGGTGATTAGAGTGAACTGCTTAAATGAGAAAGAAAAGGAGAAGGGGTACAAGAAGCTGAGAGAGGAGTGGGAGGGAGTGAAGGATAGAGTAGAACTAGGAGTGGAGGAGGAATGGGGAGTCATAAGGTGGAGGGAGTCATAAGGTGTGCAGAGATGGTGTGTGGAACAAGGAGGATGGGAGGAAATAGAAGGAAGGGTAGTGAGTGGTGGGATGAGGAAACAAAGAAGGTTGTAGAAGAGAAGAAGCGACCTTTCATAGATTGGTTACAAAATAGGATGAGGGAATCATATGAGAGGTACAAAGAAAAGAGAAGAGAAGTAAAGCATAAGATAAAGGAGGCAAAGAGGAGAGCAGATGTGAAATGGGGTAAGAGTTTGACAGGAAATTTTGAAGGTAATAAAAAGATATTTTGGAAAGAAATTAAAAGAGGAAGAGGAGGCAAATTAAGTAGAGAAGAAAAGGTAAAAGGTGCAGATGGAGAGATGATAATGGAAGAGAAGGTAGTAAGAGGAAAGTGGGAAGAATATTTTAGGGAGTTGCTAAATGTGAAGGAGGATAGGGAGGGAAAGATAGTTGCATTGGGAAATGCTAAGAAAATGACCGTGATGAGTGAGGAAAATGGAGGAGAAATAAGGAAGGATGAAGTGAAGGCAGCTGTGAAGATGGTGAGATCAGGTAAGGTACGTGGTCTGGATGGATGTCATGCAGAATGTCTGAAGGAGGTATGGTGATGATGGACTGGCTGGTGAGGTTATTTAATGTTTGCTGGAGAGAGGGTAGAGTGCTGGAGGAGTGCCTGTATAGTTCCACTTTACAAGGAAAAGTGGAGTGTGAGTATAGTACTTTCAGAGGGATCAGCTTGTTGAATGTAGTTGGGAAGGCTTATTGGAGGATCTTGATTGAGAGGATTAGGAGAGGAACAGAAGGAGTAATTGGTGAGGAAAAGTGTGGGTTTAGGACAGGTAGAGGTTGTGCAGATCAGATTTTTGTTGTAAGACAGATATGTGAGAAAGCTGTAGGAAAAGGTAAGGATGTTCTTTGGGCTTTTATGGATCTGGAAAAGGCTTATGACAAGGTAGACAGGAAGGCACTGTGGGAGGTATTGCAGATATACGGGGTAGGAGGAAAACTTTTGGGAGCTGTCAAGAGTTTTTACGAGAGTAGTAGAGCATGTGTCAGGGATTAGAAATGGAGAGAGTGAGTGGTTTGAGGTAAAGATGGGACTTCGTCAGGGATGTGTTATGTCACCCTGGCTGTTCAATTTATACAAGGATGGGGTGGTGCGAGATGTAAATGCAAAGGTAGTTACAGGGGCTGGAGATGGTTAAAGAAAATGGAGAAAAGTGGGAGGTAAGCCAACTGTTATATGCGGATGACACTGCACTTGTGGCAGGATCAGAGGAGGTTAGTAACAGAGTTTGGGAAAGTGTGTGAAAGAAGGAAGTTGAAGATAAATGCGGGTAAAAGTAAGGTGATAAGATGTACAAGGGGTGAAAGTGGAAGTAGACTGGAAGTATTAAGGGAGAGAGACTGGAGGAAGTGGATAGTTTTAGATACTTGGGTGCAAATGTGGCAGGAAAAGGAGGAATGGAGGTGGAGGTAGAATGTAGATTGAGAGAAGCGAGTAAATGTCTTGGTGGATTAAAAAGTGTAATTAGAAATAGGCATTTGGGAATGGATGCTAAGAGGAGACTGTATGAAGGAGTGATTGTACTGACAGCACTGTACAGTATGGGGCAGAAACATGGGACATAAGAGAGGAAGAGGGGAGTTTAAATGTGTTTGAAATGAGGTGCCTGAGAAGTACGATAGGGGTTACTAGGCTGGATATAGTGAGAAATGAGGTGGTGAGGAGAAGAATGGGGGTGGAAAGGGAGCTGGGAGATAGGGTGGATGAAAGAGTATTGTGATGGTTTGGACACATGGAAAGAATGAGTGAAGAAAGACAGTAAAAGAGGTGTGGAAGGCAGAGGTGGAAAGAGTGAAAATGAGGGGGCAACCTAGGATGAGATGGATTGGATAAAAGGGGCTTTGGGAAAGAGAGGAATGTCTGTTGAGGAAGGCCGGGAGAGGACAGAAGATGGGTGAATGGAGAATGGTTGTATATGGATGATGCTGTAATGCATGAGGTGGAATGGGTGGGGGATGAGGTAGTATGTGTGAGAAAAATTTGATGCAGCCTGAAGGGATTTCTCCCTGTCTTCTCCTTTTCTGCATGAGGGGACAGAGAAGTGGCCTTGCTGTGGATGTGCTGTGTCTTGCGGCATTGCTTCTGACCCAGGGCAGTGGACAAGATGCAGGGATGGTGCCAAGATAAGAGGGAGGGAAGAGGGTGGAGGGGTGGGAGTGGTTTTTATCTCTTTGTTTTTTGCTACCTCCCTTATTATAAGGGAAAAAAAGCCTTTGGTATATGTTGGTATATGTATGTTAATAGAAGGTGCAGCAAAGCGAAAGATAGAGGAGACAAAGCTTGGAAGAGATGGAGAAAATACAGGAAAAAAAGTGGCAATTATATGTTAATCAAAGGAATGAATATGTAAAAATATGCAGGGAAGAAAAATGTAACTATGAGAAAGACATAATAGAAAAATGTAAGGATCAACCAAAGCTATTCTATAGATATGTAAATGGGAAACTAAAAAACAAACAGGAAATAGTGAAACTACACCAAGGGAACACAGAATACACAGAAGATACCAAAATGACTGAAGTTATGTGCAAACACTTCAAGTTGGTTTTCCCTAGAGAAAAAATATATAGCATTGGTTTGAAGGGAGAGAAGTGAAATTCCCCCCACCCATAAAGGAAATAATAGGGACACGGAAAGAAATAATCAATCAAATAATGAAACTTGATATCAGGAAATCACATGGCCTCGATGAAATAGCAAATTGTATATTAAAAAAATGTAAAAAACTAGCAGACAAAATATACAACATAATAAGTTGCTCATTCAAAGAAGAAAAAATGCCAGAAGACTGGGAAAATTCTGATATCGTACCAATTTATAAAGGAAGAAATAAGAAAGACCCAACAAATTACAGACTGGTTTCCCTTACAAGCATACATACATACATATACCAAGGTTTTTCCCCCTTACACGGGAGGTAGCCAAAAAGGAAAAGGCATAAAATCATTCCCACCCATTCCATCCCTGAATACACTTCACACCCCTCCACCCTCCCTCTCATCTTAGCACCTCATGGATGATGGGTCATCCCTGCACCTTGTCCACTGCCCTGAGTCAGAAGCAGTGTCGCAAGACACAGCACATCCACAGCAAGGCCGCTTAATTAAATCGGCGACCCCTCCACTCTGTCCCCTCATGCATAAAAGAGAAGACGGAGAGAAATCCCTTCGGGCTGCGTCAAAATTTGCTCACACATACTACCTTACCCCCATTCCCCCGCCCATTCCACCTCATGCATCACAACATCATCCATATACAACCATTCTCCATTCACCCCTGTCTTCTGTCCTCTCCC
This sequence comes from Oratosquilla oratoria, assembly GCF_046742065.1. Lineage (NCBI taxonomy): Eukaryota > Metazoa > Arthropoda > Malacostraca > Stomatopoda > Squillidae > Oratosquilla > Oratosquilla oratoria. The sequence goes on from NC_134819.1 coordinate 17,147,523, forward strand.
GTCCTTCCTCAACAGACATTCCCCTCTTCCCCAAAGTCCCCTTCACCCCATCCATCCACCTCATCCTAGGATGTCCCTTCATGTTCACTCCCTCCACATCTGCCTTCCATACCTCTTTTACTAGTGTTTCTTCACTCATTCTTTCCATGTGTCCAAACCATCTTTGTGTCCAAACTCTTTCATCAACCCTATCTCCCGACCCCCTTTCCACCCCTGTTCTCCTCCTCACCTCCTCATTTCTCACTCTATCCAGCCTAGTAACCCCCATCATACTTCTCAGACACCTCATCTCAAACACATTCAAACTCCTTCTCTCTTCCTCTCTTATGTTCCATGTTTCTGCCCCATACAGAGCTGTTGGCACGATCACTTCTTCTTATGGTCTCCTCTTAGAATTCATTCCCAAATGTCTATTCCTCACTACACTCTTCAATCCACCAAGGCATTTACTCACTTCTCTCAATCTGCATTCTACCTCCACCTTCACTCCACCTTTTCCTGCCACATTTGCACCCAAGTATCTAAAACTATTCACTTCCTCCAGTCGCTCTCCCTTAATGCTCACTTTCAGACTACTGCCACTTTCACCCCTTGTACATCTCATCACCTTACTTTTACCCACATTTATCTTCAGCTTTCTTCTATCACACATTCTCCCAAACTCTGTCACCAACTTCCTCAATCCCTCCTCCGATCCTGCCAAAAGCGAAGTGTCGTCCGCAAACAACAGCTGGCTTACCTCCCACTTTTCTCCATTTTCTTTAACCATCTCCAATCCCTGACCCACTACCCTTGCATTTACCTCTCGCACCACCCCATCCATGTATAAGTTGAACAGCCAGGACGACATAACGCATCCTTGACGAAGTCCCACTTTTACCTCGGACCACTCACTCTCTCCATTTCCAATCCTGACACAAGCTCTCATAAAAACTCTTGACAGCTCTTAGAAGCTCTCCTATCCCGCACATCCGCAAAACCTATCACAGCGCCTCTCTGTCTACCCTGTCGTAAGCCTTTTCCAGGTCCATAAAGGCCCAAAAAACATCCTTCCCCTTTCCTATAGCTTTCTCACATATCTGTCTTAACACAAAAATCTGATCTACACAACCTCTACCCATCCTAAATCCACACTGTTCCTCACCAATTACTCCTTCTGTTCCTCTCCTAATCCTCTCAATCAAGATCCTCCCATAAGCCTTCCCAACTACACCTTGTAAAGTGGAACCATACAGGCACTCCTCCAGTCCTCCGGCACTCTACCCTCTCTCCAGCAAACATTAAATAACCTCACCAGCCAGTCCACAATCACTGTACCTCCTTTTTTTAGACATTCTACATGGCATCCATCCAGACCAGGTGCCTTACCTTCTTTCATCATCTTAACAACTGACTTCACTTCATCCTTCCTTATTTCTCCTCCATTCTCCTCACTCATCACAGTCATTTTCTTAGCATTTCCCACTGCAGCTATCTTTCCCTCCCTATCCTCCTTCACATTTAGCAACTCCCTAAAATATTCTGCCCATCTTCCCCTTACTGCCTTCTCTTCCATTATCATCTCTCCATCTGCACCTTTTACCTTTTCTTCTCTACTTGATTCGCCTCCTCTTCCTCTCTTCCTCTTTCCAAAACATCTTTTTATTATTTTCAAAAAATTCTGTCATACTCTTACTCCATTTCACATCTGCTCTCCTCTTTGCCTCCTTTACCTTTTGCTTTACTTCTCTTTTCTTTTCTTTGTACCTCTCATATGACTCCCTCGTCCTATTTTGTAACCAATCTGTGAAAGCTCACTTCTTCTCTTCTACAACCTTCTTTGTTTCCTCATCCCACCATTCACTACCCTTTCTTCTATTTCCTGTCCTTGTTCCACACACCATCTTTGCACACTTTGTGACTCCCTCCTTGAACCATCCCCATTCCTCCTCCACACCTAGCTCTACTCCATCCTTCACTCCCTCCCACTCCTCCTTCAGCTTCTTGTATTTCTTCTCCTTTTCATTTAAAAAGTTCACTTTAAGCACCTCCCTACCTTTTGTCCCTTTCCTCTTCCTCCATCTATCCTCCATCTATCCTCCACTCTCAACTTACCTTCCACCAAAAAATGATCTGATATTCCCCCACCCTCACCCCTTAGCACATGTACATCCTTAACTCTTCCTATCATAATCCTATTTACCACTACATAGTCCATTAATGCTATATCTACCACCCTTCACTCCACCACCCTCTCCCATGTGTACTTATGCTTGACTTCTGAAACACTGTATTTGCTATCATCAACTCCCACTCTAGACACATTTCTACCATCAACTCTCCACTACGATTCTTTCCTGGAAATCCACATTTCCCAACCACTCCATCAATTGGATCATTTCCTACCCTAGCATTAAGGTCTCCCAGTACTATTACATTGATATTTCTCCCTAAATCCTCTATGCACTCATTTAGATCTATCCAAAAAGCCTCACTTTCCTCTACGCTCTTCTCAGTGCCAGGCCCATATGGACTTACAAAAACCAACATCTCCTTTCCCAGTTTCACCTTCATCCACTTTATCTTTGAGGAAACCTCCTTCCACTCCACTACATGTTTACCTATCTCTTCACCTATCTCCACCCCTTCCCTCCCTCGCCCTCTCTTCACTCCTGATAACCTCCCACTTACACTCCCAAACTTACACTCGCCTTTCCCTTTCAGCTTAGTTTCACTCAAAGCCAACACATCCATCTTTCTTCTCACAAACATACTACCTATCTCTTTCCTTTTACTCTCATCTGTACCACATCCACGCATATTAAAAGACCCAAACCTTAGAGTGCTGGTCGGAAAACTCCCAGACCCTCTTATGCCTTTGCTTTTTCTTTTAGGAATGTCCCCTGTGGGGCTACAAGGAGAAGGATGCCTAGTCCCAATCCCCATCCCTTTCTTCTCGCCTCTTACGATCCAAGTGGAAGTACTTGGTGGCAGTATTCTTTTCCCTCACCACAGGGAAGGTAGGCGAAAAGGGAAATGAATATTCAGAGAAATTGTACAGGACAGTAACAAGGGGTTGGGGGACAGCATAACAGAGGGACAAGCACTAGCTAAAATCTGTGAAAAATATATAAAAAGTAGATGGATAAAACATCTGGAGGATAACAATATACTGAATCTAAGACAATTCAGATTTATATAGGGCAGGTCCATGCAGAGTGGGGGTGATGGGGGTGCCCGAGCACCTGCCCCTTTCCCCTGTGCCCCAAAAGTACCCTTCACAACAATATATAAAAATGAATGACAAATTATTTCTCGCAGGCTTTTTCCATTTTCTTACAATTCAGAAATTATAATGTGGAAAATGGTGTTGCACCCTACCGGATAGTTGCCAAATACGAATAATACAAAAGAGTGAAGTGCCCAATTTCCAGCCCAAAGCACCTACCCCTTGCAATGTCTGTGCACATTACTGAGACAGGGAAGATCATGCACATATTTGATCTGCTTTTACTCAAGACTACTAGATATAACACAAGAAAGGGTCGGATGGGCCGATTGCACTTTCCTAGATCTACAAAAAGATTTTGAAAAATCACTTGCAAAAAACTATTAAGAAAATGGAAACCATAGAAGGGATACAAGGGAAACTATTGAAATGGAGGACTTTTTGCATGGAAGAAAAATGAGAGTAGTGCTCAGATATAAGACTTCTACTTGGGAAGAGGTAATTAGAGGATCAATGCTAGCTCCAATAATGTTTGCCATTTATATAAATGACATGGACAAGGGTGTGGAATGATACATGAGCTTCTTTGCAGATGATGCAAAATTGTTAAACGTACTTGTTATACGTACTAAACTTGTTATACGTACTAAACACATTAAAGTTATCCTTATTAGTACATTCTAAACTTGTCATTACAAGTATATCCTAAACTTTTCTTTGTTAGTAAATATTACAGATAACATTAATAGTACCTTCTAAATCTGGCACTATCAGTATATTCCAAACTTTTCATTATTAGCATATTCTAAATTGTCATTATTAGTAACTTCTAATTTTTTTTTATTATAAGTATTTTCTAAACTTGTCATTATTAGTGCATTATAAATGTGTCCCACTAATGTTGGGATTATTCTAAACTTGTCATTATTAATACATTCTAAACATGTCATTATTAGTATACATGCATTTTTAGTATATTCTAAATTTATCATTATAAGTACACATTAAAGTAGCCATTAATAGTTTGTCATTGTTAATATATGCGTACCTTATCATTATAAGTATACATTAAAGATACCATTAATAGTACCTTCTAAACTTATTATTTTTAGTAGTCTAAAATTTTCATTTTACGACACTCAATTACTGTTAGTTGTATCTTTTAAACTTGTCTTTATTACTATATTTTAAACTAGTCATTATTACTACACATTAAAGATATCATTAATAGAACATTCTAAACATGTCATCTCTAACATATTCTAAACTTGTCATTATTAGTACACATTAAACTTATCATTAGTACCTTTTAAACTTTTTATTAGTATATTCTAAACTTCCATTAAAGTTATTATTAATGGTACATTCTAAACTTCTCATTATTAAGATATTCCCATTAATAGTACCTTCTAAATTTTCATTATAACTTGTCATTATAAGTACACATTTAAGTTATCATAAATAGGACCTAAATTTGCCATTATTAGTATATTATAACTTGCTATTATTGTTAAACATTAAAGTTACCATTAATAGTACCATCAAAACTTGATATTATTACTATATATAACTCTTATATTCTAATCTTGTTATTATCAGTATATTCTAAACTTGTCATACTTAAATTATTCTTAACTTTAATTTGTACTAATGATATATTATCATGAATAGGACCTTCTAAAATTGTCATTATTACTATATTCTAAACATTTAATACACAGTGCACATTAAAGTTATCATTAGTAGTGCCTTCCAAAGTTGTATATATTAAACTAGTCATTATACGTACATTCTAAACTTATCGTTGTTAATATAATCTAAACTTTTCATAATTAGTATATTCTAAAATTGTCTTAGTACACATTAATGTTATCATTGATAGGATCTTCGAAATTTGTCATTAATATATGCGAAACTTCTAAACTAATCATTATTAGTATATTCTATACTTTAATTATTAATACATAGTAAATTTATCATTATTATTATATTATAACTTGATAATATTACACATTAAAATTATCATAAATAGTATCTTCATTATAAGTACACATTAAGGTTGCCTTCTAAACTTATCTATATTTTTCATTGTTAATACATGTTGAATTTTCATTTTAGTATATTACAACTTGATATTATTACACATTAAAATGATCATAAATAGTGCCTTCAAACCTTGATATTATTACTATATTGTAAACATGTCATTAGTATACTCTACTTTGTATAGTGTCATTAGTATATATTAGTCATTAGTATACTCTAATCTTGTCATTATTAGTATATTCTAAACTTGTCATTAGATTATTCTCAATTTGTCATTATTAGTACAAATTAAAGTTATCACGAATAGTACTTTCTGAACTTGTCATTATTACTATATTCTAAACTTTTCATACACAATACACATTAAAGTTATCATTAGTATTACCTTCCAAAGTTGTATATATTAAACTAGTCATTAACTTATCGTTGTTAATATAATCTAAACTATTCATAATTAGTACATTATAAAATTGTCTTTTAGTGCACATTAAAGTTATCATTAATACGATCTTCTAAATTTGCCATTGTTAGTGTATGCGAAACTTGTCATTATATACATGTCGTTATTAGTATATTCTAAACTTGTCATTATAGGGATAAAATATACTAATAATGATGAATTTAGAAAACTTATAATTATTAGTATATTCTATACCTTTCATTATTAATACATAGTAAATTTGTCATTATTAGTATATTATAACTTCATATTTACACATTAAAATTATCATAAATATTATCTTCATTATAGGTACACATTAAGGTTGCCTTCTAAACTTATCATTACTAGTATAATCTATACTTTGTTGTATATTCTAAAGTAACATGACTTTAACAGGGGTGATGCAAAGTCATCATAGTAATTAAAAGATCCGGGCAGGACTCATAGAAATGAATTTAAACAGGAAATATTTAGATTTTAGGAACAGTGAGATAAGTTTAGAATATGTGGGCCGCAGTGAGTGGTCTTTCCTAATCTCGGGGACTTGTAGCGTTTTGAGTTTGAGAAGTTTAGATGGTACTATTAATGATAATTTGAATGTATATTGATAATGAAAGTTTAGAATATACAAATGAGAATTTCAGGAGGTACTGTTAATGATTACTTGAATGTGTACTAATAATGGCAATTTCAGAATATACTAATAACGACAAGTTTAGAATATACTATTAATGACAATTTCAGAAGGTTCTATTATTATTTTTACTACATATTAAAGTTATCATTAACAGTGCCTTCTAAACTTTTTATTATTAGTATATTCTAAAATTGTCATTGTTACTTAGATATTATTTTTAGTACCTTCTCAACTTGTCATTATTAATATAATCTAAACTTGTCATTATTAGTACATAGAGTTATGAATAGTGCCTTTTAAACTCGTTATTATTAGTATATTTTAATTTGTCATTATTAGTACATATTAAAGTTATTAATATTCCAGTCGAGACTAGTTATTATTCGTATATTCTTAACTTGTCATTCCTAGTATCTTCTAAACTTTTCATTAATAGTATATTCTAAAGTGGCCATTATTTGCACACATTAAAGTTATCTTTAACAGAAATTTCTAAACTTGTCATTATTAGTAAATTCTAAACTTGTCATTATAAGTACACATTAAAGTTGCCATTAGTACCTGCTAAACTTGTCATTGTTTATATATGCGTACTTTGTCATTATAATTACACATTAAAGATACCATTAATAGGACCTTCTAAAGTTACCATTAGTAGTATATTCTAAAATTTTCATTAACAGTAAACTCTAAACTTGTCATTATAAGTATATTCCAAAGTTACCATTATTATTACACATTATAGTTATCATTAATAGTACCTTCTGAACTCATTATTTGCATATTATAAAATTTTCATTATTAGTACACATTATATTTATCATTAATAGTACCTTCTAAACTTTGACAATTCTAGAAGGTTCTATTATTATTATTTTTACTACATATTAAAGTTATCATTAACAGTGCCTTCTAAATTTTTTATTATTAGTATATTCTAAAATTGTCATTGTTACTTAGATGTTATTATTTGTACCTTTTCAACTTGTCATTATTGATATAATCTAAACTTGTCATTATTAGTACACATTAGAGTTATGAATAGTGCCTTTTAAACTCGTTATTATTAATATTACACTCGAGACTAGTCATTATTCGTATATTCTTAACTTGGCATTCCTAGTATCTTCTAAACTTTTCATTAAAGTGGCCATTATTTGCACACATTAAAGTTATCTTTAACAGAAATTTCTAAACTTGTCATTATTAGTAAATTCTAAACTTGTCATTATAAGTACACATTAAAGTTGCCATTAGTACCTGCTAAACTTGTCATTGTTTATATATGCGTACTTTGTCATTATAATTACACATTAAAGATACCATTAATAGGACCTTCTAAACTTACCATTAGTAGTACATTCTAAAATTTTCATTAATAGTAAACTCTAAACTTGTCATTATAAGTATATTATAAAGTTACCATTATTAGTACACATTATAGTTATCATTAATAGTACCTTCTGAACTCATTATTTGCATATTCTAAAATTTTCATTATCAGTACACATTATATTTATCATTAATAGTACCTTCTAAACTTATCATAATTAGTAGATTCTAAAATTGTCATTATTAGTACACATTAAGGTTATAAGAAATAATATCTTCTAAACTTGCCATTGTTAGTATATTCTAAACTTGTCATTATTAGTATATTTTAAACGTCATTATTATTATAGTTAGTATTTCCTAAACTTGTAATTATTTTATTCTAAGTTATTATTAATAGTACCTTCTAATTTTGTCATTATTACGATATTCTAAAATTGTCATTATTAGAATATTCTAAGCTTTTTATTTAATATGTTCTAAACTTGTGATTATTGGAGAACATAAAATTTTTCATTAATAGTACCTTATTAACTTGTCATTATTAGTATATTCAAACCTTGTCATTATTTGTACATATTAATGATATCATTATATGTATATTCTAAACTTGTCATTATAGGAACACATTAAAATTATAATTAATACTACCTGCCAAACATTAATTATCTTTAACACTACCTTCCATAGAATACCAAGAAAGATATGTTTAGTATTTACTAATAATGATGTTTCGAATTTACGAATAGTGACAACTTTAGAAAGTAGTATTAATGATAACTAATGTGTACTAATAATGAGGGTTTAGAACACACGATTGACAAGCTTTAATGGATACTAATAATGACAAGTGTAGAATATCCCAATAATGACAAATTTAGAATATGCTGATAATGTCAAGATTAGAATACACTAATAGTATAAAATTTAGAAGATATTATTAATAATAAATTTAGTATAACGAGCTTAGAATATACTAAGAATGACAAGTTTAGAATAATGACATGTTTAGAGTATACTAATGATATGCTTAGATGATATTTAAGATAACTAGAATATATTAATAATAGAATATATTAATAATGACAAATTACTAAAATGACAACTTTAGAAGGTTCTATATATGATGACTATAATTTGTACTAATAATGATAAGTTTACAAATTACTAAAATGACAACTTTAGAAGGTTCTATATATGATAACTATAAATTGTACTAATAATGACAAGTTTAGAACATATTAATAAAGTCAAATTTAGAATGTACTATAAATGAAAACTTTAATGTCTTCTAATAATTAATGTTTGGAATATATTAATAATGACAAGTTTAAAGGCACTATTAGTGATAACTTTAATATGTACAAGTTTACAATATTGTAATAATGACAAATTGAGAAGGTTATATTAATGAGAACGTTAATGTGTTATGACACGTGTAATGACATGTGTTAATGTGTAATGACACGTTTAAATTATATTAATAATGCAAAGTTTAGTAAATACAAATAATAGCAAAATTAGAAGTTGCTATTAATGATAACTATAATACGTACTAATAATGCTTAGTTTTGAAAAAAAAACTAAGTCATATTTAGAAGCCACTAGTAAGAGTAACTAACAAGAGTAACTAACAAGTTTAGAATATACTAATAATGACAAGTTTTAAATAATTATAAACTTTGGAATATATTAGTATTGCCAAGTTTAGAATATACTAATAATGATAAGCTTACAAGATCCTAATAATGATAACTTTAATATGTATTAATAATGACAAGTTTAGAATACTAAAGAAGATGTGTTTAGTATTTACTAATACTGATATGTTGCGAATATAAGAACAATGGCACCTTTAGAAAGAATTATTAGAAAATAAGATTAGTATGTACTATTAATGATAGATTTAATGTGTACTAATAATGTCAAACTTGGAATATAGTAATAATGAAAAGATTAGAAGATACTATTAATGATAAGTTTACTAAAAATGACAAGTTTTGAATATACTAACAACGACATCTTTAGAATACACTAGTTAAAACTATAATAATAATGACAAATTTAACTTTAACATACTAATATTGCCAAGTTTAGAATATACTAATAATAATATGAACTATTAATGACAAGTTTAGAACATAATAATAATGACAAGTTTAGAATATTCCAATGTAAACATGTTTAGAATATACGTATAATGAAAAATTTGGAAAGTACTATTAATGATAACTTTAATGTGTACTAATAATGAAAAGTATAGAACATTCTAATGATGACAAGTTTAAAAGGTACTATTAATGATGGGTCCTAATAATGACAAGTTTAGAATATTCCGATAATGACAAGTTTAGAAGATACTATTAATGATAACTAATAATGAAGATGGGTGCTAATAATGACAAGTTTAGAATATTCCGATAATGACAGGTGTAGAAGATACTATTAATGATAACTAATAATGACGAGTTTAGAATATACTAATAATTACAAATTTAAAGGGTACTGTTAATAAGTTTCGAAGGTACTAATGATAAATTTAGAACATACTAATAATGTCAAGTTTAGAATGTTTAGAATATACTAGTTTAAACGATGATAATAATGAAAAGGTTTAATGACAACTTTAACATATATTGCCAAGTTTGGATTATACTAATAATGATAAGTTTAGAACGTCCAATTAATGATAAATTGAATATGAAGTATTAATGACAAGTTTAGAACATACTAATGATGACAAGTTTAGAATATACCAATGAAGACATGTTTAGAATATACATGTTTAGAATATACTGAAGTTTAGAAAGTACTATTAATGATAACTTCAATGTGTACTAATAATGAAAAGTATAAAACATTCTAATGATGACAAGTTTAAAAGGTGCTATTAATGATATCATTGATGTGTACTTATAATGACAAGTTTAGAACATTTTGATAATAGGTTTAGAAGATGCTATCTAAAATAACTAATAATGACGAGTTTAGAATATACTAATAATTACAAGTTTAGAATATTCTAATAGTGACAGGTTTAGAAGATACTAATGATGACAAGTTTAGCAGGTAATATATATGATAACTTCAATGTTTGCTAATAATAGCACATTTACAATGTACTAATAATAAGAAGTGTGCGATTAATGATAAATTTTATTTGCACAAATAAGGACAAATTTAGAATGAGGTAATAATTGGTACTTTTAATAACTTTATTGTGTTGTAATAATAACAATATATAATAGTAATGGTAACTTTAATGTATATTGATACTGACAAGATTAGAAGATTCTCTTAGCAATATCTTTAACATGTATCATTAAAGAAAGTTTAGAATATACTAAGAATGACAAGTTTAATGTGTCATAATATCATATTTAAAGGTACAATTAATTGAAACTTTAATGTGTACTAATATTGAAAAATTTAGAGTTTTTGAGTAATGGCTAACAATAACAGGTTTAGAATACACTAATAATGATTACTAATTAATGTCTGAATTATACTGATAATGACAAGTTGAAAGGGAATCATCAATGATAACTATAATATGTTCTATTAATGACAAGTTTAGAATATACGATTAATGACACTTTTTAGGTACTACTAATAAAAACTTTAATGTGTACTAATAATGACAAATTACGGTATTAATGTTTAGAATATTCTAATAATGACAGTTTTAGAAGATAGTAATGATGAGAAGTTTAGAAGGTAATATTTATGATAACTTCAATGTTTGCGATTAATGATAAATTTTATTTGCACAAATAATGACAAATTTAGAATGTTAATAATCGGTACTTTTAATAACTTTATTGTGTTGTAATAATGTCAAGATATAATAGTAATAATAACTTTAATGTATATTGATACTGACAAGATTAGAAGATTCTCTTAGCAATATCTTTAATGTGTACTAATAATGACACGCAATAATAAAAAAAATAGAAGTTAATGAAAACTTTAATGTGTACTAATAATGAAAGTTTGTAATATACTAATTAAGACAAGTTATAGAATATACAAATAATAACAAGTTGAGAAGTTACTATAATTAGTAACTATAATGTTTACTTATAATGACAAGTTTAGAATTTAGAATATACTAATAATGACAAATTTAGAAGGTACTATTAATGACAACGTTAATATGTACTAATAATGACAACAATATACAAACAAGGTAGTAATAATGAAAAAAAAAATAGAATATACTAATAATTACAAGTTTAGAATATAACAATAAAAACGAGATTCGAAGGTATTTTTAAATATAACATTAATGTGCACTAATAATAATAATTTTAGATTATACTAATAATGAAGAGTGTGAAAATACAATTAATAATATCTTTATTGTGTAGTAATAATGACGGGTTGAAAATGAATTACTAATGATAACTTTAATGTGTACAAATAAAAACAAGTTTACTAATTATACCAAGTTTAGAATATAATGATAATGATAAGTTTAGAAGGTAATATCAATGATAACTTCAATAACAAATTCAAAATATGACAAGTTTAGAGGGTACCATTAATGATAACTTTAATGTATATCAATAATGAAAAGTTTAGAATATACAAATGATGAGAACTTCGAAAGGACCTATTCATCATAACTTTAATGTGTACTAATAATTTAGTATATACTTGTGTACTTGTATTGAAAAGATTAGATGGTAGATGGGACCTTCAATGTGTACTAATAATGATATGTTTAGAATGTACCAATGATAACAAGTTTAAATTATCGTAGTAAGGACAAGTTTAGAATGTAATATTAATGGTAACTTTAATGTGTTATAATAATGACAAGTTTAGAAAATACCAACAATGATACGTTTAGAATATATTAATAATGACAAGTTTTAAGATGTTTTTAATGACAACTTTAATGTGTACAAAATATGGCATGTTTAGAATAGTGGTAAGTTTTCAATGTACCATTAAAGATAACTTTAATGTGTAGTAATGGGATGATAAGAATAATGACAACTTTAGAATATAGTAATAATGACACTTTTGAAGGTACATAAGAGCATAAGAACATATGAATTAAGGAGATTGCAAGAGACCACAAGGCCTACATAAAGCACCTCCATATCCATCATCTCACTGTTTCTAAAATCTAAAATTTTCCAGTTTAAATTAATTACTATGAGTCCTGCCATGTTCTTTTAATTATTATGATGATTTTGTTTGCATCACCCCTGTTAGAGTCATGTTAGTTTAGGATATACTAATAGAACATGGTAATAATGACAAGTTTAGAAGGGATTGTTGAGATAATATAAACGTGTACTAATTAGATTGCACTAATAATGGAAAGTTGACAAGGTTATATTGTTATTAGTATATTTAGTATATCCATCACCTGTCCTTCCCATTCATAAAGTTTTCTCACCGTTTCTAAAATCTAAATTTGCTATGAGTCCTGCTCTGTTCATTTAATTACTATGATGACTTTGCATCACCACTGTTATTCATGTTAGTTTAGAATATAATAATAGAAAATAGTAATAATGACAAGTTTAGAAGGGATTTTTGAAGTAATATAAACGTGTACTAATTAGATTGTACTAATAATGGAAAGTTGTCATTAATAGTTATTTAAAAACTTGTCCTTATTAGTATATTCTAAATTTTGACGTTATAATGATAAATTTTTCATTATTAGTACATATTAAAGTTATTATTAAGAATACCTTCTTAACTTGTCATTATTGGTATACTCTAATCCTGTCATTATTAGTACACATTAAAGTTATTGTAATTAGTACCTTCTAAAATTGTCATTATTAGTATATGCTAATGTTTTACATTATTAGTACATCTTAAAGTTATCATCAATAGTAACTTCTAAACTTGTCATTATTAGTACATATTAAAGTTATCATTAATAGAACCTGCTTAACTTGTGATTATTAGCTTATATTAAGGCTATTATTAATAGAAACTACTTGTCATTATTAGTATATTCTAAACTTCACATTAAAGTTATCATTAGTAATGATTTAAACACTTGTCATTATTATGATATTCTAAACTTAGCATTACTAGCATATTTTAAACTAGAATACTGTATGCTAATAATGAGAAGATTATAATATACAAATAATCACAAGTTTAGAATATAGTAATAATACCAAGTTTTGAAGGTACTATTAATGATAACTTTAATGTGTAATAATAATGGCAAGTGATAACTTTATTGTGAACTTATAATGATAAGTTTAGAATATACTAATGCAAGTTTAGAAAATCATAATATGGAAAACTTAGAATGTTAACGTCGATTATCTTAATAATAAGAATTTTAAAAAGTACTATATGTTCAGAAGGTACGATTAATGATCATTTTAATGCATACTAATAACGATAAATTTAGAATATAATAATGATAACAGGTTTAGAATATACTAATTATGAAAAGTTCAGATGGTTCTATTAACAATAAGTTAATGTGTACCAACAATGACAAGTTTGAAATATACTCACGACGACAAGTTAAGTAAAGTACTATTAATGATAACTTTAAGGTGCACTAATAATGACAAGATTAGAATATACTTATAATGACACGTTTAGAATATACTAATAATGACAAGACTAGAAGGCACTAATAATGATATTTTTAATGTGCACTAAAAAGACATGTATTGATTGATTGACATATATTGATAATGAAAAGTGTATAAAGTACAACTAAGAACAAGTTTAGAATATACTAATAATGACAAGTTTGAAATATACAAGTATTGACAAGTTTAGAAGGTACTATTAATAATAATTTGTTAACGAAAATTTTCAGATATACTAATAATGACAATTCTAAAATGTAATAATAATGACAAGTTTAGAAGGTACTAATAATGTGAATTAATAACGAAAAGATTAGATAATACTAATAATGACAAGTTTAGAATATACTAATATTAACAATTTGCAATATATTAACAATGATAAGTTTAGAAGGAACTATTATTAATTATTTTAATGTGTACTAATAATAAAATAGAATACAGTAATAATGACACGTTTAGAATATACTAATAATGACTATTAATTATAACTTTAATGTGTACAGATTTAGAATATACAAATAAACAAAACTTTAGAAGGTACTAATAGTACCAAGTTACCTCTCATTGTCAGTATATTCCTAACTTCAACATTATCGTGTCATTATTAGTGTATTCTAATCTTGTTATTATTAGTACACATTAAAGTTTTCATTAATAGTACCCTCATATATTGTCATTATTACTATATTCTAAACTTTTCATTATAAGTACATTGTAATATTGTCATAGTATATTCTAAATTCGTAATTATTAGTACATTCTAAACTTATGATTATTAGTGTACATTGAATTAATCATTAATAGTACCATTATTATTATATTTTAAACATGTCATTATTAGTATATTCTAAACTTCTCATCATTAGTATATACTACACTTTTCATTAGTAGTACACTTTAAAGTTAGTATTAACAGTACCTTCTAAACTTGTCATTATTAGTACTTACTATTGTTAGTATATTCTAAACCTGTCATTAATAGTACCTTCTAAATATGTCGTTAGTAGAGTTTTTTCAAACTTGTAATTATTAGTATATTCTAAACGTGCCAATAACAGTACGAATGAAAGTTGTCTAAACTTGTCTTTATTAGTGTAATCTATACTTGTATTTATTAGTATAATCTAAACTTGTCATTATAAGTATATTTTAAACTTGCCATTTTCAGTGTATCTTAAGTTACCTGCTAAACTTCTCATTATTAGTATATTCTAATCTTGTCATTATTGGTAAACATTAAAGTTATTATAAATAGTACCTTGTAAACTTTCATTATATTTTCATTATATTTCATTAATATAAAGTTCTCATTATAAGTATGTTATACTTGAATACTTATTTTTTTTTTTAGAATATTCTAATCCTGTTATTATAAGTAGGTTCTAAACTTGTCATTATTAGTGCATTATAAATTTGTCCTACTAATGTTGGGATTATTCTAAACTTGTCATTATTAATACATTCTAAACATGTCATGCATTTTTAGTATATTCTAAACTTATCATTATAAGTACACATTAAAGTAGCCATTAATAGTTTGTCATTGTTAATATATGCGTACCTTATCAGTATAAGTATACATTAAAGATACCATTAATAGTACCTTCTACTCTAAAATTTTCATTTTACGACACCCTCAATTACCGTTAGTTGTATCTTTTAAACTTGTCTTTATTACTATATTCTAAACTAGTCATTATTACTACACATTAGATGTATCATTAATAGAACATTCTAAACATGTCATCTCTAACATATTATCACATTAAACTTATCATTAGTACCTTTTAAACTTTTTATTAGTATATTCTAAACTTTTCATTAAAGTTATTATTAATGGTACATTCTAAACTTCTCATTATTAAGATAATCCCATTAATAATACCTTCTAAACTTGCATTATAACTTGTCATTATAAGTACACATATAAGTTATCATAAATAGGACCTAAATTTGCCATTATTAGTATATTATAACTTGCTATTATTGTAACATTAATAGTACCATCAAAACTTGATATTATTATATATAACTCTTATATTCTAATCTTGTTATTGTCAGTATATTCTAAACTTGTCATACTTACATTATTCTTAATATATCATTATTAGTACAAATTAAAGTTATCATGAATAGGACCTTCTAAAATTGTCATTATTACTATATTCTAAACATTTCATACACAGTGCACATTAAAGTTATCATTAGTAGCACCTTCCAAAGTTGTATAAATTACACAAGTCATTATACGTACATTCTAAACTTGTCGTTGTTAATATAATCTAAACTTTTCATAATTAGTATATTCTAAAATTGTCTTTTAGTACACATTAAAGTTATCATTAATAGGATCTTCTAAATTTGTCATTGTTAATATATGCGAAACTTCTAAAGTAATCATTATTAGTAAATTCTATACTTTTCATTATTAATACATAGTAATTTGTCATTATTATTATATTATAACTTGATTATCATAAATAGTATCTTCATTATAAGTACACATTAAGGTTGCCTTCTAAACTTATCATTATTATTATATTCCATATTTTTCATTGTTAATACATGGTAAATTTTCATTTTTAGTATTTTACAATTTGATATTACTACACATTAAAATGATCATAAATAGTACCTTTATAACTTGATATTATTATTATATTGTAAACATGTAATTAGTATACTCTAATAAGTATAGTGTCATTAGTATATATCAGAGTCATTAGTATACTCTAATCTTGTCATTATTAGTATATTCTAAACTTGTCATCATTAGATTATTCTCAATTTATCATTATTAGTACTAATTAAAGTTATCACAAATAGTACACATTAAAGTTATCATTAGTAGTACCTTTCAAAGTTGTATATATCAAACTAGTCATTAACTTATCGTTGTTAATATAATCTAAACTTTTCATAATTAGTACATTCTAAAATTGTCTTTTAGTGCACATTAAAGTTATCATTAATAGGATCTTCTAAATTTGCCATTGTTAATATATGAGAACCTTGTCATTATATACATGTCGTTATTAGTATATTCTAAACTTGTCATTATAGAAATATACTAATAATGATGAATTTAGAAAACTTATCATTATTAGTATATCTTATACCTTTCATTATTTATACATAGTAAATTTGTCATTATTAGTATATTATAACTTCATATTTACACATTAAAATTATCATAAATATTATCTTCATATTTACACATTAGTATAATCTATACTTTGTTGTATATTCTAAACTAGCATGACTTTAACAGGGGTGATGCAAACAAAGTCATCATAGTAATTAAAAGAACCGGGCAGGACTCATAGAAATTTAGATTTTAGGAACTCATAGAAATTTAGATTTTAGGAACAGTGAGATAAGTTTAGATGGTACTATTAATGATAATTTGAATGCATATTGATAATGAAAGTTTAGAATATACAAATAATGGAAACTCAGGAGGTACTGTTAATGATTAACTTGAATGTGTACTAATAATGGCAATTTTAGAATATACTAATAATGACAAGTTTAGAATATATTATTAATGACAATTTTAGAAGGTTCTATTATTATTATTTTTAGTACATATTAAAGTTATCATTAACAGTGCCTTCTAAACTTTTTATTATTAGTATATTCTAAAATTGTCATTATTAATATAATCTAAACTTGTCATTATTAGTACACATTATAGTTATCATGAATAGTGCCTTTTATACTTGTTATTATTAGTATATTTCAATTTGTCATTATTAGTACATGTTAAAGTTATTACTAATATTACCCTCGAAACTAGTCATTATTCGTATATTCTTAACTTGTCATTCCTAGTATCTTCTAAACTTTTCATTAATAGTATATTCTAAAGTGGCCATTATTTGCACACATTAAAGTTATCTTAAACAGAAACTTTTAAACTTGTCATTATTAGTAAATTCTAAACTTGTCATTATAAGTACACATTAAAGTTGCCATTAATAGTACCTTTTAAACTTGTCATTGTATATATATGCGTACTTTGTCATTATAATTACACATTAAAGATACCATTAATAGGACCTTCTAAACTTACCATTAGTAGTGTATTCTAAAATTTTCATTAATATTAAATTCTAAACTTGTCATTATAAGTATATTCTAAAGTTACCATTATTAGTACATATTATAGTTATTATTAATAGTACCTTCTGAACTTATTATTTGCATATTCTAAATTTTTCATTATTAGTACACATTATGATTATCATTAATAGTACCTTCTAAACTTATCATAATTAGTAGATTCTAAAATTGTCATTATTAGTACACATTAAGGTTATAAGAAATAATATCTTCTAAACTTGCCATTGTTAGTATACTCTAAACTTGTCATTATTAGTTTATTTTAAACGTCATTATTATTATAGTTAGTATTTCCTAAACTTGTAATTATTTCATTGTAAGTTATCATTAATAGTACCTTCTAATCTTGTAATTATTACAATATTAAAAAAATTGTCATTATTAGAATATTCTAAACTTTTTACTTAATATGTTCTAAACTTGTAATTATTGGAGAACATTAAATTTTTCATTAATAGTACCTTATTAACTTGTCATTATTAGTATATTCAAACCTTGGATTTTGTCGAGCACGTACTTGACTGCTTCATATTTCTCTTTGAGAGTTGTGGAGTGCGCAAGAGGAATTGAGGCGAACTCGTTCCCGTTGTGGATGAGCACACTCTTCAAAGAGCGCTTGCTACTGTCTATGAAGAGTCGCCAATCTCTCGGATCATATTGAGGAGCGCCGAGTTTAACAAAAAGACCGGCGACATCTCGGCAGTACACGAGGTCTTCCTCCTGGCAGAAGTAGCCCATGTAGTCCTGATGCCTTCTACGAAAGAACGTGATACGCGCGTCCTCGCCGAGTAGATTTTTCTCTTTGAGTCTGGAGGCCAACAGCTCGGCGGAAGTCTTCGACAAGCTGAGATCCCGAACCAGATCATTAAGCTCACATTGTGAAAAGGGCTGCGGACCATCTTGTGTTTCATACTCTTCTTCTGTATCTCCTCCCTCATATGCAGTGGTGGCCTCGTCGTCGCTGTCAGGAAGCTCTCTGCACGCTGGTACAGGAAGTTCTTCGCAGTGAGCAACTGGACGGCGGGCAGATGGAAGGTCGGGGTACTGGAGGCTGCTCCGATTCTTCCGGTTGATGCCAGTAGTATTGATGGCGCAGAAGTAACAATCCGATTCATGGTCAGACGGCTCCCTCCAAACCATCGGAATCCCAAACTTCAGTGAAGTTTTCGTGCCCTTCGTCCACCGCCGGAGGTATTCCACGCACGTCATGCACACCGTGTGCGGTGCCCAGGACTTATCTTGGTCACCCAGCTTGACTTGAAAGTAAGCCTGGTATGCGCGCTTCACAAAGCTTGTGATGCTCTTCTTGTGCATTGACAGCGTGTATTCTCCGCAAATGTAGCAGAAAATGTCAGGATTATTCCTGCATGACCGTCGCGCCGAAGCCATATCAATACCCTGAAAAGAAAGAAATAAGTCAATTAGTCAATTTAAAACAGAAACACACCAGAAGCAACCATTTATATATGAATAATTTGCTATATTGTTAAAGAAAAATAGGAAATTATCATATGTATAGCTCGTCAGGTAGGCCTATGGCTGTATCTCAAAAAGTTGACCTGATTGAGCAAAACCAATGTGATATTCGGACTCAGAACACCAAAATTAGTCTAAATCAGCTGAGAAACCCCTGACGATTTTTTGGCTGTTACCCAGTGTAATCTTGATAATCTGATGTCCATTTGAAATAATCTTTATAATCTGATGTCCATTTGAAATATTCATACTGGGCAAATATTCAATTAATGTGGATTGGTACTTTTCATGATAACTATAATGAGTAAATTTTAAAATATATTAATAACGATAAGCTTAGAATATACGATAAACTTGAGACAAGCATACTATATACTATTAACTATAATTTTAGCATATAGTAATAAAAAGAAGTTTACAATGACAAGTTTAATTGTAAAAGAAATAGAATAACAAGTTTAGAAAGTGTTATTAATGATAACTTAATTTGCACTAATGATGACAAGTTTAGAAAATACTGATAATGGCAAGTTTAGAAGGTACTATTAATGATCATTTTAATGTGTACCTAAAATGAGTACCTTGAAATAATCTAGTAATGACAAGTTTAGAATGTATTTCTAATGATAAATTTAATGTGTACTTACAAAGAGAAGTTTAGAATATACTATTAATGATTATTTAAATGTCTACTAATGATGAAAATAATTACAAGTGTAAAAGGCACTGTTTACTAATAAAGGAAAGTTTAGTATATACTAATAATTACAAGTTTAGAAGGTACTAATAATGATAAATGTATACTAATACTGACAAGTTTAGAATATACCAATAATAACAAACTTAGAACATACTATTAATGACAACTAATAATGAAAAGTTTAGAATATACTAAAAATGATAAATTTAGAAGGTTGCGTTAATGAGTACTAATAACATGTTTAATACACTAATAATGACAAGTTTAGAATATATTAAAGAAAAGTTTAGAAGGTAGTAATGATCATAACCTTAATATGTACTAATAATGACATATATAGAAAATACTACTAATAATAAGTTTAATAATACCAAGTTTACAATATACTAATAATAGAAATTTTAGTAATGAGTTTTGAATATACTAATAATGACAAACTTACAATAAAATTAGAATAAGTTAAATATACTAATAATGAAAAATTTAAAATACAATAACAATGACAAGTTTAGAATGTTGTAATAATGACAAGTTTACTGTATTAATAATTTCAAGTTCACAAGTTCTACTAATGATGTACCAATAATGGGAAGTTTAGAAATTCTTATTAATGATAACTTTAATGTGTACTAACAATAATGTTACCAACAATAATAAGTTTAAAAGGTAGTATTAATGACAAATTTCGAAGCTACTATCAATAACTTCAATGTGTACCAGTAATAACAAGTTTAAAGGATGATAATAATATCAAATTTAGAAGGCACTATTAATGATAGTTAATGATAATGATAATGTGTACGAATAATGACAAGCTTCGAAGGTACTATTAATAACAATTTCAATAGTTAATAATAATGTCATGTTTAGAATACATAATTAACAACAAATTTTGTATATAGTAATAATGATTATTTTGGAATATACAAATAATAACATATCTAGAAAGTACTACTAATGATATCTTTAATGTGTACAAATAATGACAAGTTTGGAATATACTAATAAAGACAAGTTTAGAACATACTAATAATGACAATTTTAGAATATACTATTATGACAAATTTAGAATATAATAATAATGATTGGTTTAGAATATACAAAAAAAATTAGATTAGAATATACTAATAATAACTTTAAAGTATACTGATAATGACATCTTTAATGTCTACGTGTATAAGGAAGTTTAGAATAAATCAATAATGACAAGTTTAATGTGTACAAATAATGACAAGTTTTGAATATAGTAATGAAGCATACTTATAATGACAATTTTATAAGACAAATTTATAGTATAATAATAATGATAAGTTTAGAGTATACAAATAATAATAAGATATACTTATAATATAATAATAATAACTATTATATATGTACTGATAATAACAACTTTAAAGTATACTAATAATGACAAGTTTAAAATAATGTAATAATGACAACTTTAATATCTATTTGTATAAGGAAGTTTGGAATATACCAATATATAACAAGTATAGGAAATACTAATAATAACAAGTTTACAATATTCTAATAGTGAAAACTATCGATAACGTTAATTTGTACTAATATTGAAAAGTTTAGAATATACTGATAACTTTAATGTGTACTAATAGTGAAATAATGATAATTACAAGTTGAAAGGTACTATCAATCATAACGTTAATGTGTACTAATAATGCAAAGTTTAGTATATGTTAATAATGACATGTTTAAAATGTAATCTTAATAATAACTTAATAGTAATAATATTTTTTTCGATATATTAACAATGAATATTTTTGAAGGTACCATTAATGACTTCAATGTGTACTATGTATAAAATATACTAATAATGACATGTTTAGAATATTCTAATAATTACGTTAATAATGATAACCTTCATGTGTTCTACTAATGACAAATTTCGGACATACTAATTAATACTAATCATAATAATATCATACTAAATATAATACTAAATATAATATTAATTAATGATAATTTTAGCATATACAAATAGTGGCAAACGTAGCATATAATGATGACAAGTACATTTAGTGATAGCTCTAATGTGTTTAGTTTAGAACATATTAATGAGATATTTAAAATATAATAATAATGACAAGTGTAGAATATTCAAATAATGACAAATTTAGAATATTATAATGATGACAATCTTACAATATTATAATAATGATAAGTTTGAAATATACTAAGGATGACAAATTGAGAATATCTAATAATGAAAAGTTTAGAATGTGCTAGTAATGATAACTTTACCTTGTACTAATGACGACAAGTTTAGAATATAATGATAAGTTTAGAATATACTAATTATGACATGTTTAGAAAGTACTATTAATGATAACTTTAATGTGTACTAATAAAGACAAGTTTAGAAAATACAAGTTTAGAAGATACAATTGATGATACCTTGAATGAGTTTACAACATACATATAACGACAACTTTAGAATATACTAATAATGACAAGTTTATAAAGTACTATCAGTTAACATAAATGTCTAATAATAATGACAAATTTATTAGTTACTATCAATGACAATTCTAATGTGTACCAGCAATGAAAATTTAATAATATACTAGCATTGAACAATACCTTCTAAACTTGTCATTATTAGTAACCCTCTAAACTCTTAGTACCTTCTAAACTTGTCATTATTAGTACACATTGAATATATCATTAATAGAACAATCTAAACATCTCGTTATGAATACCTTCTAAACTTCTCGTTATTAGTAGACATTAAAGTTATAATTCTTCTATACTTGTCATTATTTTTACCTTCTAAACTTGCCAAAATTAGTAACTACTAAACTATTAACAG
Organism: Oratosquilla oratoria; assembly: GCF_046742065.1. Lineage (NCBI taxonomy): Eukaryota > Metazoa > Arthropoda > Malacostraca > Stomatopoda > Squillidae > Oratosquilla > Oratosquilla oratoria. Next base: position 17,170,909 of record NC_134819.1, read on the forward strand.
TACTTTTCATTCTTGTCATTATTTGTACCTTCTCAACTTGTCAAAATTAAACTTGTCAGTACAAGTAATAAGCAATAATAGAACCCCTTATATTTATAATTAATAATAACTTATATTTATCATTAATAATAACTTATCGTTATTAGTATACATAAAAAGTTAATTAAGAGTACCTTCTAAACTAATCATTGTTAGTATATTCTAAAGTTGTTATTAATAGTAGATATCAAAGTTATAATTAACAGTACATTCCATACTTGTCATTATTTCTACCTTCTAAACTGACCAAAATTAGTAACTACTTGTCATTATTTGAACCTTATGAACTTGCCAAATTTAGTAACAGCTAAACTTGTCAATATTAGTATATTCTAAACTTGTCAATACTAGTATATTCTAAATTTGTCAATAATTGAACCCCTTATATTTATCATTAATAGTATCTTTTAAACTTCTCATTATTAGTATATTCTTAACTTCTCATTATTAGTACACATTAAAGTTACCATTGATAGTCATTATTACTACACATTTAAGTTATCATTAATCATTATTAGTATATTATAACCTTGTCATTATTAGTATGATCTAAACTTGTCACTATTAGTATATTCTATACTTTTCTTATTAGTACACATTAAAGTTATCATTAATAGTATACGCTAAATTCTGAGTATGTCATTATATACGAAATATGTCATTATTGTCGAAACTTGTCATTATTAGTACACATTATATATATATCATTAATAGAACAATCTAAACATCTCATTATAAACTTAACGTTATTAGTATTAAAGTATAATTAAGAGTACCTTCTAAAATAATCATTGTTAGTTTATTCTAAAGTTCTTTTTAATAGTAGATACTAAATTTATAATTAACAGTACCTTCCATACTTGTCATTATTTTTACCTTCTAAACTGACCAAAATTAGTAACTACTAAGTTATTAAGAGTACCTCCCATTCTTGTCATTGTTCGTACCTTCTAAACTTGTCAAAATTAGTAACAACTAAACTTGTCAATATTAGTATATCTAAACTTGTCATTAATAGAACACCTTATACTTATCTTTTCAGCTTCTCATTATTAGTGTCATTATTAGGACACAATAAAGATACCATTAATAGTCAGTATTATTACACATTAAAGTTAGCATTAATAGTAATAATGTCATTATTATGTCATTATTAATATGCTCTAAACTTGTCATTATTGTATATTCTATACTTTTCTTATTATTACACATTCAATTTATCATTAATGATATATGCTAAATTTGTTATTATGACTATATTCTAAACTTTTCATTATTAGTATATACGAAATATGTCATTATTAGTACCTTTCAAACTTGTTATTGTTATTTAAATTTATCTTCTAAACTTGTCCTTATTAGTACACATTTAATTTGTCATGAAGACTACCTTCGAAACTGGTCATTATAAGCACCTGCAAAACTTTTTATTCTTAGAAGACATTAAAGTTATCATTAATAGTGAACTTGACATTATTAGCGCATTTTAAACTTGATATTTGTAGTACATGTTCAAGTTATCATGAATAGTACCCTCTAAACTTATAATTTTTAGTAGGCATTACAGGTATAATTAATAGTACCTTCTAAACTTCTTTTATATGTTCTAATAATGGCAAGTTTAGAAATTACTATCGATGATAACTTTAATGTGTGCTAATAATTAACACTAATAATGTCAGGTTGGGAAGTTACTATTTAACTCTAATTTGTACTAATGATAACATGTTTAGTAAGTACTAATAATGACACATTTAAAATATACTAATAATAAGAAGTTTAGAAGATACTATTAATAATAAATTTATGGTGTTCTAATAATGATAAGTTTAGAAAATGACAATGACAAGTTTAGAAGGTACTCTTTATGTTAATTTTGAATATGTTGTAATGATAACTTTAATGTAATGACAAGTTTTCTAGGTACTAATAATATCAAGTTTACAGGGAACCAACAATAACACGTTTAGAAGGTACTATTTATTATAACTTTAATGTGTACTAGCAATGACAAGTTTAGAACGCACTCATAATGAAAACTTTAGAAGATACCATTAATAATATCTTAAATGTGTACTAATAATGGCAAGTTTCTACTAATGATAACTTTTATGTGTTCTAGTATTGGCAAGTTTAGAAATTACTATAAATGATAACTATTAAAGGCGCTTGTAATGTCTAGTTAAGGAGATACTATTTAACTATAATTTGTACTAATGATAACATGTTTAGTAAGTACTAATAATGACACGTTTGGAAGGTACTATTAATGATAACTTCAATGTGTACCAAGTTTTTGAATATACTAATAATTTCAAATTTAGAATGCGCTATTAATGATAGTTTTAATGTGCATTGATAATGAGAAGTTTAGAAGATACTATAAGGACAAGGAGATACTATAAGGACAAGGCACTAAAGGACAAGTTTAAAAAAAATAACAACAATATAGTAATAATGACAAGTTAGAAAGTACAACTAATGATAACTTTAATATTTACTTATAATGACATTCTTAGAACATACCAATAAAGATAATTTTAGAATATCATAATAAAGACAAGTTTAGAACATACCAATAATGACAATTATAGAAGCATACTAATAATGGTGAATTTAAAATATGATAATAATGGCAAGTTTGAAATATACATATAATAATATGATGAAACTTGTTTAAAATATTGTAATACATATAATAATATGATGAAACTTGTTTAAAATACTGCAATAATGACAACTTTAATGTCTTCTAATATAATTATCTAGTAATGATAATATTAATGTATGCCTAAAATGAGCACTTTGGAATAATCTAATAATGACAAGTTTAGAACGTAATATTAACGATGATTTTAATGTGTACTAAAAGGAGAACTTTAGCATATATAAATGCTGACAAGTTTAAAGACATGTTTTAGAACATACCAATAATGACATTTTTAGAAACATACTAATAATGGTGACTTTAAAATATAATAATATTGACAAGTTTGAAATATACTGATAATATAATGATGAATATATACTAATAATAACATACTTGTAAACTTGTTTAAAATACTTCAATAGCGACAATTTTCATGTCTTCTCATATAATTATGTTGTAATGATAATTTTAATATGAATAACAAGTTTAGAAGGTACTAATAATGGGATGTTTCGATTATACTAGTAATGACTAGTTTAGAATATACACATAACAAATTTAGCATATACTATTAATGATAACTTATGAATACCTTTGAAAGTTATCATTATTAGTACCTTCTTAAATTTTATAATGTGCATCTTCTACATTCTAGAATTATGTTTGTTAGTACCATCTGAAGTTATTATTAGTAGCTAAAGTTATCATTGTTACTACTTTATAAAGTTATAATTGTGTTGTCATCAGATACATTTTAGTATCGTCTAAAGTTACCATTATAAGAACAATCTTAAGTTATCATTATTAGTACCTTCTATAGTTATAACTTTTAGACCCTTCTAAATTCATCATTATTAGTATCTTTTAAAATTACCGTTATTAGTACCTTCAAAAGCGTAATTATGAATGCCTTTAAAAGTTATCATTATTAGTACCTTTTTAAGTCTTATAATGTGTATCTTCTTAATTTATCATTAGTAATACATTCTATAATTATAATTAGTACCTTCTAGTCATTATTAGTAGCTATTAATCTTATCTTTGATAGCACCCTCTGAAGTTATCAATATCACTTCTTTATAAAGTTGTATTTGTTTATGCTTTCTAAAATCATCACTCTTAGTTCCTTCTAAATTTATCATTATTATCAATTTCTAAATTTTTCATTAATAGTACATTTGGCCACCTTTAAAGTTATAATTAATACTATTTTCTAACGTTATTAGTGCATTATTAAATTGTAATTATATCTAACTTCTGAATTTATTATTATTGATACTTTGGAAAGTTATATTAGTGTCTTCGTTATTATTTTTACTAGCCTACAAGACTCTCGTTACCAGTACCTTTAAAGATACTACATTGTAGTTGTATTTTATAAATGTCATTATTAGCACATTCTAATGTTATTATTAGGAACTTTCATAGTTATCAGCATAAGTGAGCATCATTATACCTTTTTAATTTATTATAATGTGTACCTTCTCTTCTAATTTTACCATTATCAGTACATTCTAAAATTACAATGTGCTAAGTCATTAGTACTTTGTAAATTTATCATTTTCATTGTAACTTTCAAATGTTCTCATTGTCTTCTAAACTTGTCATTATTCGTATATTTCATACTTGTAATAATTACAAGTATATTCTAAACTTGTCATGTATATTAACCGTGTTGTTATTAGTATATTCTGAACTTGTTACTTTACTAAACGCGTCATTAGTATGTTCTAAACTTCCCATTATTGGTATGTTATAAATTTGTAATCATTTATTTGTAAACTTATCATTATTAGTATATCCTAAACTAATCATTATTAGAATATTCTAAACTTGTCATTATTGGTACACACTAAGGTTACCATTAATAGTATACTCTAAACTTATCATTATTAGAATATTCTAAACCTGTCATTAGTAGTATATTCTAAACTTTTCAATATTAGTATAAATTAAAGTTATCGATACTTTTCATTATTAGAAGATTCTAAACTTGTTATTATTAGTACCTCCTAAACTTGTCATTATTGGTATATTCTAAACTTGCTTATGCAAGAAGACATTAAAGTTGTCATTATTACTTCTCATTATTAGTATACTTTAAAGTTGTTATCATTAGTATATTCTGATCTTATTATTATCTATATATTCTAAACTTATCATTATTATTATATTCTAATCTCAATTTGTCATATTTTATATTCCAAAATTGTCATTATTAGTATGCTCTATACTTGTCTTTATTAGTATATTCTAAACATGTTGTTATTTGTATATTCGAAACTTGTCATTATTACTATACATAAAATTTATTGTTAATAATATATTCTAAACATGACATTATTAGTACACATTAAACTTGCAATTATTCTATCATTAATTGTGTCTTTTAAATTTGATATTATTATATTCTAAAACTTTTCTTATTGGTACACATTGAAGTTATCATTAATAGTATCCTCGTAACTTGTCATTATTAGTACCTTTTAAACTTGTTATTAATGGTACACATTCAAGTTAACATTAATAGTACCTTTTCAACTCGATGTTAATAGTATCTTCTAAAACGTTTATTACACTGGGCAACAAAAAACAATTCTTTGCCTGGTGTTTGAGATATTTTAGCGAATTCTTATGTGGTTTGGCTGCTAAATTAAAAAATGAGTTCAGTTTTTCCCTATCAGGTATAGTTTTTTACTCTTCTTATTTCCATTTTAGTTACGTTGGTCGATAAAAATCCTCATAAAATCTTCTCGAACAGTATACGACAAGACTGTTTCCTTAAAGTATTTTATTCATACATGAGCAAAACACAGGAAGAAATAGCGAGGCCATTATACAGAAAAGAGCACAAGTATGAAAATAAAATAAAAGCTTTGTGGCAGAAAATTCAAGGAATAAATTCACGTTTCTTTGTGCGCCGTGAATGTTGAGCCGCTGGTGAATCTCGTTTTAAACACCAAGAGTAGTCTGCCATCATCACAGAATCCCAACGTCATTGGTACCGAGTTTCCATCTCCTTGATGTCCTGATGAAATCGTTCGCCTTGTTCATCGCTAACATCTCAGAGATTTTCAGGAAAACGATCAAGGTGACTGAAAAGAAAATGCATTTTGATGCTCATATTTGCACCAATTTGACCAAAAGTTGATATTAAGATGGCAACAAGATCCTTATACAGTAGTTGTCACTTTTGTGGTTCCCAAGGACATTTTGCACTACTTCAACAAATGCGCGCCATGGTTCACTCATCGTTTTCATGAAGTTTGTGTCCTTCAAGAGCTTACGGATTTGTGGTCCATCAAAAATCCCTGCTTTCAGTTTTTCAATCGTCAGTTCTGGAAATACATAGCAGATATATTTGAAACACTCCCCATTTTTGTCAAGAGCTTTGACGAACTGCTTGATCAGTCCGAGTTTGATGTGCAAAGGATCTTATCTCGCTCAACTAAAGGTTCTTCCAATATATTGACAGCTCTACATGGAACCATATTTGTTCGAGGTGGCCAGTTTTTTCTTGACATAGTGGTTTACTCGGTCTCTGCTGTCCCACATGCAAAGAAAGCATGGGTATTTGGTATAACCAGATTGCTGTCCCATGAGAATATTCACCATCTTCAAGTCAACACAGATGACCCATTTATGATCATGGTACCGTATCTTCTTTAAAAGTAACTTAATTTCTTCATATTTTTCCGTAAGAGTTGTTGAGTGGGCAAGTGGGACAGAGCCATACAAATTCCCGTTGTGCAACAATACACTTTTTAAACTTTGCTTAGAGCTGTCTATGAAAAGACGCCATTCATCTGGTTTATATTCCTCAATACCAAGTTTTTTAAGAAGCCCACTAATATCTCTCCAACTCTCCCTCTTTTATAAAGAAAAAAAAAAGGAACTCTTCATGCCGATTCCGATAAAAGGTTATACTGACACCATTCTCTGGAAGATTCTTTTCTTTCAGTCGGGAAGGCAACAGTTCTGCTGAGTTTTTTGGGAGGTTCAAGTCACGAACTAGATCATTCAGCTCCTCCTAGGAGAAAAGCTGAGGTAAAGTCGTACCTGAAAAGTCTTCGTTTCCAGTGTCATCTTCAGGTGATGAGATTTCTTCAGTTGAGGGCAAAGTTATCTGAGGCAAGACACTGAAGACAGGAATAGGAAGCTCTTCACTGTGTGGAACCGGTCTGATAGCTGAGGCAAGATTAGGATAGACAAGCTTTGTCGGTTTTTCCTGTTAATACCCTTCAAATTTAGGGCACAAAAGTACCAGTCGTCTAGGTGATTTTTGGGCTCCCGCCACACCATTGGTACAGCGAATCTCATACTTTTCCTTGTCCCTTTAGTCCACTGTCGCATATGCTCTGTACGTTGTTTGCAAATACTATGCGGTGCCCAGTAATTATCTTGGTCTCCCAGCTTGACCCCAAAATATGCCATATAAGCTCTTTCAACAAAGTCCGTGATGTTTTCCCGATTTTCAGGCAAAGTGTATTCTCCACAAACGTGACAAAACACATTTGGAGAATTTACGCAAAACCTTCTGGAAGACGACATCTTGCTCATTTTCTGTTGCTGAATTCACCACATCTCAAAAAAATCTGGAAAAATAGAAAATTAGAATTAGATATGGCAAAGAAAATTAGAGTGGACGTACGCACATTGTGATTATACGAAAATTCGGTAACTTCAAAACTAGACCTGATTGGTCAAAATGAAGGTTATTTTTGGACTCAGGAGACAAATTTCCTATAGGAATGACTTTTATTTCCTGAACACCAAAAACTTGCAGACCAGTGTTATCATTAGTATATCTTGTAAACATGACATTATTAGTACACTAAACTTGTCATTATTAGAATATTCTAAACTTGTTATCATTATTATATTTTTAAATTGTCATTAGTTTGTCATTAGTTTGTCATTATTGGTATATTATAAACTTGTCATTATTAGAATATTCAAAACTTGTACATTCTAAGCTTCCCATTCTTAGAAAATTCTAAACTTCTCATTACTAGTGTATTCTAAACTTGTAAATATTAGTATATATTTTAAATTATCATATTAATGTTTTCTAAATGTGCTATTATAACAACTTTCTAATAATAAGAAGTATATACTTATAATGACAACTTTAGAATATACTAATAATGACAAGTTTATAACATAAATATGTACAAATAATGACAAGTTTATTATTTACTATTAATGACAATCTTAATGTGTATCAATAATGAAAATTTAAGAATATTCTAGCATTGATAAGTTTATAAGGTTAATGATAACTTTAATGTTTACTAAAAATAAAATAAAAATGAAAAATGAAAACTTTGGAATATACTCATAACAATTTTATGGTAAAAAAATAATTTACTAAAATTACAAAATTAGAATAAGCTTATGGTGACAAATTCAGAATATACTAATAATGGGATATTTAGAATATACTAATAATGACAAAATTGGAACATACGAAGATACCAATAACGACAATTTTATAATATACTAAAAATGATAATTTTGAAGGTACCTTTAATGAAAACTTAAATGTGTACTAATAATGTGATTTTTGGAATATGCTAAAATGACTAATTTAGAATATATCTAATGTGTACTAATAATGATAAGTTTAGCATGTACTATTAATTCTTAATTTAATTTGTACTATTAATGAGAAGTTTAGAAAGTAGTATTTTGATCACTTTTATGTGTACAAATGGTAACAATAAAAAGTCTAGTAGCCACTAATAATGACAAGTTTAGAAGGTGTTATTAATGATAACTTTAATGTGTTCTAATATTGACGTGTTTAGAAGGTACTACTAATGAGAAGTTTAGTAGGTATTATTGATGATAACTGTAATGATTAATAAAAATGATAAGTTTAGAAGGTACTATTCATAATAACTTGAACATATACCACAAATGACAAGTTAATAATGTCAAGTTCAATGTGTACTAAAAATGAAAAGTTTAGCAGGTGCTAATAATGACCAGTTTCGAAGGTCCTCTTCATGAAAAATTAATTTTGTAAGTTTAGAAGATACTATTATGGTAATATGAATAACATATTTTGAATATACTAACAATGACAAGTTTAGAATATACTCATAATAACAAATTTAGCATATACTATTAATGATAACTTTGATGTGTACAAATAAGAAAAGTTTAGAATATACTAATAATGACAAGTTTAGAGTATACTAATAATGACAAGGTTATAATATACTATGAATGATATCATTACTATGAATAGTAACTTTAATGTTTACTAATAATGACTATTAACGGTAACTTTAATGTATAATAATAATGACATGTTTAGAATATACTAATAATGTGAAGTTTAGATAAGGTGTTCTAATAATGATAATTTTAGACAAGTTTAGAAGGTACAAATAACAACAAGTATGGAAGGTACTATTGATTATAACTTTAATGTCTATAAGTTTAGAATATACTAATATTAGTTTAGAAGGTACTCTTAATGTATACTAATAACGACATAAAATAATGAAATACTTTAATGTGTACTAATAACGACAAGTTTAGAAGGTACTCATAATGAGAATTGTTGATATATTAATTGTTAATATATTATTAGTGTATTCTAAACTAATCATTATTTGTACATAGTACCTTCTAAATTTGCCATTTTATTATATTCTAAACTTTTCATTATTATGTATACTAATAACGACATAAAATAATGAAATACTTTAATGTGTACTAATAACGACAAGTTTAGAAGGTACTCATAATGAGAATTGTTAATATATTAATTGTTAATATATTATTAGTGTATTCTAAACTAATCATTATTTGTACACATTAACATAGTACCTTCTAAATTTGCCATTTTATTATATTCTAAACTTTTCATTATTAGAACACTTTAAAGTTGTCACTAATAGTACTTTGCCTTCTCATCTTGTAATTATTATTAAAGTTATCATTAATTGTACCTTCTAAATTGAATATTATTATATGTATATTAGTATATTAGTATATTCTAAACTTGTCATTATTAGTATATTCTAAACTTGTCATTATTAGTATATTCTAAACTTGTTTAGAACATGCTAATAATGAAAATTTAGAATATACTAATAACGACACGTTTAGAGTAATGATAACTTTAATGTGTTCTATTAATTACAAGTTTAGAATATACAAACAATAACAAGTTCAGAACTTACTCCAAATGGTAAATTTAATGTGTGCTAATAATGAAAAAATTACAATTTATTAATGACAACACAACAGCACAGTCGAGTGTAAGCAAAACTATATATTTAGATTGCTAACTATAATCCTCTTCAGTAGTACTTGCTAACTATAATCCTCTTCAGTAGTACAAAAAGCAACCACATAGAAAAGAAAGAGAACTTGATGATGACATGAGGTCGGGTTAGGGGGAGGGGGAGGAAAGTTTAGAAATTTTATTTTGTGAAAAATAACCTTGATAATCTGATGTCCATTTGAAATAATCTTGATAATCTGATGTCCATTTGAAATATTCATACTGGGCAAATATTCAATTAATGTAGATTGGTACTGTTCATGATAACTTTAATGAGTAAATTTTAAAATATATTAATAACGATAAGCTTAGAAGGTGTTATTAATAATAATTTCAATGTTTACTAATAATGACAATATACTAATAATGGCAATTTTAGAATATACGATAAACTTGAGACAAGCTTACTATATACTACTAACGATATAGTAATAAAAAGAAGTTTACAATAACAAGTTTAAAAGTTACTATTAATATAACTAATATTACTAATAATAAAAGAAATAGAATAAAAAGCTTAGAAATTACTATATACTACTAACGATATAGTAATAAAAAGAAGTTTACAATGATGAGTTTAAAAGGTACTATTAATATAACTAATATTACTAATAATAAAAGAAATAGAATAACAAGCTTAGAAAGTGTTATTAATGATAACTTTAATTTGCACTAATAATGACAAGTTTAGAAAATACTGATAATGGCAAGTTTAGAAGATACTATTAATGATAATTTTAATGTGTACCTAAAATGTGTACAGCTGCACAGAAAACTATCGTTAGTAAATCACGCTAATCATTTTGACACAAAACAACGAAACTATTTGAGACAAGTTGAAGTCTCTATCGGAAATAAGATTATCATGTCATAGTGAATCCATATGAACTCCGGAACTATTATTCGATTCATATTCATTCAGAAGGAATTCGAACAATTCGAACCCCAGAAATACCAACCCTTCGGTATCATAAGGTTATGTTCATTAGCGAATGTTTCGACACCCCTACTAACGATAGTTTTCTGTGTAGCTGTACCTTGAAATAATCTAATAATGACAAGTTTAGAACGTATTTTTAATGATAAATTTAATGTGTACTTACAAAGAGAAGTTTAGAATATACTATTACATACATACATACATACATACATACATATACCAAGGCTTTTTTCCCCTTACCAGGGAGGTAGCCAAAAAGGACAAGGCATAAAATTATTCCCACCCATTCCATCCCCGAAAACACTCTACACCCCTCCACCCTCCCTCCCATCTTAGCACCTCCTAGATGACGGGTCATCCCTGCACCCTGTCCACTGCCCTGGGTCAGAAGCAGTGTCGCAGGACACAGTACATCCACAGCAAGACCGCTTCATTAAATCGGCGACCCCCCCTCTCCGTCCCCCCATATAAAGGAGAGGACGGGCAGAAATCCCTTCGGGCTGCGTCAAAATTTTTGCTCACACACACCACCACACCCCTCATTCCCCCGTCCATTCCACCTCATGCATATACAACCTTCTCCATTCACCCCTGTCTTCTGTCCTCTCCCGTCCTTCCTCAACAGACATTGCCCTCTTCCCAAAAGCCCCCTTCACCCCATCCATCCATCTCATCCTAGGACGTCCCCTCATGTTCACTTCCTCCACATCTGCCTTCCATACCTCCTTTACTAGTCTTTCTACACTCATTCTTTCCATGTGTCCAAACCATCATCTTTCATCAACCCTATCTCCCAGCTCCCTTTCCACCCATGTTCACCTCCTACTAATGATGAAAATAATTACAAGTGTAAAAGGCACTGTTTACTAATAAAGTAAAGTTTAGTATATACTAATAATTACAAGTTTAGAAGGTACTAATAATGATAAATGTATACTAATACTGACAAGTTTAGAATATACCAATAATGACAAACTTAGAACATACTATTAATGACAACTAATAATGAAAAGTTTAGAATATACTAATAATGATAAATTTAGAAGGTTACGTTAATGAGTACTAATAAAATGTTTAATACACTAATAACACTGGGGAACAAAATTCACCTTTTTGTCAGTTGCATACATTTTGAGACCTGTTTCTGGGTAAATTGAGGTCACTGATTTCAAATATGGCACCGGTTTTTTTTCTATCGGGTCTAGTTTTGTTGCGGTGAGTTACCTCCCATTTGCTACTCTATATAGTTAGACTACCATATACTACTGCTAAAAATCTAAACCAGCACACAGAGAGGAATTACCAAACACGTAGAATTAATTTTTAATTACTTTTATTTACCTTGACAAGCATATTTTGGATCCATCAGTTGCTTTTGTGAACTATGCCAGATTTATTCAGGCACAAACTTGCGTTTAATGGACTGTCTTGAATATCGCCTCTCAGTGCAGTCTCGCTGAATGCTCCAGCAATAGTCCGCCATCATGTGAATGTCCCAGCGACCTTGATATCTGTCTTCCATGACTTTGATATCCTGGTGAAAGCGTTCACCTTGCTCATCACTCACGTCCCCTAAGTTTGCCGGAAACAGTTCAAGATGACTGTTCAAGAAATGCTTCTTAATGCTCATGTTGCAACCTAACACATGAAAACTTTCCATCAAAGATTCAACGAGCTCTTTATAGTCCTCTGGTTTCCTGTTTCCAAGAAAGTTCCTTACAACAGAAACGAATGCTCCCCATGCATTTTTCTCAACATCAGTCATGGATAGAGTGAAGGCTTGGTCTTTAATCAGCGTCCTAATTTGAGGGCCGTCGAAAATACCTGCTTTGAGTTTTTCTAGCGTTAAACCAGGGAACACTTCACACAGATACTTAAAACAGTCACTGTCATTATCGAGCGCCTTGACAAATTGTTTCATAAGGCCCAGCTTGATGTGAAGGGGCGGGGAATTTTTTTTTTTCACTTTCCACTAGGGGTTCATAAATGATGTTCTTTTTCCCAACATTGAGGCTTTCCCTAACTGGCCATTCCTTCTGAATCCAGTGTCTGTCTTTGGCTCTGCTGTCCCAGAGGCAGATAAAGCAAGGAAATTTTGTATACCCACCTTGCTGTCCTAGCAAACAATTGACCGTTTTTAGATCAACACAGATCTCAAATATGTGTTCTTCATATTTGAGTAGCTCCAAAACCGTTTTGATGTGTTCATATTTTTCTTTCAGGTGTACTGAGTGTCTTATGGGTATTGCGCCAAAGATGTTGCCTGTATGTAATAAAACACACTTCAGACTCCGCTTAGAGCTATCTATAAAGAGGCGCCACTCTTTCGGATCATAACCTGGAGCTCCCATCGCGGTGACTAATCCAGGAATATCACAACAGTGGACGAGGTCAAATTTAGAATCAAAGAACTGTAAGAGGTTCTTTTCTCTGTTGCGAAAGAATGTTACCTTTGTGTCTATTTTCAGCAAGTTTTTATCTTTTAACCGTGAAGCCAACAATTCTGACAGCTTTTTAGACAGACCCAGATCTCGAACTAAGTCATTGAGTTCTGCTTGGCTAAATGTTTCCGGTTCTGTTGATATGCCTGCAAAATCTAAGTCATTTCTGTTAGTTGACTCCTCTGTGACCTCAGTGTCACATTCACTGTCAGATTCAACAGAAGCAAGTTGAGTGAAGATAGGCTTTGGAACATCATCTGAATGGGGCACAGGCCTGATTGCTGAATCTAGACTAGGGTATGTGATAAGATGACGAGTTTTACTAGTGAAACCAGCAACACGAGTCACGCAAAAGTAACAGTCTGTGACATGGTCCCGTGGCTCACGCCATATCATCGGAATACCGAATGTTATTTTGTCTTTTACTTTAGTTCATTGACGCAAGTTTTCTTCGCAGGAATGCATACCTTATGCGGTGCCCATGGTTTGTCTTGATCTCCAAGTTTCACTTTAAAGTAGCAAAAGTAAGCTCTCTTCACAAATTCACTAATGTTCCTTCTTTGCTTTGGAGCTGTCAATGCACCACAAATGTAGTAGAATGAGTCCGGGCACGTCACACATTTCCTTCTACTTGCTATAGAGGCCATGTTTCCTTTGATTGAAGTCAACACTGTTTACAGAATGATCACACCTGGAAAAGAAATAAAATAATTGTTTTAATGAAATAAAATAATAATGCATACACAAATCTATATTTGACGCACTGATGTAATTAAGAATAGTATTTGATGAATGTAAACTAATATGCTTATTACCTCCCTTTGCTATTTTCAGAACATGTCACCTGATATGTAAATTGCCGCGTACCATCAAAACTAGACCTGATCTGCACAAACGAATGCCATTTTCAGAATCTGTGACCTCAAATCTACCAGAATCAAGTGTCAGAACTCATGCAACCGAAAGTGTGTTCCCCAGTGTAATGACAAGTTTAGAATATATTAAAGAAAATTTTAGAAGGTAGTAATGATCATAACCTTAATATGTACTAATAATGACATATATAGAAAATACTACTAATAATAAGTTTAATAATACCAAGTTTACAATATACTAATAATGGAAAGTTTAGTAATGAGTTTTGAATATACTAATAATGACAAACTTACAATAAAATTAGAATAAGTTAAATATACTAATAATGAAAATTTTAAAATACAATAACAATGACAAGTTTAGAATGTTGTAATAATGACAAGTTTACTGTATTAATAATTTCAAGTTCACAAGTTCTACTAATGATGTACCAATAATGGGAAGTTTAGAAATTCTTATTAATGATAACTTTAATGTGTACTAACAATAATGTTACCAACAATAATAAGTTTAAAAGGTAGTATTAATGACAAATTTCGAAGCTACTATTAATAACTTCAATGTGTACCAGTAATAACAAGTTTAAAGGATAATAATAATATCAAATTTAGAAGGCACTATTAATGATAGTTTTAATGTGTACGAATAATGACAAGTTTCGAAGGTACTATTAATAACAACTTCAATGTGTAATAATAATGTCAAGTTTAGAATACATAATTAACAACAAATTTTGTATATAGTAATAATGATAATTTTGGAATACACAAATAATAAAATATTTAGAAAGTACTACTAATGATATCTTTAATATGTACAAACAGTGACAAGTTTGGAATATACTAATAAAGACAAGTTTAGAACATATTAATAATGACAATTTTAGAATATACTATTATGACAAATTTAGAATATAATAATAATGATTAGTTTAGAATATACAAATAATAATGAGATTCGAATATACTAATAACAACTTTAAAGTATACTAATAATGACAAGTCTAAAATACTGTGATAATGACAACTTTAATGTCTACGTGTATAAGGAAGTTTAGAATAAATCAATAATGATAAGTTTAATGTGTACAAATAATGACAAGTTTTGAATATGGTAATGAAGCATAATTATAATGACAATTTTATAAGACAAATTTATAGTATAATAATAATGATAAGTTTAGAGTATACAAATAATAATAAGATATACTAATAATATAATAATAATAATAATAACAACTATTATATATGTACTAATAATAACTTTAAAGTATACTAATAATGACAAGTGTAATATAATGTAATAATGACAACTTTAATGTCTATTTGTATAAGGAAGTTTAGAATATACCAATAAATAACAAGTTTAGGAAGTACTAATAATAACAAGTCTACAATATTCTAATAATGAAAACTATCGATAACTTTAATTTGTACTAATATAAGTTTAGAATATACTGATAACTTTAATGTGTACTAATAGTGAAATCATAATAATTACAAGTTGAAAGGTACTATTAATCATAACGTTAATGTGTACTAATAATGCAAAGTTTAGTATATGTTAATAATGACATGTTTAAAATGTAATCTTAATAATAACTTAAGAGTAATAATATTTTTTTCGATTTTTTTTAACAATGAATATTTTTGAAGGTACCATTAATGATAACTTCAATGTGTACTATGTATAAAATATACTAATAATGACATGTTTAGAATATTCTAATAATTACATGTTTATAATGATAACCTTCATGTGTTCTACTAATGACAAATTTCAGGCATACTGATTAGTACTAATCGTAATAATATCATACTAAACATAATACTAAATATAATACTTATTAATGATAATTTTAGCATATACAAATAGTGGGAAACTTAGCATATAATGATGACAAGTTTAAAAGGTACATTTAATGATAGCTCTAATGTGTTTAGTTTAGAACATATTGATAATGAGATCTTTAAAATATAATAATAATGACAAGTGTAGAATATTCAAATAATGACAAATTTAGAATATTATAATGATGACAATCTTAGAATATTCTAATAATGATAAGTTTGAAATATACTAAGGATGACAAATTTAGAATATCTAATAATGAAGAGTTTAGAATGTACTATTAATAATAACTTTATCTTGTACTAATGACGACAAGTTTAGAATATAATGATAATGATAAGTTTAGAATATACTAATTATGACAAGTTTAGAAGGTACTATTAATGATAACTTTAATGTGTACTAATAAAGACAAGTTTAGAAAATACAAGTTTAGAAGATACAAGTGATGATACCTTGAATGAGTTTTGAACATACTTATAACAACTTTAGAATATACTAATAATGACAAGTTTATTAAGTACTATTAGTTAACATAAATGTCTAATAATAATAACAAATTTATTAGTTACTAATAATGACAATTCTAATGTGTACCAACAATGAAAATTTAATAATATACTAGCATTAAATAGTACCTTCTAAACTTGTCATTATTAGTAACCCTCTAAACTCTTAGTACCTTCTAAACTTGTCATTATTAGTACACATTGAATATATCATTAATAGAACAATCTAAACATCTCGTTATGAATACCTTCTAAACTTCTCGTTATTAGTATCTATTAAAGTTATAATGAAGAGTACCTTCTAAACTAATCATTGTTAGTATATTCCAAAGTTGTTATTAATAGTAGACATTAAAGTTATAATTCTTCTATACTTGTCATTATTTTTACCTTCTAAACTTGCCAAAATTAGTAACTACTAAACTATTAACAGTACTTTTCATTCTTGTCATTATTTGTACCTTCTAAACTTGTCAAAACTAAACTTGTCAATACAAGTAATAAGCAATAATAGAACCCCTTATATTTATCATTAGTAATAACTTATATTTATCATTAATAATAACTTATCGTTATTAGTATACATTAAAGTTAATTAAGAGTACCTTCTAAACTAATCATTGTTAGTATATTCTAAGGTTGTTATTAATAGTAGATATCAAAGTTATAATTAACAGTAAATTCCATACTTGTCATTATTTCTACCTTCTAAACTGACCAAAATTAGTAACTACGTGTCATTATTTGAACCTTATAAACTTGCCAAATTTAGTAACACCTAAACTTGTCAATAATATAATATTTATCATTAATAGTGTCTCATTATTAGTATATTCTTAACTTCTCATTATTAGTACACATTAAAGTTACCATTAATAGTCATTATTACTACACATTAAAGTTATCATTAATCATTATTAGTATATTATAACCTTGTCATTACTAGTATGATCTAAACTTGTCACTATTAGTATATTCTATACTTTTCTTATTAGTACACATTAAAGTTATCATTAATAGTATACGCTAAATTTGTTATTATGAGTATATTCTGAGTATGTCATTGTATACGAAATATGTCATTATTGTCGAAACTTGTCATTACGAAACTTGTCATTATTAGTACACATTATATATATATATATATATATATATATATATCATTAATAGAACAATCTAAACATCTCATTATAAACTTATCGTTATTAGTATTAAAGTTATAGTTAAGAGTACCTTCTAAAATAATCATTGTTAGTTTATTCTAAAGTTCTTTTTAATAGTAGATACTAAATTTATAATTAACAGTACCTTCCATACTTGTCATTATTTTTACCTTCTAAACTGACCAAAATTAGTAACTACTAAGTTATTAAGAGTACCTTCCATGCTTGTCATTGTTCGTACCATCTAAACTTGTCAAAATTAGTATCAACTAAACTTGTCAATATTAGTATATATAAACTTGTCATGAATAGAACACAGCTTCTCATTATTAGTGTTATTATTAGGACACAATAAAGATACCATTAATAGTCATTATTATTACACATTAAAGTTAGCATTAATAGTAATAATGTCATTATTAGTATATTATAACCTTATCATTATTAGTATGCTCTAAACTTGTCACTATTGTATATTCTATACTTTCCATATTAGTACACATTAAAGTTATCATTAATAATATATGCTAAATTTGTTATTATGACTATATTCTAAAATTTTCATTATTAGTATATACGAAATATGTCATTATTAGTACATTTCAAACTTGTTATTGTTATTTAAATTTATCTTCTAAACTTGTCCTTATTAGTACACATTTAATTTGTCATGAAGACTACCTTCGAAACTGGTCATTATAAGCACCTGCAAAACTTTTTATTCTTAGAAGACATTAAAGTTATCAATAATAGTGAACTTGACATTATCAGCGCATTTTAAACTTGATATTTGTAGTACATGTTCAAGTTATCATGAATAGTACCCTCTAAACTTATAATTTTTAGTAGGCATTACAGGTATAATTAATAGTACCTTCTAAACTCCTTTTATATGTTCTAATAATGGCAAGTTTAGAAAATACTATCGATGATAACTTTAATGTGTGCTAATAATTAACACTAATAATGTCAGGTTGGGAAGTTACTATTTAACTCTAATTTGTACTAATGATAACATGTTTAGTAAGTACTAATAATGACACGTTTAAAATATACTAATAATAAGAAGTTTAGAAGATACTATTAATAATAAATTTATGGTGTTCTAATAATGATAAGTTTAGAAAATGACAATGACAAGTTTAGAAGGTACTCTTTATGTTAATTTTGAATATGTTGTAATGATAACTTTAATGTAATGACAAGTTTTCTAGGTACTAATAATATCAAGTTTACAGGGAACCAACAATAACACGTTTAGAAGGTACTATTTATTATAACTTTAATGTGTACTAGTGTGTACTAATGTGTACAAGTTTAGAACGTACTCATAATGAAAACTTTAGAAGATACCATTAATAGTATCTTTAATGTGTACTAATAATGGCATGTTTGTACTAATGATAACTTTTATGTGTTCTAGTATTGGCAAGTTTAGAAGTTACTGTTAATGATAACTATTAAAGGCGCTTGTAATGTCTAGTTAAGGAGATACTATTTAACTATAATTTGTACTAATAATAACATATTTAGTAAGTACTAATAATGACACGTTTGGAAGGTACTATTAATGATAACTTCAATGTGTACCAAGTTTTTGAATATACTAATAATTTTCAAATTTAGAAGGCATTATTAATGATAGTTTTAATGTGCATTGATAATGAGAAGTTTAGAAGATACTATAAGGACAAGGAGGTACTATAAGGACAAGGCACTAAAGGACAAGTTTAGAAAAAAATAACAAAAATATAGTAATAATGATAAGTTAGAAAGTACAACTAATGATAACTTTAATATTTACATATAATGACATTCTTAGAACATACCAATAAAGATAATTTTAGAATGACAAGTTTAGAATATCATAATAAAGACAAGTTTAGAACATACCAATTATGACAATTATAGAAGCAATGGTGAATTTAAAATATAATAATAATGGCAAGTTTGAAATATACATATAATAATATGATGAAACTTGTTTAAAATACTGCAATAATGACAACTTTAATGTCTTCTGATATAATTATCTAGTAATGATAATATTAATGTGTGCCTAAAATGAGCACTTTGGAATAATCTAATAATGACAAGTTTAGAACGTAATATTAATGATGATTTTAATGTGTACTAAAAAAGAGATCTTTAGCATATACAAATGCTGACAAGTTTAAAGACATGTTTTAGAACATACCAATAATGGCATTTTTAGAAACATACTAATAATGGTGACTTTAAAATATAATAATATTGACAAGTTTGAAATATACTAATAATATAATAATAACATACTTGTAAACTTGTTTAAAATGCTTCAATAACGACAATTTTCATGTCTTCTAATATAATTATCTTGTAATGATAATTTTAATATGAATAACAAGTTTAGAAGGTACTAATAATGGGATGTTTCGATTATACTAGTAATGACTAGTTTAGAATATACACATAATAAAAAATAGAATTATACTATTAATGATAACTTTAATGTGTACTAATAAAATGTTTATAATAGTGACAATTTTAGAATATACTAATAATGACAAGGTTATAATATACCAATAATGGTATTATTACTATTAATGATAACTTTAATTTGTACTACTATTGACAACTTAAATGTGTACTAATAATGATATTTTTAGAATATACTAATAATGAGAAGTTTAGAAGATACTATTAGTGATAAATATAAAGTGTTCTAATAATGACAAGTTTAGGATATACTAATAATGACAAGCTTATTAGTTACTAATTTTGACAAATTTATAAAGTACAAATAATGACAGGTATGGAATGTACTGTTAATTATAAATTTAATGTCTACTATTAATAACGAGTTTAGAATATACTAATAGTAATTAGTTTAGATGGTACTCTTAATTATAATTTTAATGTGTACTAACAACGACAAATTTAGAAGGTACTCATAATGAGGAGTTTATATTGTCCTATTAATGATATATATAATGTGTACTAATAATGACAATTTTAGAATATACTATTAATGATAACTTTAATATGCACTAATAATGACAATTTTAGAAGGTACTATCAATGATAACTTTAATGTGTACCAATAATGAACAGTTTAGAAGGTACTAATAATGACAAGTTGAGAAGGAGTACCTTCTCAACTTGTCATTATTAGTACCTATGATAACATTAATGGGTACTAATAATACTAATAATAAGTTTAGAAGGTATTTATAATGACAAGTTTAGAAGGTACCATTAATGTTTATTATTAATAGTGTTTAGAATATTCTAGTAATATCAAATTTAGAAGGTATTATTAATGATAACTTCAATGTGTACGAATAATGACATCTTTAGAATGTACTAATGATATCAAATTTAGAAGGTACTGTTAATGATACTTGAAATGAGCTCTAAATGTGGCAAGTTTAAAAGTACTATTGTTAGCTTTGCTATCACTAACACTTATTATTATTCCGTAGGCCCCATGCCTTCTCCTTCTCTTTAGTATATTTCCACAAAATCTTCTATAATCAGAGTTAAAGTTTCTTGGTATAGTTTTCTCGACATATTATCTTCTAAATAATACACTTGGTTCTTCCAGTTACACCAAGGGACGTCACTATTTAATTCATCCAATAACTTTTAACGTTACAAATAAGTGCCACCCTTTTAGGGCGTGACTTTACCTCCATGCATCAATAATTTTTCTCCTCCTCCACCCTTTTCTCCAATCAGAAACACTGTTATACTGCCACTAGAAATCTCGATATCCTAATCTATATTTACAAATATCAGACGGTAAGCTGATTTGCAGTCGGCCACTGTATCATAACAAACTAATAAAATTTTCATATCGTTTCACCTACCTCTCGATCTACCAAAATATCTATCTCTATCTACCGGTCTCTTACAACTACTATTTATGAT